>NC_052344.1:3541785-3877857 GCF_016432855.1 Salvelinus namaycush | reverse complement strand
CCTTCTGAAACTATGCTATTCAGGCACAAGGTGTTACCTCCTGTGGGTCTGTCCTCATCCTCCAGGTCTACAGTATGTTACCTCCTGTGGGTCTGTCCTCATCCTCCAGGTCTACAGTATGTTACCTCCTGTGGGTCTGTCCTCATCCTCCAGGTCTATAAAAAAAGGCTCCGAGCTCTGTTTGTAATCTGCACAGTGCAATGGAGAGTGTTTTGAAGACATGTTGTACTCTGTGTTTAAGTGTTTTATACATGTCGAGGCGCCGGGAAAGTTAACCTTCAAAACAGGGCCTCGTCGGTGTGGAGGCGTGTTTTATGACAACATGCTCACACCTGAAATATTTTAATGGGGTTGGGCAGAGAGGAATATCAAGAGATACACTATATATGCAAATGTATGTGCACACCGCTTCAAATTAGTGGAATAGGCTTTTCAACCACACCTGTTGCTGACAGGTATAAAATCGAGCTCACAGCCATGTACTCTCCATAAACAAATATTGGCAGTAGAATGGCCTTACTGAAGAGCTCACTGACTTTCAACGTGGCACCATCGTAGGACACCACCTTTCCAACAAATCAGTTCGTCAAATTTCAGCCCTGCTAGAGCTGCCCCGGTCAACTGTAAGCGCTGTTTCTGTGAAGTGGAAACGTCTAGGAGCAACAACGGCTCAGCTGCGATGTGGTAGGCCACACAAACTCACAGAATGGGACCACGAGTGCTGAAGTGCGTAAAAGTCTTCGGTTGCAAAACTCACTACCGAGTTCCAAACTGCCTCTGGAAGCAACATCAACACAATAACTGTTCGTCGGGAGCTTCATGAAATGGATTTCCATTGCCGAGCAGCCGCACACAAGCCTAAGATCACCATGCGTAATGCCAAGGGTCGGCTGGAGTGGTGTAAAGCTCACCGCCATTGGAGTCGGGAGTAGTGGAAACTTGTTCTATGGAGTGATGAATTACGTTACACCACCTAGCAGTCCGACGTACGAATCTAGGTTTTGCGGATGCCAAGAGAACGCTACCTGCCCCAATGCATAGAGCCAACTGCAAAGTTTGGAGGAGGAATAACGATCTGGGCTGTTTTTCATGGTTTGGGTTGGCCCCTTAGTTCCAGTGAAAGGAAGTCTTAACGCTATAGCACACAATGACATTCTAGACGATTCTGCGCTTCCAACTTTGTGGCAACAGTTCAGGGAAGGTCCTTTCCTGTTACAGCATGACAATGCCCCCGTGCACAAAGAGAGGTCCATACAGAAATCGTTTGTCAAGATCGGTGTGGAAGAACTTGACTGGCCTGCACAAAGCCCTGACCTCAACTCCATTGAACACCTTTGGTATCAATTAGAATGCAGACTGCGAGCCAGGCCTAATCTCCCAACATCAGTGCCCGACCTCACTAATGCTCTTGTGGCTGAACGGAAACAAGTCCCCTCAGCAATGTTCCAACATCTGGTGGAAAGCCTTCCCAGAAGAGTGGAGGCAAAGGGTGGACCAACTCCATATTAATGCCAATGAGTTTGGAATGAGATGTTTGATGAGCAGGTGTCCACCTACTTTTGCTCATGTAGTGTACCAGACCTCAATAGGCCTCTCTTTCTCTCTCACATTCTCTCTGCCTTTCTGACTGTCTATCTGCCTTTCTCTCTCTCTCTCAGCTATCAGAAGCTGCTATGGGTGGCCTGTACACTGCCTGTGCCTCAGACTGGCACCTTATATGGCAGCAGCTGGGCGAAGAGCAGGAGCTAGCTAGGTTGGCTTTGGGCACGTGGGCACCAGTTGAGTTCAGAGCAGGGTGAGGGACGACAACAACACTGCATAGCTGAGGAGGTAGGAAAGAGAGAAAAAGAGAGAGAGCAAGGGGGCTGTGTTTTTATTGTCGTTTTCTAAAAAGGGGCCATCATCCCATTGATCCAACTTTTCACACAGGGATCGGGTTTCCTTCATCCTTGAGCTTTATGTTAGATGTACTAACACCCGGCGAGGGGTCCGGCTGGGCTGTGTATGGCGGGAAGGCAATTAGCATCTGACTCATTACCCTGCGAGGAGCGGAGGAGGACTTCTGAGAAACAGTGGAGGGTCTGGCAAAAATAAAAGTGGGGTTAGATGGGGTTTAGGGGGCTTGAGGGTGCGACCCCCATAGCGGTCCCTTCGCTCTTGATTTAAGGGTCCTAATTAAGAGCTGCCATGTTTTTATTTGGGCTTGCTCTCAGCAACGCCGAGAACTGCTACAAAAATGCAGAGCCCCCATATTTCACAACTCTTAAAAAATGCATGATTTTAACTTACAACTCCAAGCCCCAGCAGCCCAGCTACGGTCTCAATATTACTGAGAATGAGATCTAACCACAACAGTAGTGTTGAGCAAACAGACAGCCTATAAAGTCCCTGGCCTGGTCTTTTGTGGTTTGCTTTTTCCTTCTCCAAATAAATCCCACCACTTAATTTTCAAAGACAACGACTCCAGTCTGCCCAATCGCTTGCAGATGTATGGCCAAGCTTTTAGGAGGGAAATTAGATGATATCTACCCACCGAAAATACTGTATGTCTAGACGGTTGCGTATGTTTGCATATACATTGGCATTGACGGCATCTTTTCATATAAAAAAATGATAAATGCCCATTAAAACTGCCGTGTTTGTGCTACAAGGTTAAGAACAGGTTACTTCAGGGGGAAGTTGGTCTGACAAAACATTTGTAAAAGAGCTACCTGATGGGAGAGTCAGAAAGACCATTAGGATGTGTTAACACGGTGCAGAATTAATCGAACTACTGCCATTGCTAGCTTCTGATTAAAATAAAAAGCATCAACTCAGTAGTAAGGGACTGCTTCTGACACGAGTCCAGAAAACATTTCAATTCTCCCTGCATATAATCCAATGCTGAGAAGACGAGTACATAAAAATAAGTAGATTCCATCAGGGAGCCAAGCACATACTGTACACAAACACAGAGCATGCTAACATGATAACAGGCTAACTGAGGCATGGAAGTAAATGGAAGTAAATAAGCCATGTACTTAGTGTCTAATAAGTACGTAATACCTGCTGCTACCCAGCTGTTAAAGCTCTAACATGCTATCCTAATGGTGCTTGAATAAAACAGCTTAGATTCCTAGTGGATGATGGGGTAAAAAAATTGTGAAAGACGTGGGTCAAGTCAGTCACCCAAGAGTGGCATCAGCTGAGCTAACAAAACCCAATCCCTCATCTGAGCAATGCCCCGGCCACAGTCCCTGCAGCTCCAACAGTTCTAACGCCACCAACCTGCTCCACCCGGATGTCGTACTCCCCGTTCAACTTCTTCCCTCGGAAATACTTGGCCCTGTGAGGAAAGAAATGGGAAAGAGACGAATGAGACGAGATGAAATGCGATCACAACTTTTTTTCACACAGTAGCCTACGGGAGCTTCTAGACAGGAAAGGATTGTCTACAGTCTTGAAATGACCTGTGTCGAGACGACTAGAAAATAGGTTCTCCAGTATCACCTGAATCCTGTATAATTATAAAGGTATCTGTTGTAGTGGCCACCTGTGTATACTGTATCACTACACTTCTGTTTCTTCACCAACAGAGAAAAGTATGTAGTCATAACCACAGTATGCAGTCAAAACAACCTCGGAATAATCTGTTTATTTGATTGAGGAAGGCTGAAACGTCAAGTTTTCCAAAATAGCTTGAGACCATTGACAAATATTATTTGTTTCCATGATTACAGCATCGTGGTCCTTGTGTAGTACCATACAAACTTTCCCAGACTAAAAACCAGCTGAACATCATAATCAGTCATAACATCATATCCCCCACCTACTAGGCGGTTAGGCACCTCATAAAGAAACAGCAAGAGAGGAGAAAGAGTAAAGAGAGAGGCGGATCTCAAATCAACAGGATATTAAAAGAGATATGACTCAATGTCCCTGAATGGGACAATGTCCCTGTACACACACAGTAACAGTGATGTCCTTTTTTTGTAGTCTGAGTCTGTCTGAAAACCCATTTCCTGTTCCTAACCATGGCATCCTTACAGGCCAGGCATCAGGCTTCACTCGCATCATCAAACACCATAGGCAGGAAACCTGATTACACTTTTAGACAGCCCTGATAACCAAACACATACACACAAACAAACACAAACAACCACAAAAACACAAGGAACAAACACAAACACACGAGGCAGAAACCGACGGTGACGCTGTCACTTTGAAAAGCGAGGGATTGGGTATGTGTGTGTTTGGAGAAGAGGATGGGGGTGGACATTCACATAAATCTGGACATTTCAGATATACTACCTCTCGTGCACACTTTTCGGCGTTAAGAGCTCTACGTTTATAGCCTGTGAGCCTGTGTCTTTGCCAACACTCTGTGGGTCCAGCCGGTGAACTCTCACCCCTAGCAGGCGTGGGCCGGTTATCAATCTGTCAAGGGCTACATGCTAGCTGTTGGTGTGTGTTTGCTGTGTGTGTGTTTGCTGTGTGTGTGTTTGCTGTGTGTGTGTGTGCGCGTGTGCGCTCTACATGCTGGAGGCTCCTGATCAGTAGGACACAGGCTGTTAGGGATTTAGAGTAACTGCCTCTCAACTCAACTCACTCTCTCTTCTCTTTGGGATTGCACATTTTCTGTTGATCACCCAAAAGATTATTGGTGTCTTTTCTGTGACATAAAAAAAGTTGCATTCTTTCCTATGTCTCTTCTTGCAATTGCACATTTCTACTATCACTCCTTGCAGGGCTGGCGCTAGAACTAATGAGTTGGAAGGGCCCCATAGAGGGGCAAGTTTCTTTTCACGGGACCACCTGTGTGCGCACACTGCAATTTTTTTATACATAAAAAATAACCCCTGGGCCTCAATAGACCCCCCTTCAAGCTTATGAGCAGTCATCATGACTGCAACATTCTAACAGTGTAATTAAAAAAAATTATATATGCTCTCGCTTGTCTTAGGTAACATAAGAACACAATTTTTTTGATTAGTTTATGTTACTGTAGGACAGGGGTCTCCAACCTTTTCTAACATGGGAGTTACTTTTAAATTATGAAACATGTTCAGAGGTACTCAGATTTTTTTTGTAGCCTTCAAATAGGCACTTTGTATTTTCCCGATATTCCATTTTCTCACCTTTATTTTTCCTGGTTTGGATTTTTTTCCAGTTTTTACTAAATAGTTAAAATTATTTAATAGAGAAACAATGAAATTAGACGTTCTGAGTCCATGTCAATGCTTAAATCACACCAGAAGACAATTTTTTAGGGCGGGGGAAAAAATGAACACATTTCGATTTTTTGGAGTAATACCTCTTTAATTGTGCATTTTGTGCGAGAGGAATGTGCTGGTTGAGCTATGTTTCTGTTGCTATATATGTCATGACAGTTTGCAAAACAAAAGCCCATTGGATTGATACTAATAATCATTATATAATTCTGCCAGGTAAGCTTAATTTGCATCATTACCGCTGGCTAAGTGAATGATAGACAAACACACACACACACCATCCACATCACACAGAAATACACGGGAAATTAATTGACAGATATTGTGTTACGTTTGGTTTTGTAAGCCAATTTGAACTAACTAGGGATAATGTCAAAATGGATTTGATTGGATAGTAGCCGGGAGCTTACGATGTCTGATACGTGACAGCTTGTGATGGAGTTCTCATTCCCAGCCCAAACCCGACGGGGCCTGACTGCCCGGCCTTATACATGATAATAATAAAATGCTTGATTGTATTTAAAGGCATGAATGACTCGACTCCTACAGTATGCTGTGTAATGGTATGATATGAATAAATGACTGTTGCAAATCAGCGCGATGGCGCTGTCCCAACCAAAACGGTGCTGAAATGATCATAAATTGCTTTTTTTCAGAATGATTTGGCGAGCTACTGGTAGCTTGAGATCGACCTGTTGGAGACCGCTGCTATTTAAACACTAAAAACACCTCGATTAATGTGTTCAAAACTAATAATTTTATCTGTGGAGTGCATTTGTTACAACTACGAAACAGAAAGCATGTGTTGGAACGTGGTAACAGCTTCATTTTATAACAAAATACAAAAAAATACCCCAAACCACCAAGACGCACAAGATGCTCAGTCAAATAATGAAAACATCATTAGCCTAAACAACATTATAAACTGGGTGGTTTGAAACCTGAATGCTGATTGGATGACAGCCGTGGTATATCAGACTGTAGTATGACAAAACGTTTATTTTTACTGCTGTAATTACGTTGGTAACCAGTTTTTAATAGCAATTAGGCACCTTGGGGGTTAGTAGTATATGGCCAATATACCACGGCTAAGGGCTGTATGCAGGCACTCTGCATTGCGTTGTGCTTAAGAACAGCCCTTAGCCGTGGTATATTGGTCGTATACCACACCCCTTCATGCCTTATTGCTTAAAAATATGCACCAAGTGTGCTTGATAAAGTGAAAATCAGCACAAAAGCAATAATGGCATTATAATTAATATAAGTCTCGATATGACAGCAGTCAAAAATAGTAAATTGTCAGCTTATTGGAGCATGTCTATGTCACATAAACAAGGAAAGCTGGTGAATGCGTTGCTAATGACTTTTTTTGTGCTAATAATCGGCCCGTAGCATTGTCATCGGCTTGTTCAATCCAAACAGGGCCGTCCCTCCTCTCTCCTGTTTCACCGCTTCATTTGGTGGTGGCGCAGGCACCTGCTCAGCGCACACCGTTCAGGCTTTTTTTGCGCTTAGGCCTCGGAGGTGTTGGTTCAGGCTGAGGCTCAGAATCAGGAGAATAATCATCAGAGATTGTTGTGATTCATTTCTTCCCCACCGTCTGAGTCGTTTTCATTCAGGTTTTGTAGCAATGCTAATGCAGCATGTGCGTCCATTCATCTTGGTCTTCTTGCCATTTGTAAATGACGCACGCTCTCACTTGGTACTCCAAGTAGGCCAGAGTAGACTGCTTGGATTCGGTGTACTGATTTAGCGTACATACCATTTTGAGATTATAATTTAGAATAGATCAAAACAATAAAGGCCCGTCCTGTTCTTCATTCATAAATTGGTGATTACATAGTTATGCATCTTTCGCTTCCCCTCACTCCTCAACTCACCCATTCTCCGCCTTTCTCCCCCATCACATATTACTTCATTAATTTCATGTTGTTATATCTGTTAAAATAGTTTGGGTATAGTTTAGGTTTAGATTCGAGGCAATTATCAGGGTGCTTATCAACTGGGCATGGCACCTTCAAATATCGGGAGAGGGCTCGGAGCAGGCTCTACTGTCAGGAGAAGAAACTATCTCACCGGAGAAAGCATCCGAGTGAGCTAAACAGCACCCCTCTGTCTTGCTATATGTAGCCCATGCATCTGACGCTGCCTGGACAAAAAGAGTATGACATGCCATACTATTTTTGTCCAGACAGCATCAGATACACATAATGACACAAAGGGGCGCTGTTTCGCTCGCTCTGCTGATTTATCAGAGATTGATGCGTCTTTCTGTCGGCGTGCGTCTCAGTCCGATAAATGATCAGTATTTTAATATTTTATTTGGACGGGCAAGGAGGTATGGTAGGGCGGGCCAGGCCCCCTAAGGACCACCCATAACGCCTGCCCTGATTCGCTGCCTTGGTGTTTGTCTTCTCTGGCAGTATAAGGTCATACTAGCTCTCTCCATACGTCTCTTCTTGCTGTACCCTTTTATCTCCCACCTATCCCTGCTTTCCATATGCTGCTTTACAGTAAATGAGATGCAAATTAATCTCATCACTGATCTTCTTCTCAAGGTTTTCCAGCTGTTGAGCTGTTGACTATAAGATCCATGGTTATCCTTCCCTGTCATTTAGTTAGCCCTGAACCATTGAAAACGTCTGACCTAGATACAGTAAAGACCAATGCTCTGTCACCCAGGGCCACTCTTACCTTCACCATGACCGTAATAGAGCATGAGCCATGAAGCGAGACCAGGAGGCTCGCGTATGGGTTAAAAATGACTGGTATGTTTTCAAGCCAAGGCATTCATTGTACAACCTGTCATCACTTCAAATTATCACTTCAATTTATAGTCAGTTGGACTTGAAAAGTGGAGGTGAGCAGCCCTTCGCATGGTTCCAAGAGTAAACACCCAGACAGGATTTGGCCCATGTTCTTCCCAAACACTCACTCTTACAGTCACACACCCATTGTAAAAACATCATGCAGAGGAATCCAGAATCTTTACCGTGAAACTTTTCCCTCCATTGCATTAGTCTTCCATAAAGCCAAAGTGAGTCATGTATTTTGACAGATGATGAAATCTGGAATTTGCTATTCTTTCTTACACGTGAAAACATGGGTTAGGCTATATGACAATGAGAACTCACAGACAGATTTTTCCCACAGCCATCAATTACTATCACTTCGACAGCAGATATGACAATAATGACATCAGTGATTGTATTGCATTCACCAAAGAACGGTTGGATAGAGTAATCTAATATAGGATCATTCAAGAGCCGGTACATTGTTCAGATTCGAACAACAAACTGACAGCTTCTTGGCTTGCAGAATGTCATGTGGCATGGCATTCTGAGGAGGGTATGGCATGACAGGGAGCCAATGGCAAGTCAGATGAGGGCGAGATGGTGAGAGAGAGGGACGAGGCAGCCAAGCAGGAGAAAGGAGGAGAGAGGGAATCCTGGGAGTGAGAGATTCCGAAAGACGGTGAGAGAAAAACAGAGAGGTGAGAATAGGAATGAGAGATCGAGAGCTAGCGAAAGATGAAATGAGAACTGGAGAGAGAGAAAAAGAGCGGGAGGGAAAAGGAAAGATGAGTGAGAGAAACAGAAAGAGAAAAAGTGATGAGGATGGTGGATGGTGATGTTGTGGGTGGTGAAAGCTGCTGTGTGTGTGTGCACCGCCATTGTGCCCCAGTCAGAGCTGGAGGCCAGGCCTGTCAGGGGAGCCCAGCGTTTCCCTGGAGACCAGCAGCCTCTCCTCTGGAATGCCCTGGAGGAAATGTGACCCCGAGGCAGAGGGCAACGATGGATGGACATGGGACACCCTCACCAACACTAACCCTCACCCACAATTAAAGATCCTAATAGCTTGGATACACAGTACAGTACTAATGAGCTACTAGTTCTAATACAGCTGTCTGTGCAAACACCTCACAAGGGGAGACATAAATATTACAGTCATGTTCACTCAGCTATGAGATTCTATTAAATATTAACAATGAGAAAGGTCAATTCGGGGAACATGAAGACTGTGGCAAAGCCACCACACATGTTGTAACACTGATTGGTATTTAGTGTAATATTGTCAATCACTATTAAACCAATTTGAGATAAGAGAACCTATCAGCCATCAATAAGCCATTGATGAATTCTGGGTTCTAACTCAAACTTGAAATAGGGTTAATTATCAGGTATTCTATTGAAATATTGAGTGCTATGGTTTAGAGCGTCTACACCAGAAGTTAATGGGTATCTGTAGGAGGAAGGTATATGGTGGGTGCAATTAAGCTCGGAATGTACTGAGTGTCGGGAAAACGATCATATGTGGCAGGCACTGATGAGGGGAGAGAGTCATGGATTAGTGATGAAAGGGGTCGAGGTCAGGTCAGGTCACGTTAAGGGAGAAGGAAAAGTTTATTGCCAGTATCACTTCGTTTCCTGCCAAGCAATAAAGATGCTATGTTTAGTTAGAAGGAGGAGACTCCACCTAAAGTGGGGTACATATATCACCACTATTTTTAACCATGTCTTTGTCTGTTCAGCTGTTCTATCCTTTGGGAAGAATAAACTTGGTTTAAGCTTTCATAGTGTCCGGCGAGCTCTTACTCTGATAATTAGAACCTAACAGTTGGTGCTGCGAGCAGGGTTCACCACGATTTGCAGTCAAACTAGAGATTCTGAATCAGTGAAACAGGAGCCGGCACCAGAAACAAGGTAGGCACAGTTCCTATACCTGTTATCACTAATTCTGACATCTTGGGGAGATGAGTCGTAGGCTGAACCAATTATAGGATACGGACTCTAGAAAGCCTGAGCTTATTCAGTAGTCCCATTGTATTACGACCAGTCGTAGCTTTGTGGTATATGGTAAGTCCAGCATGTAGAGGGTAAGTATGTAGAGGGTAAGTCCTAGGGGGTAAATCCCGAGTGGGTTGGTTCCTGCTAGTACTATATAGGGTAAGTCCCGGAAGGTTTAGCCCTAGCAGGCTTGTACCTGCAGAGGCTAAGTCCTAGGGGGTAAATACCAAGTGTGTTAGTTCCTGTGACTACTATAAACTATAGGGTAAGTCCCGGAAGGTAAGCCTGAGCAGGCTGGTACTGGCAGAGGGTAAGTCCTAGGGGGTAAATCCCGAGTGGGTTGGTTCCTGTGAGTATTATAAGAATAGAGTGTGAGGCAGTGTAGTGCCAGGGGATGGATAAGTGTCTGGAGGAGAGCCTCATCCATGGTTAGAAAAGGAGAAAGATAACATGATTCGAGAATATGAGCAGTAGCAATAACGAGAGAGGTTGGTTTATGCCCTATTGGGGCGGTGAACTGTGACAGATTATGTGGAACTAGGAAGACAAGTGGGAATAATGTTGGTAATGTGTGTTATCAACAACAGTGATATTTGAGGCGCAACCCTGGAATAAGACATTAGGTCATCCGTATTCTCCAGTAATACATTTGCAGACTCTATAGTAGTGGTTCTAATACAAGGAATTAGGTGCCGTGACCAATTAAAGGCACAAATACCATAACTATTCTTCGGGGAAATGGGTAGCGCTACCTTGGAAAACAGTTAATAGAAGGTGTGTATTATAGACGGGAGTGAAGAAATCTAAAACACCCTGGACATCGTCGGGAGAGGTTTGGGAATAAGAACTATTGATATGGCAACAGACAGCCGCGATTCACGAGCATTCTACCAATTCGGCTCTAATATGGGAAAAATTTTGCAAAAAATGCACATTTGTGGCCTGCTGGAGGTAATTTTGCAGGGCTCTGGCAGGGCTCCTCCTTGCACAAAGGCGGAGGTAGCGGTGCTGCTGCTGGGTTGTTGCCCTCCTACGGCCTCCTCCACGTCTCCTGATGTATTGGCCTGTCTCCTGGTAGCGCCTCCATGCTCTGGACACTACGCTGACAGACACAGCAAACCTTCTTGCCACAGCTCGCATTGATGTGCCATCCTGGATGAGCTGCACTACCTGAGCCACTTGTGTGGGTTGTAGACTCCGTCTCATGCTACCACTAGAGTGAAAGCACCGCCAGCATTCAAAAGTGACCAAAACATCAGCCAGGAAGCATAGGAACTGAGAAGTGGTCTGTGGTCACCACCTGCAGAACCACTCCTTTATTGGGGGTGTCTTGCTAATTGCCTATAATTTCCACCTTTTGTCTATTCCATTTGCACAACAGCATGTGAAATGTATTGTCAATCAGTGTTGCTTCCTAAGTGGACAGTTTGATTTCACAGAAGTGTGATTGACTTGGAGTTACATTGTGTTGTTTAAGTGTTCCCTTTATTTTTTTGAGCAGTGTATATTGACTAATTGATTTGAGAATTTTTTGTATATTTATAACTTTAGAAGTGCATTAATAGTAGTGACCATATGAGTTAGATGGAATGATTTATGTGCAAATGTATCTGTAGCAGGAGGCGAGGTACACATGAGGTCTGTGTTTGAGACAGAATGTTTACATAAGGCTGTTACGTGGGATGGAACGTGACTGGGTGGAGATCTGTGGGGGCTCATAAATTGAGGTCGGGGTGATAGAGTGGTATCATCCCCAGAGACTATGTATATTGTTACAGGAGATAGCTCGTAGGAGAGGGAGGACAGCTAACTGTGCACAATATAGGGACTATTACACATACCCAGATCATGGTGAAAGTAGCAGAGATAGGCATTTCAGACACTATTGTCAACTTTCAGGAAACCTGTGACTCAGAGTTTTGTTAGGTTGGATATTCTTCCAACGTCATTGATCTCTTTCCCATTTATAACAGCCAAACAGCCAGCGAACACTAGACAGATTCCATGCAGTAGTTATTCTCATGGGCAGTCGCTGTAGGGACAGTTATTGAAGGAGGCGATAGTAACAGCATGGAATTGGACTACGGTCCAAATTGGGTATTTGAGGTATTTGAGGTATGCGTCATGGGCAGTGTTAGTAGTAGCAGGGGTTACTTTAATAGCATTGTTGGGAGAGTCTATGTTGTCAGGAAATGACCCCTGCGTTGCAGTGTGTCCACACGTAGTACTCCTTACAGCACCTGCAGCGGTAAAGATCGGCACGTCTCTCCTCGGTGGGTTCACACTTCTCACATGAAGTGAGATCCAGCTGCATAATGGGTGAGCTTGAAGACGCCATGACAGAGGAAGCAGAGCTAAAGAGAGAGAGAAAGACTAGATTCCACTGTAGACATGCAGATGGGTTGGGTCTGGGAGTCAGGCGAAGAAAGAGTGGGAATTGTCATGTTATCAAACTTTGGGTTTTCGTGCATATATAATTGTGCATAGATTACCACATTGTTAATACTGTTATGTTTTGTGTTTCTCGTTGCTTTTCAAGTCTTGTGCTATCATTCTCCTAGGAACCAGACGGAGAAAGTTGAGATGGAAGGAGTCAACAGCTCCAACGGACATGTTATTAACGTGAACGTTAGGCTTGTTTATTATACATTTTTTTGGTTCATGTTTTATTATTATTGTTTGTCCATTTATAAGTCATTTCCAAGTTTATGTAATGTTGAACAGTATGGAGTTAAATGTTCAGAACGGGTGATTGATGGATTCCGAGACTCCTAAACTTGAAATAGGGTTAATTATCAGGTATTCTATTGAAATATTGTGTGCTATGGTTTAGAGCGTCTACACCAGAAGTTAATGGGTATCTGTAGGAGGAAGGTATATGGTGGGTACAATTAAGCTTGGAATGTACTGAGTGTCGGGAAAACGATCATATGTGGCAGGCACTGATGAGGGGAGAGAGTCATGAATTAGTGATGAAGGAGGTCGAGGTCAGGTCACGTTAAGGGAGAAGGAAAAGTTTATTGCCCGTATCACTTAGCATCTTTATTGCTAGGCAGGAAACTATATTTAGCGAGAAGGAGGAGACTCCACCCAAAGTGGCGGTACATATACCGCCACTATTGTAACCATGTCTTTGTCTGTTCAGCTGTTCGATCCTTTGGGAACAATAAACTTGGTTTAAGCTTTTATAGTGTCCGTCGAGTTCTTACTCTGATAATTAGAACCTAACACCATCTATCAATGCATCATAAAAAATGTTTAATTCTCATACTTGGTTAAGATATTTGGGTAATCATGGATCACTAAAGCATTCACGTTTCAATGTCTGTATTACACCACATGATCCCAAGGCTTGAATATAGGTCAAATGGTGTTATTAATAACTCATCTTGATACGGAATTAACCGGGAATTAAAGCACATCAAAACCAGATTATTGCAGAGGTACCGACAGAGACAAAGCAGGAAAACATTGACCAATTTCAATAGTTCCATTTTGTCTACAAATGTAAACCTGGGAGTTTGAAACGAAACGGAGCACCAGTTTGTGGCCCCCCCATCAGACAAACATTGATCCTGAATTACAAACGCAGCTATTTTTTTGGTTGCCTGGTGGGAATGGTTCTATTGTGGTTATTTATCTCATGGCCGTTCGCCTGCGGTCCGGGGCAACCTTCTCCAAGCTATCGGTTTGTGTCGTCTATAATAGTTTTTGCTCCAGATAAAATACTTGTGTTGGCAACCGTAGCAACAATAAAAGTGCCGGGAGATAGGATCAATGTTGATTTATGGAGATGCAGTAAAAACACAAAGCATCTGAGGACTATTGGAAAGCTTAGGCAGCCACAAAGTGAACTTTTCATGAACTACTGTACCTTGCAGACTTTCAGATGGGAGTCAAGGATTTAAAGCCCTCGATTTCACCTAAAACCATGATCTACTACTTTATCTTAAAGGTTTTATCACGTTTTCCCTAGCATCCCTAGCAAGTGTCCTCCACTAAAATAAAGAGATATGTCTTATTCAACACGAGAAAAAGTTGACATTGTTTTCATTTCACCCCTGTTTGCAATGCCACCTGAACACCTACTGATGCATATATTGTGGTAGCTGACAGAAGGGTGTTGACACAATTCCACTGGACCCTGTTAAAGTGTCTGCAAAATGACTATCAGAAACTAATGTGGTAATGGAGGCCCATTCAAACACTTCTGGAGCTTTATGTTTCCCCTACGACGCCAGCCAAGTGCATGGAATAGAATGGAGACAGACAGACAGACGGTAGCAGGAGGGTTCACAGAGAACTGACATCTGTAGTAGCACTACACGGCCATCAATTCATCCACACATTAAACTGAAGAGAGAAAACTAGCATGCCTAAATGCACATTCGTTCACATTGTCTTTAACAAACAGTAAGGAGGGGGAAGAAATCGGCACCATGATACAGACACGTTGCCAAAGCAGCAAGGCTTTTACGAGTTGTACTTCTCTCACAGGGGTATTGCTCAATAGTTCAAAGGTTGAGCTGCTGCTATTCTCCACTCTTACTCCACCTTTGATTTGGTAGCCTGGTCTCAGACGTGTTTGTGCTGTCTTGCCAACTCATATGGTTATTGTCAATCTAGCAAGGCACGTCTATTGTACTGAATTACAGTGATATAAAGAGATGATGATAAAAAAGAGAAGAGCCTCAAGAGAAGAGACAAATTACACCAAGTGTGTAGGTCTCCATGTAAAGGGCCATGCTGCTACCACAAAGCTCAATCTTTGATGGTGCACTGCTCACTCTATACTGAGTAAACAAGTTAATCCCCATGTGTTTGAAATGGAACGATTACAACAGAATAAGGCCATGTATGTGCCACTTGAACAGATCTGTATTGTGGTGGCAGACCATATAGGTGTTCACAGGTAGTATTGAATGGTCAGAGGTAACCCAGGGAGCAATGCTCAGCACAGGTACAGATTCTCTCAGAGTTTTCCAATAGGTTATCAGCTAGCGCCACCTGCTGTTCATAACTCAGTGTTACTCTACACAGAGATGCAGTGAATGTGAAGAAACACATCAGCGCTAGAGTAGGTTGTGAACTTGTGGCAAGTGGACTACAGTGCCTCAGTGTGGCCAAAAATGAAACACCTCAGTTTTCATATGGTAATATCCCAATGCTGTTTATATCAAACAATACGCATAAAAACACTTTTTTAAGACCTATATTTATTACAGCCTTTTACCAACCATGGCCACACATCACCAACAATAAAGAGAAGACTGCATGGTTGATACAATACACACAAACATAATGATATGTTTGGTAAAGGATTCACTCAAGTTCTCACTGACAGCTGACCGCTTGTACTTGAAAACATGCACTTAGCATGTTCACTTATAGACCTAAGCTTAAAATGAATATGGTGTCTGGGCAAACGGATATGAACACAAAGGTCCACTACACTGTACATACAAGGGACGTCTGCTGTACCGTGTATAACTGGGTCAAGACCAACTTTCATTGGAGATGCTTAACCACATTTCTTTTGATATTGTATCCAGTATGTTTGTTTTTGTTTTTATGTTTGGCCCATGTCTGCACAGAAGACCTATGAAACATTCATACTATTATGAAAAAGATGCTGTCAAACTGACTCTGAACATGCCTCATTAACAAATGCAGTTTTTTTCTTCAGTCTGGTTGCAACTCAGAAGCTAACCAGCTAATTAGCTACTAGCTATTTAGTCATTGTCAGCCACTGCTAGCGGCCTTTACCTTCCGCACAGACACCAGCCGTTTTTTTAGCCTGGATAATACTTGCCAGCCTGCCAGAATCGGACTGCCGTAAACCCTGGACCATTACTCCTGATCATCAAGGCTAGCTAGCTGCCACCGAGTGACCCAGCCCCGAAGCTAGCCCTGAGCCAGGCCCACCTCCCGGCCTACTCAGTGATCACTCGGCTACACAGCTGATGCCTCTCGGACTCAACCCCAACACGGCTAGAATCCACTACTCCACCTTAAGCTCTGGACCTTTGCATCGGATCATCGCTGCTAGCTAGCTGCTACCGAGTGGCTATAGTGGCTAACGCCCCTGCCCCAAAGCTAGCACCAGTTAGCCGCGAGCCAGGCGCATCTCCCGTCTAGCAACCGAAATTACTACAACTGCAATACCTCTTTCGTCATCTGGCCTGGACCCTTTGTCGACACGACGCCCCGCCGTACCACCACGACTGGTCTGCCGACGGAACTCTATCCACTGTGCCCTCAACCGGCCTTTGCCGGACGTCGGAGCAGACGCTTCTACTAACCCCGGCCTGCTAACTTTAAACGCTGTGTCTCCCGTATGCTAACGTAGTATTGACTACCGCGGCTTCCCTGTTCCATCTATTGCTGTTCACTGGACCCTATGATCACTTGGTTACATAGCTGATGCCTGCTGGACTGTTCATTAATCACGGTACTCCATTTTGTTTATTTTTTGTTTATCTGTCGGCCCCAGCCTCGAACTCAGGCCCTGTGTGTAGTTAACTGACCATCTCTGCCCATTCATCGCCATTTTACCTGTTGTTGTTGTTTTAGCTGATTAGCTGTTGTTGTCTTACCCGTTGTTATCTTAGCCAGCTCTCCCAATCAACACCTGTGATTGCTTTATGCCTCGCTTTATGTCTCTCTCAAATGTCAATATGCCTTGTATACTGTTGCCAAGGATAGTTATCATTGTTTTAGTTTACTGCAGAACCCCTAGTCCCACTCAACATGCCTCAGATAACTCCTTTGTCCCACCTCCCACACAGGTGACCTCACCCAGCATATTTAGCGAGTCCAGAGATGCAACCTCTCTTATCATCACTCAGTGCCTGGGTTCACATCCACTGTACCCGCACCCCACCATACCCCTGTCTGTACATTATGCCCTGAATCTATTCTACCACACCCAGAAATCTGCTCCTTTTATTCTCTGTCCCCAACGCACTAGACGACCAGTTTTGATAGCCTTTAGCCGTAACCTCATCCTACTCCTCCTCTGTTCCTCGGGTGATGCGGAGGTTAACCCAGGCCCTGCGTGTCCCCAGGCACTCTCATTTGTTGACTTCTGTATCCGAAAAAGCCTTGGTTTCATGTATGTTAACATCAGAAACCTCCTCCCTAAGTTTGTTTTACTCACTGCTTTAGCACACTCCGTCAACCCTGATGTCCTTGCCGTGTCTGAATCCTGTCTTAGGAAGGCCACCAAAAATTCTGAGATTTTCATACCAAACGACAACATTTTCCGTCAAGATAGAACTGCCAAAGGGGGAGGAGTTGCAATCTACTCCAGAGATAGACCTGGAAAGTATGACAGAACTTTGCAGGCTATGCCCAAACAGTTCAAGCTTCTAATTTTAAAAATGAATCTCTCCAGAAATAAGTCTCTCACTGTTGCCGCCTGTTATAGACTCAGCGGTGCCCTGGACACCATATGTGAATTGATTGCCCCCCATCTATCTTCAGAGTTCGTTCTGTTAGGTGACCTAAACTGGGATATGCTTAACACCCCGGCAGTCCTACAATTAAGCTAGATGCCCTCAATCTTTTTTTTTTTTTTTAACCCCTTTTCTCCCCAATTTTCGTGGTATCCAATCACTAGTAATTACTATCTTGTCTCATCGCTACAACTCCCGTACGGGCTCGGGAGAGACGAAGGTCGAAAGCCATGCGTCCTCCGAAGCACAACCCAACCAAGCCGCACTGCTTCTTAACACAGCGCGCCTCCAACCCGGAAGCCAGCCGCACTAATGTGTCGGAGGAAACACCGTGCACCTGGCCCCCTTGGTTAGCGCGCACTGCGCCCGGCCCGCCACAGGAGTCGCTGGAGCGCGATGAGACAAGGATATCCCTACCGGCCAAACCCTCCCTAACCCGGACGACACTAGGCCAATTGTGCGTCGCCCCACGGACCTCCCGGTCGCGGCCGGCTGCGACAGAGCCTGGGCGCGAACCCAGAGACTCTGGTGGCGCAGCTAGCACTGCGATGCAGTGCCCTAGACCACTGCGCCACCCGGGAGGCCCGATGCCCTCAATCTTACACAAATCATTAAGGAATCCACCAGGTACAACTCTAAATCCGTAAACATGGGCACCCTCATTGATATTATCCTGACCAACTTGCCCTCCAAATACACCTCTGCTGTTTTCAATCAGGATCTCAGCGATGACTGCCTCATTGCCTGCATCCACTATGGGTCAGCGGTCAAACGACCACCCCTCATCACTGTCAAACATCTTAAATAAGCATGCCCCTTTCAAAAAATGTAGAACTAAGAACAGATACAGCCCTTGGTTCACTCCAGACCTGACTGCCCTTGACCAGCACAAAAACATCCTGTGGCGGACTGCACTAGCATCGAATAGTCCCCACAATATGCAACTTTTCAGGGAAGTCAGGAATCAATACACGCAGTCAGTCAGGAAAGCGAAGACTAGCTTTTTCAAACAGAAATTTGCATCCTGTAGCTCTAACTCCAAAAAGTTGTGGGACACTAAAGTCCATGGAGAATAAGAGCACCTCCTCCCAGCAGGTATATTTCACTGGTCATCCCTAAAGCCAACACCTCCTTTGGCCGCCTTTCCTTCCAGTTCTCTGCTGCCAATGACTGGAACGATTTGCAAAAATCGCTGATGTTGGAGACTTATATTTCCCTCACTAACTTTAAACATCAGCTATCTGAGCAGCTAACCGATCGCTACAGCTGTACATAGCCCATCTGTAAATAGCCCACCCAATCTACCTACCTCATCCCCATATTGTTTTTATTTACTTTTCTGCTCTTTTGCACACCAGTTTTCTACATGCACATCATCATCTGCACATCTATCACTCCAGTGTTAATTTGCTAAATTGTAATTACTCTGCTACTATGGCCTATTTAATGCCTTACCTCCTCATGCCATTTGCACAAACTGTATATAGACTTTCTTTTTTTCCTATTGTGTTATTGACTGTACGCTTGTTTATTCCATGTGTAACTCTGTGTTGTTGTTTGTGTCGCACCACTTTGCTTTATCTTGGCCAGGTCGCAGTTGTAAATGAGAACTTGTTCTCAACTAGCCTACCTGGTTAAATAAAAGGTGCATTTTTATTATTTTTTTAATTTTTTTAACTCAAACTACATGTCAAAAAAGCTCTATAATACATACTCAGTAACATGTGTCAAGGTCATCTGGCCATCTCCTACAAATAATTATACAGTGGGCAAAATATCAAAAAACAATGCAGAGTTGCCATAGGCGGAGTGTACTGTATAAAGCTGCAGGGAGCTCCTTAGAGAACTGAGAGTGATTGACTCAGCCTAGAGAATCTACAGTAGATACTGAAGGGATTCTGCTGCACGGCTTAATTACAGCTACACAATAAGATAAAAGGGAATGAGACATTTTGGGATCCCAGATGGCCTTTAAAAGGAAAGAAAGAAAAAAAGTCCTGCACAGACTTCTAACAGCATAGTCTGCTGGGACATGACTTAGTAATAATTCTAAGACCAGTCAGGCCTCCCTGTAGAATCTTAATGGAGAGCTGAGGGCAGCAGCCAAGTTCGGAGGGAGAGATATTCTAGTCAAATTTAACCCATAAGAGTCTAAGCCAGTGGAGGATGGTTCTACTAAGCTATACGGAATTGTTTTAAGAAGTTCATACCAAGGATCACTTCGCTATTTGGTTTAGAATTTTAAGACTCCTTGAAGTATCCCCCAAAAAATACCCCAAAAGAATATGATGAAAAATATTTACTGCTATTAGCCAATACAAACGCATTAAATAACAGATTCACTGCTTGGAACAACAGATTGTCCCCCCCAAAAAATCAAAAGGACGTTTGTTCTGAAGTGTCTGTCCTATATCTGCGAGATATAAGAAAGATCAGGAAACATACTTGTATTTAACCTCTTCTTTTTCTTTTTACTGGTCCGGTAGACCTTCAGATGAGACTTTTGAGGCCTGTAGGCGTCCTAGAGCAAAACAACCTGCATGTATACTACCGTTCAAAAGTCTGGGGTCACTTAGAAATGTCCTTGTTTTTGAAAGAAAAGCTCATTTTTTGTCCATTAAAATAACATAAAATCGACCAGAAATACAGTATAGACATTGTTAATGTTGTAAATGACTATTGTAGCTGGAAACGGCTGATATTTTATGGAATATCTACATAGGCGTTCGAAGGCCCATTATCAGCAACCATCACTCCGGTGTTCCAAAAGCACGTTGTATTAGCTAATCCAAGTTTAGCATTTTAAAAGGCTAATTGATCATTAGAAAACCCTTTTGCAATTATGTTAGCACAGCTGAAAACTGTTGTCCTGATTAAAGAAGCAATAAAAATGGCCTTCTTTAGACTAGTTGAGTATTTGGAACATCAGCATTTGTGGGTTCGATTACAGGCTCAAAATGGCCAAAAACAAAGACCTTTCTTCTGAAACTCGTCAGTCTATTCTTGTTTTGAGAAATGATGGCTATTCCATGCGAGAAATTGCCAAGAAACTGAAGATCTCGTACAACGCCGTGTACCACTCCCTTCACAGAACAGCGCAAACTGGCTCTAACCAGAATAGAAATAGGAGTGGGAGGCCCCGGTGCACAACTGAGCAAGAGGGCAAGTACATTAGAGTGTCTAGTGTGAGAAACAGACGCCTCACAAGTCCTCAACTGGCAGCTTTATTAAATAGTTACCGCAAAACACCAGTCTCCACGTCAACAGTGAAGAGGCAACGCCGGGATGCAGGCCAGTTTTCAGCTGTGTTGACATAATTGCAAAAGGGTTTTCTAATGATCAATTAGCCTTTTAAAATGATAAACTTGGTTTAGCTAACACAACGTGCCATTGGAACACAGGAGTGATGGTTGCTGATAACGGGCCTCTGTACTCCTATGTAGATATTCCATAAAAATAAAAAAAATCTGCAGTTTCCAGCAACAAAAGTCATTTACAACATTAACAATGTCTACACTCTATTTCTGATCAATTGTATGTTATTTTAATGGACAAAGAATGTGCTTTTCTTTCAAAAACAAGGACATTTCTAAGTGACCCCAAACTTTTGAACAGTAGTGTACATGTTCGTGAGAGTCCCACCTTTCCACCTTTTTCATATTAGTGTGTAGCCCAAACTGTTTGGAAGCTACAGATAGAAGGCAGATGGGCTGTACTGACTTCAGACAAGTGCCAAGACGCTTGTGGGGGTCGTAGAGCAAAATAACAATAGTTTTATAGTCCAAACCGTTCGGTTACAGACGATTTTATGGAGAAAAAAACAATTTTCGGGATGCCTAATGGTCTGACAAACACTGCTCTAGCGCTGTCACATTTCACCACAGATGCGCAAGTGCGACATCGGCGGATGCGGTGGATTTAGACGCAACAAAACAGATATCGCTTAAACTTTATGGGGATGTTTTATTATGCTAATTCGATTTCCACGGAGGCGCGGACATCAACTCCAGGGGTTTAAATAGACCGCCAATGCAATGCATGATTGTTACTTGCATCTAATTGGTGCCATCTCAGCTGTTCCCTTTCTGAACTGATTTCACTTTATTAGTATGACTAATGCTGCATACAAGAATAGACTTTAGCTATTTTCTGGTAAATTCCATGTGCTGTCCAAGTGGACAGAGGGTATGTGAAACACTGCTTGAGCACAGTGCATTTAATCCGAATTCAAATAGGTTGTTTTTACTTGCTGTGATATCAAGTAATACTTGCGATATAGCCTAGGCTTGTGTAATATACTGATGTAGTGGTCACTTTCATGGGAGAGAAACATACCAGTCTGTGTGCAGATCGTCGATGACCAGTAGAATCTTGGGCTTCCGTATGACAGGTTTGGCGGGTACTGCTGCGGCAGCTTCTGCCACCGCCGCTGAAGCCTTGGCTGCTGCTGCGGCGTTCTGTGCCAACTGGGCGGTCTTCACCACGCTGGAGAAGGAGCTGAGGAAACCCCCGGGGGTCGGGGCCGGGGCCGAGCCTGAAGCCGGGACCTGTGGTGGCAGGCTGGGGGGCGTTCGCCTCTCCGTGGCTGGGGAGGCGGGATTGGAGGTGGAGGAGGGCGGGGTGGGGCGAGGCCCACTCTGCAGGTCCATCATGTAGCCGTTGGGGAGGTTGGCCACAAAGCTGCTGTCGGACAGACGCCTGCGTAGGTAGTTCATGGTGACTGGTGGGTCGGTCGGTCAGGCCAGCTGGACTAGGGGTAGACAGTGAGATCCGAGAGAGAGACAAAGGAAGGGAGAGATAATAATAATAATAATAATAATGATACATTTGTAACAATAATAATAATAAACAATAATTTGTTATATACTCAATTGTTATATTCTACTGTAAATAAATGTCTCATATAAAGATGCATTTGGAACAGAAGGAGTATGGAGCAGTAGGCAGCATCATTGACGCAGCATTGATGTCAGCTTAGCTCTCACAGGAACACACTGGGCTATAAACCGCAGCCAGCCAGCCACCAATCATTCATGAAGAAGGAAAGTAGGATTGCGCAACCCTGTTGGAACCACAGTGGCAGCCTCAGAAACATACATATAGATGAGCAATTGCCTTAGGCACAGGAGGCGGCAGGCTGGGGGGATTCACATTCGCAAACCTAGTCAAACACACCTAATGCATTTTGAATCTGAATCTAAACAATGGCTTTGCATTTTGAACAGAGGTACTACTAATAGGCTCATGTTAAGGGGGTATTCTAGGTGGGATGGACTTGAGGGCCTTTATACAAGCCTACTAGGAGTCACTCAATCACCTTATGGTTTTTAAATCTAACCATCGACTCTATCTGCATGTTAAACAGTTGGTACAGTACTAGTATGTGGAGCAGCCTCGTGTCAGGAAGCCTGTAGGGAGAGGGGATTCACAATTCAAACCTGGTTAAGGAGACTGTAGCTGCCTTAATGCATTTTGAGTCTAACCATCACAGTGCTAACAATCTGCTTTGCATACAGAGCGGAGGTAGTGTGATACTGGGCTTGATCCAGAAGAACGTCACTCAGATCAGCTGCACTGACTAAGAGGACAATGTAGAGGCGTGCTGATTGGAGTGAAAGCTTGAGTTATGACACTTTGAATAAGCCCCCACTATTCATCTATAGTGAAAGAAGGAGGCTGGGTGGGAGAGATATGGCATTTTATGGGATGGGTTTGCTGACTATCAGACGCTGATTGATACAGAATGGGATTGTGTGGGTAAATAAGAAGAGCGAGGATTGCGGGAAAAGGATATGACAAGGCACTGTGGGAAATCAAAACATCCATTTTATAAAAAGGCACTAGCTCACACCACAGACAGCCTACCAGACTGCATGGCACTGTCAGGGGCATAAAATACATTAAACAATAACATATGAAATGTTCAATGGCAACTTGCCTGCACACAACATGTAGAATATGTTGCTATAGCTGCAGTAGCAGAATACTATAGAGAACATGGCCCTCAAAGGGAGCTGTCCACTCTTTGTGGTGCTGAAACAGTTAGAGCCCATCCTTAGAGATCCATCAATCGCCACTAAAGGCAGGGGGAAATCCCTATCTTTACGCCACTACTGGTGCATTCCCCCACTATCTCACCATCCTTAAACCAGCCTTAAAGCAGCTTTCCTCTCATCCCTCTGCACATACAGTATTGGATGCTATTAAAGCCTAACAGGCAAACCCTTTCTCTCTTTTAAAGACAACAGAGACAGTTTCAACAAGCCCCTGCAGGAAGTGAGGCTTATAAAATCTGCCCCCCGTCACTCCCAACCTGATGAGTCGACATTAGCAATAAGGGGTTATCAGTAAGAGTGGAGAGGGGGAAGGAGAGGGGGCACACAGAGGTCCCGAGTCTGGCCCTGCCAAAAATCTAATAATCAACCCCCCAGGGCCCCAACTGATCCCCTCTCTCTTAGCCTCTTAGCTGTCTCTGTAAATGACAAATAGAGCCTTGACTGCACCAAGGCAGGCAGCAATGGCTTGCATTGCGCTAGGGAAGGCAGTAACGGTAGTCTCTCCTCTGTAATTAATGGATACAGCAGGATAATGCTAGACTAAGGCGATGTTAAAGACCGTGGTGGGACTGTGTTGATGCATGGTGACGATAATAGGGTTGCTGGCACCAGGGCCAGGCGAAGGGCAGACCAAGAGGACCTCGGGCCATGGGTAAAGGGGGTGCCAGGGGTGGATTAGAAACTCTGTGACCTTTTGAGAGAGTATCATAGAAGAATGATGTGTAGCACTCATAGAGTGAATGATGTGTAGCACTGCTGAAGTGGAATGGTGCCCTCATACCCTCAGCACAATATATAGGTGATTATCATGGTGACTCACAGAAATAGCCCCGAGGTGTTCTGGCAGAGTTTGCATGTGAAGGGATGTGGATATGTAACTGCTAACTGAACCTAGAAAAGTCCTTCGTCTTGCTTTCAAGTGTGTGGTAGGGAATATTTTCCATATTAAAGTACATGCAGTGAGCAGAGGGAGCTTTAGTGTCTCCCTTCCGCCGTGCATTTAGGATGTTAGCAGCATTACAGAGTATGTATTATTCATGGCGGTCGATGTGTCTGAGGTCAGGGAATTTTTTTTAAATGTATTTTGTATTTCTTTTGAACCTTTATTTAACTAGGCAAGTCAGTGAAGAACAAATTCTTATTTACAAATGGCGGCCTACCTCGGGCCAAACCCGGACGACGCTGGGCCAATTGTACGCCGCCCTATGGGACTCCCAATCACGTCCGGATGTGATACAGCCTGGATATGGAGCGGTACATAGGGTCATTACTTAAATGTAGGGAAATCACGATGGTAAGTATGAATACAGCTGACTGGGACTTGAAAGAGCCTAAGCACTGAGGATAACAGTTGTATGGGAATTGCATTGCCTCTAACAACATGTGGGAAAATACCATTAATAACTAATTAACAGTAGCACATCTAAAAGCAATCAAAAAAGCAAGAACATAACGACACAATGGGGTTTGGGCCTCCCTCTACAATTCAGCTTTATATTAATAGCTCATCCTACTTTTTTAAAATGTTAAATACACGTGCGCATCTCATACCCGACCCACACGTAGCACACGATTCTGGTCCCCTAGTACTTAGTGATATAACTGACACGGCAGTCGCTTAGCAACCAGTTCCTTTTTTACTACTAGTCTAAAAGAAACTTGGCACAGTATCAGATGAGTGTGATGACATACAGTGTGTGTGAGTCATCGCGATACATCAACCACATGGCATGCTATACGGTTACCAACGAAGAGTCGGCTCTGTTTTATTCTCACTAGTGCCACAAATGTTAGAATCAAATCTCTATATCTACACAGACTGCTGTCACCTACCACATGAACATCTTCTCAACTAATAATCTTACCTCCTCATCATTAGTAACCATGAAAATGAGGAAACAGAGGAGGAGACAGTGCATTCGGGAAAGTATTCAGACCCTTTGACTTTTTCCGCCTTTTGTTACGTTACAGCCTTATTCTAATTATTATTCTATGTATTAAATAAAACATTTCCTCATAAATCTACACACAATACCCCATAATGACAAAGCGAGAAAATAATTAATTAATTCTTGCAAATGTATTTTATTTTATTTTAAATACCTTATTTACATAAGTATTCAGACCCTTTGCTATGAGACTCAAAATTGAGCTCAGGTGCATCCTGTTACCATTGATCATCCTTGAGATGCTTCTGCAACTTGATTGGAGTCCACCTGTGGTACATTCAAATGATTGGACATGATCTGGAAAGGCACACGTGTGTTTATATAAGGTCCCACAGTTTACAGTGCATGTCAGAGCAAAAACCAAACCATGACATCGAAGGAATTTTCCATAGATCTCCGAGACAGGATTGTGTCGAAGCACAGATAAGGGGAAGGGTAACAAAACATTTCTGCAGCATTGAAGGTCCCCAAGAACACAGTGGCCTCCATAATTCTTAAATGGAAGAAGTTTGGAACCACCAAGACTCTTCCTAAAGCTGCCCGCCCGGCCAAACTGAGCAATTGGGGGAGAAGGGCCTTGGTCAGGGAGGGGACCAAGAACCCGATGGTCACACTGACAGAGCTCCAGAGTTCCTCTGTGGAGATGGGAGAACCTTCCAGAAGGACAACCATCTCTGCAGCACTCCACCAATCAGGCCTTTATGGTAGAGTGGCCAGAAGGAAGCCAAGCCCGCTTGGAGTTTGCCAAAAGGCACCTAAAGGACTCTGGTTATGGGGTACCCTCCCGAATGCACTGTACCTTTGTTTGAATGAACAATTACAGTATCTTCACTAGCGGAATCAAATCTTGACACTCATAAATGGGAGGCAACATGCAAGAACTCGAGGAATCTGTTATTTTGAAGTCCACTCCACCACTACGTCATCGTTGTTAAACTGTTGGGAAAATGGCAGAGAAAGGCAAGCGACAGCAGCTAAGTCCTGTATGGCAAAAATGTGAGAAGTGAAATGAGAAGATAGTGAAATGCAAACTTTGAGGTGGAATTGAGGTACAGTAACGGAAGTACATGTTCAATGCTTAACCATCTGAAAGGGAACCAAACCGTTGCTGCAATGCATTTTTCTTATGGTTTAAAAAGCATTTTAAACGTTAAGAAATGTTGAGATTCGTCACATCCCTAGTCCACAGATGCTGAGACGCGATAGTCCAGCGTCCCATTTTGACATAGCTACGCGCCTTGGAGACCACCGTGTCCAAAATTCCTAACCAATGTGGCGCCGTGTACGAGTCCTCTATTCATTTGAATGTGTTGACAGTTGGAGAAATTGCTTGAGCAGTGCTGAGAATTCGAAAAGCATGAAAGCCAACGGTCCAATATTCTAGAACCCTGCTGTGCGCACAAGTTTTGACTATGATAGATGCTTTAGGCGTGGTAATGGTAATGGAATAAAATCATTAACAGCGCAATATTCCCTGCTCGATTTCTGAAGGTCTTTTTACAACAGCATGTTTGGGCCGGGCTGGGCCTTTCTCTGCATGCAGCCTTGGCTTGGCAGCAATGAGGCACTAGCTCTACAAGACACGAGGGTCACTGCAACTGAGAAGCATTGAGGGAGTTTGATTTAGTGCACCGGGCTATGGCCCATGAGGTAAACTGGCAAAAACAGTGAGGGAGGAGTGCCCTTCTCAAATTGAGCACTAATCCGCTCGGTCATGTTGTCAACAGCTCAGCATGATGCATTGTTCAGAAACATACAACATCTCACTGGGAAGGCTGATAAAGCCTTTTTATCAAAAGCAATCACTTTTGCATGTGAAAACACAGAAGAGTCGTTCCATTTCATTTCAGCAAGCCATGACACCCATCATCTCAGATTGTTCTGAAATGGTTTCTGTAGCTAGAAACAGATAAGATAAGCATTCCTGCAAGATTATTTTGTTGAAACTCAATTTTAACTAAAATTGGCGGCTTGGAGTATTATTTATTCATACTATGTGATGTATTCTCAGTGAATTTGGTGATGTTTTTTTCCCCTGCTCAGAGAAATTAACCATGGAAGTCGCTTGCACCCCCATACATTTTGTTGGTGTCTTGTGTTTATTAAATTTACTCTTTGCAACTTTGGGTAGAAAACCAATAGTTTTAGCTCATGATGAAAATCAATGGTGTGGTCATCCTTACAATTCAAGCCAGTCCTCCATGAAAGCAATTCAAACACACACAAACTGGTTTTCTACCCAAAGTTGCATAACAAAAGTGTGATCCATTTAATAAACTCAAGAGAACCAGCTAAATTGATAAAAGGTTGTGGCAGTAACAGTAGGAATAGCAGCATCTAGTCGGCAAAACCTAGTACCTTCACACTCATTTATGGGGGAAAATGCAAGCGATTTCAATAGCTAATTTCTCTGAAAAGGGGAAAACCCCATCACCAAATTCACTGAGAATAGTAGTGTGAATAAACAATACTCCAAGCCACACCGTCATACTACTTGTTAAACACAGAGAACTGGCCTTTGGGGTGGGCTTGGTGTGGGATTTGAGAGGTCTGTGGGTGGCTTTTAACCATTTATTTGTATTTCTCAAATAAATCATTACTAAAAAGAGGTTTGGTCCAAATCGGATGTTGGGTACAACTTTTAATGAATATTACATGAAACTTTTAAATGTAAATAGCCCATTTTGGTACTACCAATTAGCTTAAGTTGTCTGAGTTCAAATAATCTTTCAACAATATACTGTTTCAGGAATGCTTATCTTATCGGTTTCAGGTAGCCTAGTGGTTAGAGCGTTGGACCAGTAACCGAAAGGTTAGTGGATCGAATCCCAGAGCTGACAAGGTAAAAATCTGTCATTCTGTCCCTGAACAAGGCAGTTAACCCACTGTTCCTAGGCCATCATTGTCAATAAGAATTTGTTCTTAAATAGCCTAGTTAAATAACTACAGAAACTATTTCAAAACCATCTGAGATGGTGGGTGTTGAAATCATCTTGTGCTTTTTGAGGTTGGAACGACATTACTCATTACTCCAAGTGCTTAACCTACAAAATGGGCCCCTGGCTCACGCCCGGGAGGCAGCCTGCTTCCAAACCAAATGCAATCAATGCTAACCTGATTCACCCAGGGCAGGCCCGGGGCATTATTCGAATCACCTCCCAGCCACAGAGGGTGGCGACCTTAGATGGCCTATCAGCATGCCACTACAGTGCCAGGGCTACACAACCAAGGCCACAAACCGCTTAGCCAATCCCTCCCTCATCATAAGCAACCAGTCCTGCAGAGTTAGGAGGCAGAAGAGGATACTTAAATATACCTAAATGCACATCAACAGTTCTCTCCTTGACTAAAAGGCTTTTCCATTGGTTTTTCATGGACTGGGATTTCTGTGTGTGTATAAAATACAGCTGAGGCATAGAAATGGATGACGTCATTAACAGCTTAATATTCCTTGCTCTGTGTCTTCTGTCTTATCCATGACGTGTTTGCACAGCTTGTTTTGGAATGGGCTGGATTGGGCCTTTCCGTGCATGCAGCCTTGGCCTGGCAGCAGTGGCTCAGCAGGACAAGAGGGTCAATCAGAGGCATGTCATTTTCATCACCTCTCAGCCACAAAGACATGACAGGTGTGAAACTCAGATTGCCTCTCACTGCAGATGGCCCATCAGTCTGCCACTATGGTGCCAGGGGCGAGTACCCAACAGGTTTGGCTTATTGTATTATCATTTGCATCAGGACTCTGCATCAGAATTTCTATGTTTACTGCAAAAACTGCTAAATTGAGCAAATATCCAGATCAGCTAATGAAACATTAACAGCTTTTCATTAGACTGAACAAACAGAACACTCCCAGCTATCTCAAGGCCAGATCATGTCTTCTGGTTGAGCTCATCAAGAATCCCAGATCATCAGAGCCTAAAGCAAGATTCAGTAGTACTGTATATGTGTTACATAGTCAATTATTTCCATTGAACATTTTGGATTCTTAGACTGACTAAAGAATCAAGGGTGAACACTGGCAGAGAGGATACCGGCCACAGATCACTAGCTATCTACTCAGTCACAGACTGACAGCACTTGCACAACGTTGAGCTAAACCAGCAATGACAGCATCGCTAGACATCTATAAAATTAGCATGGATAGGATTCCATCGATAAAAGATATATGCATGGTCATACAGACTTCAGTAGCCTAATAGACATACTGCATGATGGCATGATGATAAACAAACTCGTTTCCTATCAACTTGAACGGGGGGAAAAACAGGAACAGTGGCATTTTCAACAAGTGCGTTCATTCGCTCTGCATAAAATAGCATCATTTTGGTATACATAACTGTTGTATAAAAAATGACAAATTCCAAGTATGTTGATGCTGAGGGTTGGGATTCCCTAAATACAAATAAAACTGACTAAGCCTAATTAGGAACGCAGGTGCGTGTGACAATGGATTCCTAGCTGCATGCGGGAATTCCCTTTTCACTCCAAACCAATCAATAAATCAGAAGATATTCATGAACAGATCATTGCCGCACATCGTCACCGACCACCCCATGTAGCAAGCAAACAGCCCTGACTGCAACGCGCTAATTAGCCTGCGCAAATGAATATAATCAGCGGCTGTAATACGCGAATGTGCTCAAAATAACCGTTTCGTTTGTATGTTGAATAATCAACTGAGAGCGGTGGACCGAGAATGACTTGGCAATAACAAAAATAAATAATACATGCACACAGACAACACATTGAATTGCGGGCGGCATCAATATGTCTGTCAACATTTTCATTCATTTTTTTGTCATGTTTTACCTGGGTATCTGGTATCACAAAGTGTTTGGATGATGCTCCCCTTGCGCTCGTGTCACAATCCTCAGCAGCTCGCGCTTCAGCATCCACCAGTCTCCTCCGTATCCCACAATGCTGCATGCTGGGAGCTGCAAAATGCATCCATTCCTGAGATCCCCTTCTTACCTCATTGGTCGATTCGTTTGTGGTATTTAATAGCATCCCTCATATTTTGTTTGAGTTGTGGAATATAAATATTTCATATTTCAAGGATGTGGCAGCATTGAATTTTCAGTTCAGACAAATGCAATGCTGAGAGACAGGAGAGACTCCAGACAGGTGTTTTATGGCTACTGATTTCCAGGGAAGCCCTCTTTCCTTGAAAACACACACACACACACACACACACCATAGAACACATTTCTATTCATTTGGAATCATATATCTTGTGTAGACTTAATCATTATTTGGATTCTTGGGACACCAATGTGTTTTGGCCTATCCAGAGTCAGACCACATTCTCTTTATGGCAATTATTCATTCAATTACCTTTGCAAAATGATACCCTCCACAATTATAAGAATCTTGTTTACTGTCTCAATGCTCCCTATCCCACACACTCTTAGAAAAAAAAGAGTTCCAAAAGGGATCTGTAGCTGTTCCTGTAGGATAACCTTTTTTGGTTCCAGGTAGAACTCGTTTGGGTTCCATGTAGAACTCTCTGTGGAAAGGGTTATAGATGGAACGCAAAAGGGTTCTACCTGTAACCAAAAGAGGTTCTACAAAAGGATTATCCTATGGGGACAGCCGAAGAACCCTTTTTGGTTCTAGATAGCACCTTTTTTCTAAGCGTGTAGGGACAGAAAAACTGTCACATAAGAGTACAATTCACCACTAGTCCCATAATGGGAACTTTGAATGACCATTCCAGGATTGAATGAGTCAAAGCTCTAACTCTCAAACTTAATGCCCTTGCTCAGTGCTGTGTAACAAATAATATAGGATGCGAATTCATGATTTTTATTATGAACATTTACATGTTTTATTTGTATTGGGAAACACCTCTTCTGGTAGGCTATATGAAACGAGGTTGCCTCATATTGGAACATTTCCAGGGTGACTGGATTGGAAACTTTTAATTAATTCAAACAAAGCTGACTGAATGAATTAAAGCCTAAATCTTTCATTGTTTATAGGCTAATTAGAATTTAGTGAGAAGTTCCGGTCTTGCTCATCCTTCCAGGGAAAAACACAGTACATTCACAGATGCTGACTCCCATTGATTCCCTTAGTAAAGATATCATTGTCACTATAAGCAGACTAATTTACCTCAGGCTTAATACACATATCAATTGCTTGTTGGGTTGATAAAAGAGGGATTAGAATGTAACTAGTAAACATTCCGAGATTCAATGTCAATTGTGTTTGAAATTCATAGCAAGTCAGTGGTTTGGAGTGTTTCAAGATCACAGTATTAGTATGCATGCAAGACGCAGTGTGACTTACTCCCTTTATCAAAGTCATGCAGTATTCATTTTTTTAACGGCTTGAGCCTGGGGGTGTCATTTCATTGTGCGTGAGCTTTCAGAAGTTCAATGACAATAAAACACTCAAATGATTCTGAATATTTGAAATGCAACAACTATTTGATTTCATACCCAGTCTGCAACGTTGGAACATCTGCCAAGATCGGCTTTCGATTTTCAAAGAGCTTTTGATACCCAGCCAACTGAAATTTAACACATCAATCAATAGTAGACCTCTGGCAGGGGAGACTCTTGAATGAGCATATTAGTTTAAATGATTCACTGCAGAGGGAAACCACAGACATTTCTTACTATATGCTTTTTGCTCTTCTATTTGGACATCATATTTAGGAGTCTCTCTAGCATATATTCAATAGTTGCTAGTTGAATGTTTAAGCACCTTGTACATTCCAGTATCGAGTCAAATTGCGCATGACGGCTAGCCCTGACGCAGAAAATAATGTGTGTTGCACAGTGTCCAATGATTATAATCAACAATGCCATTCCACATTTAATTAGGCAGACACCTACCAATATCATGAGAAATTACAGCGGATCCTCATAGGAAAGAGTCATCCATGCCATAGACCTTAATCCTAAAGAAACCTGGCAGACTTCCAAGCCCTCTCCAACTTTCCTCTGCACCGTCCTGCCTTGTCTTGGTGCAGACTGGGTTACTGTGAAGCACTTTGTGACAACGATTTTTTTCAAAAGTGCTAATTAAATCAACATTTTATTTGATTGAAGGATTCTCTCTCCCTCCCTCTCTCCCTCGATCCCTCTTTCTCTCTCGCTGTCCTCTCGTCTATGGTCTGGCGGCTGCTCTAAAATGGTCCCTCACCAACTTCCCGCTGTAAGTGTGTCAGAGAGATCAGAGCAGCATCCTGGGCCAAGGAGAGAGAGGAAGGAGGAGTCCTATTTCATGAATATCTCATATCAACTCAGGAAAACCACGCTCTACCACACTTGCAGACACATGCTGATATTGAGAAGTGCCCCGTGGCCAGCTCTATGTGAACCACAGCGTTCTCCTATCCACCCGGCAGCTGTGGCCGTCTCAGGGCCCAGTGGCTGCCAATTTAAATGGTCCAGACAGGAAGTGGATGTTAGGGCTGGTTAAGGTTAAAGACTTTACTGTCGTATGCTGGATGGGCTGATTTTAGCCTGCAGGGCACAGCTGTGTTTTTCTACAGGACAGCTCTACTTAGCTGTTCTGCAAATGGATGATGAGGTTGGGCATGGTATAAGGTTTGCCGAGTGTCATCCATGCAAGCGGATGAAATTTGTTTTGTCTACAACGAGGCATTGCACTGCAGAATGACTTTTGTGATGTATTAAATTATATAATTGTACAGGGTCTGCTGGAGACCTCAGGTGGCTGGGTTAGATAAACATAAAACTGGTTTGTCACTGAGGACCTACACAGAATTCAATGATGTCACGGATGACCTCACAGCACAAGCATTGACATCACACAGTCCACTGTACCATACATACTGTACACAGGGGAAGGGACCGTCTGGACCCCTTTCTAAAGCAATTTATCTCACAGATATGCTTGGGTGGGGTCAATATATGGGGAAGAACAGTGACGCCTGACTGATTTGCAGCACTAAATGGAAAGCGCTCATTTCGGAGGGAGGCGGAAACGGAGGAAACCCTCCGGAGAGGAAGGAGGGATTCATGGGAGGATGAGAGAGATGCTCATTGTGTTCAACCGGATCAGCCTGAGGAAAGAGCTGTTCATAATCACTGATCTCCAAATCACCTTGCATCAATATGGAGAGAGCGAGAGAGGTGTAAGAGAAGGCAGTAGAAAGAAAAGCAGAACACTAACTGTACAAACTGATTAGAAAACACGCTGTTTTAGAATATATTTAAAAATGTAGGAAAATGATAGTCTAGCTAAGCCTACAATGACAGTGAAGGAGTAAGGTTGTTTCAGTTGGCAGAGTGAACAGCATTTTGTTACAGTTAAAAGTGATAGAAGTACATTAACCTGTAACTGAATTGGATTCTATGAGGCAAAACTAAGCTGAAATTGTGTCTGTGCTGCTACTCTCTAGTGGTGATGATAATGCAGTAAAGAGAGGGTACAGTTTTTTCAAATTGCCACTAGGGGAAAGCAAACACCAAAATACTGTACATTTCAAAAGCATCTCATTTTAGGTAGAGATGAACTAGGCAATATTGACTAGGCATTTTTTTTGAAAATTGGAACAACCAAATAAATAGGGAGTGGAAACTATTTAAGATGCATTTGTTACTTTATATTAGAAGTTCAACTACAGCAGTAGGTTGATGGGTACAAATCGTATCATTTAATCGAATAGGCTCTCTTTTGCATTGGTCCAGACACATTTTAGTATCTTTACAGACAAGATTATACAAATATTTCCATAGAATCTGAAATCATGAAATCTATGTGCAGTCCTATGATTAAAACATGTATTACTTGTGATAATAGCTTATATGGCTTAGAAACAATTTCATACAGAAACATATATATATTTTTTAAATGAAATACTTGGTTCTTAGTGGTAAAATACTGCTTATGGTCTTTGGAGTCTCCTGAGTGGTTGTCATATCTCTTTGGCACTAAAGAAGACATCGTCATCATCTCTGGTATGACAGCAGGGTAGGCATTGCCAGGGATGCTGTTGGCATGGTTACCCTAAGAACAGGTGCTGTAGACCATGACTTTCTGGCTGATGTCATCAAGCAGCTGGCGTGCCGTTTTCTCCAGCCCGGCCAGCTGACCTGCCTTGGCCTCTAGAGTACGCTGGTTGGCTGCATATGACCTCTCCAACTCTGCAAACACACAGTGATGTCATTAGAGAGTTTGTGTGTGTGCACGCACGTGCCTGTGTGCGCGTGCATGTACATGCATGAGTGAACGTGTGCTTGTGTGTGCATGCTTGTGTCGTGTGTGTGTTAGCACATTGGTTTGTGTGTGTGTGTGTTTGTGTGTGTGTGTGTGTGTGAGCGTGCATGTGCGTTACCTCTGAGTCTCTGTAGTTTTCCGCTTGTCTGGGTGAGCAGCTCCTTGGCCTCCTGCTGGAGTAGCTCCGCCCTCTTCTTGGCGTCAGACACGCCCTCTGCCTTCGTCACCACCAAGCCCTCCACAACACTGTACTGACCCTTCACCTCCGAGTCAAACTCCTACACACAACAAAACACACACACCCACACAAAGCAGAACACACACACTGAGAATGGGTAACAATATAATTGGCAGGTAAAATGCTGGGCTGTGTGTGTGCGCGTGCGTCTATCTATGTGTGTGTGTACCTGCAGGGCCTGCTCTGCGTCCTGCCCGGCGGTCTCAGACAGTCTCTCAGTGCTCTGTGTGCGGTGGCTGGTGACTAGGCTTCTCTCTCTCAGCAGAGTCACGTCTCTCTCCAGCTGCAGCAGACGCAGTGTGGCGTTACTCAGACGCAACTCTGACTCCGCCGTCTCCGACTCCACCTATAAACACACAAACCCATATTAGCATGTATTCAGGCACAGACGCAAACACACATACACGTATTGTTCTTCTATCCTCGTGGGGACCTAAAATGAATTTCCATTCAAAATTCTATTTTCCCTAAACCTAACCCTTACCATAAGCCTAACCCTAACACTAACCTTAACCCGTAACCTTAAACCTAACCCTAAACTTAACTCGTAAGCTTAAAATAGCCTTTGTCCTCATGGGGACGTGGGAATTTTCTTTGTTTTACTATCCTTGTGAGGGACTTTTGGGAATTTTAGGTCCCAACAATAGAAGAACCAACCAACACACACACACACACACACCACACACAATACACACTTTTAGAGACCTTGCATGGAATGTGTATTTATACAAATCTCCCAAATTTTAGACATTGAAGCCCTGGTCACAGGTGACTTACAGACGTGATGAGGTCAAGTGTTCCCCTGGTGTTGTTGTAGACCTGCTTGACGGCATTGATGGCAGAATTCTGAGCACGCTCAGTTGTATCCAGAGCCTCCTTCACCAGGGCAGCTGTCTCCTTCACCTCAGACGCCTCCTGACTGAGAGACAGAGAGGAGATTGTACGTGAGTGTGTGCGAGTGTGTGTCTTAATGTGGTTCAAGTGTGTGTGCATTCATTAGTGTGTGTGTGAGAGACAGTGTTTGTGAGGCTGTGTGTGTGTGGGGGGGTCTGTGTGTGTTTGTGTGCATGTGTTTGTGTGTGTGTGTGTGCATGAATTCATGCATGCGTGCATCTTACCTGGCGGTGCGAGCCTGCTCCAGCAGCCTCTCTGCAGTGTGTATGTCGTTGGCACTCTGACTGAGGATGTCCTCCACGCTGGTGAGGGTTCCCACCCTGTCTCTAATCTCCTTGGTCAGAGCCTCCAGCTGCCCGGGCGACGTGGGCATCTTCAGGGCCAACACCTCGTTCGACACCGCTTCGATTACCTCCACGTTGGCACGGTCGTCTGTCACCATGGAAACAGAGCTAATTAGACTCAGAGAGCCATACACAGGTCACAATCAATTCGAATCACAATCATAACCAATCACTCACATGGGGAAAGAAGAACTGGAGCCCTGATTGTCTATGAATCAGTGATAATTTAGTTAGTCTGTACAGTACATTGAAAGATTGAGGCCTGGTCTTTGGGAAAATGTTTGTATACTCACTAGTGAGTAGGTCTCGTATCTCCTTGATGAGGCTGCGGAGCTGCTCGTTGGTGTGCTCCACTCTATCTCGGCTCTGGTTGGACTTCAGCAGCACCTCCCGAGCACTCAGCTTGGCCTCGTCCGCATGCACCTTCACTTCCCACACCTAGAGGGGGCCACAGGACACGTTTACTCAAACACAGTAAGGTAAACACTCCTCAACGCTTGTGCCGGAGCAAGCAGATATTCTATCTTTAGTTACTATGATGATAATGTAAGATGACCTGACTATATTCATGTAGGGCTGAATCATAACTAAACAACAGCTGTACTACACAAAGTTATATGCATGAATCTCAAGTCAGGATTCGGCCCAGAGTGTAAAAAAACTACAGTTCCCACCATTCTAGAGAGCTTATCTACTTCCTGCATGGTGGACAGGATTTCCTGGTCGAAGTCCTTGGCTGTTTTCAGAGTGCTTTGTGTCTGTGTGACCAGACCGTCACACCCGTCTCCACCACAGCGATGGGTGCCGTCCTCCGACACACACCCCACCCCTCCACAGGGTGACGCAGCACACCCCTCCTCCCCACCAGCCGCTCCACATGTCTGCACAGAGAGAAAACACACCAATCGGGTTAGAGCACTAGAAAACCAGGGACCAATCAAAAAGCATTGTGGTGAAGAAGTGCGATGATAATTGACTACTGATTGTTTTATTTTTTTATTTAACCTTTATTTAGGTCAGACTTACCTGCTTGCTGAGCTCTGATAGGTCAAGAGTGTCCAGCTCCATGGTAAGCCTCTCCAGTCTCTCTGTGTGTTTCTGTTGTCTCAGGTCAAACTCCGCCTGGTTCTGGCTCAGTCTGGCCTCCGCTTCGCGCCGTAGTGTAGCCGACTGTTCCAAAGTGTTGTCGGGGTAACTGGTGGTCTGATTGACACGGATCTCCGCCCTCTTAGACTCCAAGTGGGCATCGGTGATGGTGTCCATCGCTCCTGCCATACACAAATAAAACACACACAAACAGGGGTGTGTCAGAACTAGTAATGATGTCACGCATACTGTACCCCCTCTCTCACCCTCTGCCCCTTTCTCTCTCCTCTCTCACCCTCTATGTTAGAGTTCTTCACAGCCTTTATGTGGTCTCCAATGTCTTTGACTGTTCTCTCTAGCTCTCGGGCCTGCTCTCTCAGTGTGTCCAGACTGGCCTCGGTGTAGTTGGCATTTACAACGAGACGGGACAGGGAATCCTCTGAGACGTTCAGCCTCTCGTTCAGGTCTGCCACCATCTCACTGTTGCAGATGCGCACACACACACACACACACAAAATAACATTTTCAATAGAGTTGACATGGACTGATCATAACATCAAGTATACAAACAGAACCCTTGGTGCTGTGTGTTTCAATGTGTAAATGTGTGTGCGCAAGCGCACGTGTTTGTGTGTACATACGTGACCTGCTGCATCATCTGTTGTACATCTTCCATCTTCTGTATAGCAGGGTTGTTCTCTACTATCCCACTGATAGCATTAGCACTCATCTCCAGACTGCTAACGGTGTCTGTGTATGGCGCCGTCACCCCGTTGGTCTGGAGCTCTGTCACATGATCCTTCAAACGCTGCGTCTGGTTGGTCAGTTCCCCTACCACGCCGTCCCACTCGCCGAAGCACTGGTGGCATCGTTGGCAGGCGGGGAACTCCCCATGGTACCCTCTGGCACACTGGTTACACCGGGGTCCAGACACACCCTCCACACACACACACTGGCCGGACGAACGGTGGCACTGCTCGCTGGCGATGCCACGCAGGTCACAGTCACACGCTGGAGGGTGAGGGAGAGCGAGAGAAAGAGGAACAGGAAAGAGAGAAAAGGGTTAAACACATACACATACCTATACTTGACTTGAGGTGAAAACAGTGGTGATGATGGAAAGGAAATGAGGGTACAAGGAAATTAACTCATAGTAATATGAGAACAGGTCTGTGCCCTTTAAAACACCCCCTAGGAAAACAGAGGTACTGAAAAACGATATTATTAACGGCTCAACAGTCCTGCGCTGAGAGTAAATGAACGCACAGGTAGCCTTGACCTCTAAACTCTATTCCCCTTTTGACCCCCCAGTCTGAAGCACAGCAGAGACAAGCCCTCTAACCTCTAAAGTGGAGGAGAGGAGAAGGAGAGAAATAGAGTGATGGAGAACAGGAAAGGGTGCATATAAGCGGTTAGCACCCATTGAAGAGGGTGATTGATGCACCAAACAAAAAGACGGATTCAACATACAATTATAAAGCAACCAGCTGCAATAGGATTGTGAGTTTGCTCAATATTTGGTGTACAAACTACTAAGAACACCTGCTCTTCCCATGATATAGACTGACTATGATCCCTTATTGAAGTCACTTGTTCAATCCACTTCAATCAGTGTAGATGAAGGGGAGGAGACAGGTTAAAGAAGGATTTTTAAGCCTTGGATTGTGTATGTGTGCCATTCAGAGGGTTAATGGGCAAGACAAAATATTTATGTGCCTTTGAACAGGGTGTGGTAGTATGTGCCGGACGCACCGGTTTGTACCAAGAACTGCAACCGTGCTGGGTTTTTCACACTCAAAAGTATCCCGTGTGTATCAAGAACGGTCCACCAACCAAAGAACATCAAGCCAACTTGACACAACTGTGGGAAGCATTGGAGTCAATATGGGCCAGCATCTCTGTGAAACACTTTCAACACCTTGTAGAGTCCATGTCCATTGAGGCTGTTCCGAACAGGTAACACGATAATCACAGCCACATGCGTGGCATCTTAATTCACACACACACACAGACTCCGTCGTCAAGCCTGTCACTTTACCACTGACCTCTTAAATCAGACCATGACATGATCTACTTAACCCAGACATGGTGTCAATCAAACATTTCTCTCTTTATCTCTCTCTTTCAAACACACACACACACTCATACACATTCACACACATGCATGCAGTATACACACAGTGCGCTGAGAGGGCGAGGACAGCGACAGGAGGTCAGACTAACTTTACAGGCAGTTTGGGAATACTGCAAGAATTCCTAAACCACAGGAATAAGATCACGACTAAGACAGGATTCCTCTGATTTCTGGAACATCTGGCTCTGATTGTCACACGAACCAAGGAGTTATTCCCAGATATTCACTCTCAAAATCTCCCTCCCTCCCTCCCTCCCACCCTCCCTCCCTCCCTCACTGTCTCTCTGAGGGTGTGCCAACTTCTATGAGATATACATTTCTCCAGATGCAGTGATTGATGGAAACTGGCCTGTTTGTCAGTCAGTTGTTCAGTAGACAATAAACCATGTAGAGATGTAGACAGGGAGGAGTAATTTAGAGCCAACTAACACCACACTGGTGACACACATGCACACACTGACACAAGGACAGACATACGCACGAATGCACACATACACACACAAGCATTTCGCTACACAAGCATTTCGCTACACAAGCATTTCGCTACACAAGCATTTCGCTACACTTGCATTAACATCTGCTAACCATGTGTATGTGACAAATAAAATTTGACTTGATTTGAAACACACAAACAAACACACAGAGACGGACACATTGTCTTGGAAATTCAGTACTGAGAGAGATTTGGTCATTTCTTCCAACAATCCTCTTTATTTAATATCGATTAATTATTGCAATAATGAGGCTGGTCGACCCCCCACCCTTGAGTGTTGGACCGAGTAACCTAACCGTTACACAAATGCAGAATACTATATACAGCTGAAGTCGGAAGTTTACATACCCCTTAACCAAATATATTTAAACTCAGTTTTTCACAATTCCTGACATTTAATCCTAGTAAAAATCCCCTGTCTTAGGTCAGTTAGGATCACCACTTTATTCTAAGAATGTGAAATGTCAGAATAATAGTAGAGAGAATGATTTATTTCAGCTTTTATTTCTTTCATCACATTCCTAGTGGGTCAGAAGTTTACATACACTCAATTAGTATTTGGTAGCATTGCTTTTAAATTGTTTAACTTAGGTCAAACGTTTCGTGTAGCCTTCCACAAGCTTCCCACAATAAGTTGGGTGACTTTTGGCCCATTCCTCCTGACAGAGCTGGTGTAACTGAGTCAGGTTTGTAGGCCTCCTTGCTCACACACGCTTTTTCAGTTCTGCCCACAAATTTTCTATAGGATCGAGGTCAGGGCTTTGTGATGGCCACTCCAATACCTTGACTTTGTTATGCTTAAGCCATTTTGCCACAACTTTGGAAGTATGCTTGGGGATTATTGTCCATTTGGAAGACCCATTTGTGACCAAGCTTTAACTTCCTGACTGATGTCTTGAGATGTTGCTTCAATATTTCCACATAATTTTCCATCCTCATGATGCCATCTGTTTCGTGAAGTGCACCAGTCCCTCCTGCAGCAAATCACCCCCACAACATGCTGCTGCCACCCCCGTGCTTCACGGTTGGGATGGTGTTCTTCAGCTTGCAAGCTTCCCCCTTTTTCCTCAAAACAAAGCTTTTGGAGCAGTGGCTTCTTCCTTACTGAGCGGTCTTTCAGGTTATGTCGATATAGGACTCGTTTTACCGTGGATATAGATACTTTTGTACCGGTTTCCTCCAGCAATGTCACACAGTCCTTTGCTGTTGTTCTGGGATTTATTTGCACTTTTCGCACCAAAGTACATTCATCTCTAGGAGACAGAACGCGTCTCCTTCCTGAGCGGTATGACGGCTGCGTGGTCCCATGGTGTTTATACTTGCGTACTATTGTTTGTACAGATGAACATGGTACCTTCAGGCGTTTGGAATGAAGGATGAACCAGACTTTTGGAGGTATACCATTTTTTTTCTGAGGTCTTGGCTGATTTCTTTTGATTTTCCCATAATGTCAAGCAAAGAGGCACTGAGTTTGAAGAGAGGCCTTGAAATACATCCACAGGTACACCTCCAATTGACTCAAATGATGTCAATTAGCCTATCAGAAGCTTCTAAAGCCATGACATAATTTTCTGGAATTTCCCAAGCTGTTTAAAGGCACAGCCACCTTAGTGTATGTAAACTTCTGACCCACTGAACTGATACAGTGAAGTATAAGTGAAATAATCTGTCTGTAAACAATTGTTGGAAAAATTACTTGTGTCATGCACAAAGTAGATGTTCTAACCGACTTGCCAAAACTATAGTTTGTTAAACAAGAAATTTGTGGAGTGGTTGAAAAACGAGTTTTAATGACTCCAACCTAAGTGTATGTAAACTTCCGACTTCAACTGTATGGCTGACTCTAACAATGCTCAGTCATGGTTGGTTCAACCCCCCTCATACAGATTGGGGCATCATAAGCCACTCTGGGTTCATCCTGACGTTATCTGCACATGGGTTGTTGTCTTAACCCCACCCTGACTTAGTTTCCCAGATGCAAGGATGATTTTGAGACAATGAGGGATTGTTCTACTCCTAAACTATCTCTAGTAAAACACATTCTTGTCTATGTAATGCAGTCTTTAACCCATTTGTCAGCTCAAGCCATCTCCAGTGACCATACGCCCACATTAGCTGCAGGGAACTAGAGTGAAGCCCATGAAAACACAGACACTAACAGGACAGAAATATCCTCCTATCTATTAAGCATTAATTGCTAACTATTAATATCAAACAAAATCAGGTAAATATGTAATTGTTCTATCACAACATGCGTACACACAACGTTAAAACAACACGGACGCATGAAAGCCAATTCAGTATCTCCAGAGACATCCACTCTGCTGGAGTCTGATAACACACACACACACATACTGTACACACACATTGTGAGAAAACTGTAATGCTACAAAAAAATATATAAAACCCGGCTTCCAGCCCAGTCACTCAGGGGAACCACCGGTCAAGAGAACGAGACCGTGAGAGACTGTTTACTCAAACTCTAAGAGACAGATTCAAAACACACAGAACCCCTTTCTAAGAGTGTTTCTCCAGACCCCAGTGAATTCAGAAGGAGACCCACTTGGAGAGGAAGCAATGACGCACTAAGATACTCTGTTGCACATGTTTCAGCTCCATGATGCACACAAGTTTAAGGCAGTCATGGGAACGAATCCACACACATGCTTTGTACTTTCTACTGCTCCTCATAATCCCAGCCAGAGATACTTACCTTGACATTTGACCTCGGGATCTCCCCAGAACTTATCTCGGCATTCATTGCATTTTCTTCCCCCGAAACCTGGCCTGCACGAGCACTGCCCCGACAGCTAGAAAACACACAACACAAGACAACACAACACGTCAGCATTATGAACATGCAATATACACTGAGTGTACAAAACATTAAGAACACCTAATATTGAGTTGCCCCCCCAGCTTCAATTCGTCGGGCATGGACTCTACAAGGTGTTGAAAGCGTTCCACAGAGATGCTGGCCCATGCGGACTCCAATGCTTCCCACAGTTGTGTCAAGTTGGCTGGATGTCCTTTGGTTGGTGGACCATTCTTGATACACACAGGAAACTGTTGAGTGTTAAAACCCAGCAGCGTTGCAGTTCTTTGAACAAACCGGTGCGCCTGGCACATACTACCACACCCTGTTCAAAGGCACATAGATATTTTGTCTTGCCCATTCACCCTCTGAATGGCACACATACACAATCCATGTTTCAATTGTCTCAAGGCTTAAAAATCCATATTTAACCTGTCTCCTCCCTTTCATCTACACTGATTGAAGTGACTTTAACAAGTGACATCAATAAGGGATCCTAGCTTTCACCTGGTCAGCCTATGTCATGGAAAGAGCATAATGTTTTGTAAACTCAGTGTACCATCTCTAAGTTAGAGGAGGGTCTCCTTGCTACACACTGTACAATGGACAGTGGCCTGTATTGTATACAGGGGCCTCCCACTCCTCTTTCTATTCTGGTTAGAGCCTGTTTGCGCTGCTCTGTGAAGGGAGTAGTACACAGCGTTGTACAAGATCTTCAGTTTCTTGGCAATTTCCCGCATGGAATAGCCTTCATTACTCAGAACAAGAATAGACTGACGAGTTTCAGAAGAAAGGTCTTTGTTTCTGGCCATTTTGAGCCTGAAATCAAACCCACAAATGCTGATGCTCCAGATACAACTAGTCTAAAGGAGGCCAGTTTTATTGCTTCTTTAATCAGTACAACAGTTTTCAGCTGTGCTAACATAATTGCAAAAGGGTTTTCTAAAGATCAATTCAACTTTTAAAATGCTAAACTTGGATTAACACAACGCGCCATTGGAACACAGGAGTGATGGTTGCTGATAATGGGTCTCTGTATGCCTATGTAGATATTCCATAAAAAATCTGCCGTTTCTAGCTACAATACAACATTAACAATGTCTACACTGTATTTCTGATCAATTGTATGTTATTTTAATGGACAAAAATGTGCTTTTCTTTTAAAAACAAGGACATTTCTAAGTGACCCCAGACTTTTGAATGGTAGTGTATATACCGGTAGTGTATGTATGTGTGTGTATATATATTATATATTTACCCCCCACCCCTCCCCCAATTGGAGCAAACTAGTGAACAACAACACTTAGGCCTGTATTTCCAGCTTATACATACTATATTTTATGGACACAATCTATTTTACAATAGTTATATTTTGTTTGTTTGTACTGCTGTCCTTCCTCTACCCTTAACCTCTCCATCTATTACTGATGTCCTTCCTCTACCCTCAACCTCTCCCATCTATTACTGATGTCCTTCGCCGGAACATAATTACAAATCATTTGTAGACTGCAAATTGACAGCAAGAAGCCCAAACAGATATAATATTTTACTAAAACATAATCATTTCAAACCTTGTTTACGTTTGTATACGGTCACAAATATGCATTAAAAAAAAAAATACCTTGGAGCCGATTTGCTGGTTGGGGGGGGGGGGGAGATTATTTAAGATACTATTTGAAGATGTCGGGTTTCAGATGTTTTCAGAAGATGGCCAGGCCCTGCTGTCCTAGTTTCAGGAGGAAGCTGGTTACACCATTGGGGTGCCAGGACAGAGAAGAGTTTTGACTGGGCTGAGTGGGAGCTGCCCCCCCCTCCCCCCCTCCCCCTTAGTAGTGGGAGGGCCAAGAGACCAGAGGTGGCAGAACGGAGTACTCGGGTTTGGGTGTAGGGTTCGAGCATAGCCTGAAGGTAGAGAGGGGCAGTTCCTCTTGCTGCTTCGTAGGCACGTACCATGGCCTTGTAGTGGATGCGAGCTTCAACTGGAAGCCAGTGGAGTTTACGGCAGAGCAGGGTGATATGGGAGAACTTGGGAAGGTTTTCAAACAGGCAGGCTGCTGCGTTCTGTATAAGTTGCAGCGGTTTGATAGCACATGTAACTAGGGCTTGTGCTCATTTTTTTCTGATTAGAAAGCACACCATTTTCCTGGTTGGGAAACACTTACTGTCAGCAGGAGTAGTGTGTTTACTGGCTGAGTTCCATAGAGGAAGGAAGGCTTAGAATACACTTTGGAGTAACTAAACAAACATTCCACTCAGAGACAGAGAGAGAAACTCCATCAACCATTTATGTGCTAAGAACAGGAGAGAGCTAGACCCAATAGTAATTCATTATTATTTTGTTATACAGACATGTTTTTTTTGTGCTGCAAACACCCAGGACTGTATTCACAAATAGTTTCAGAATAGGAGTGCTGATATAGGATTAGATTTCCCTTTTAGATTATACTGAAAAAGATTATATGGTCAGAAGGATCTGATCCTAGGTCAGCACTCCTACTCTGAGACTTTTTCCCATGATGTCAAGCAAAGAGGCACTGAGTTTGAAGGTAGGCCTTGAAATACATACACAAGTACGCCTCCAATTGACTCAAACAATGTCAATTAGCCTATCAGAAGCTTCTAGAGCCATTACATAATTTTCTGGAATTTTCCAAGCTCTTTAAAGGCACAGTCAACTTAGTGTGTGTAAACGTATAACCCACTGGAATTGTGATACAGTGAATTATAAGTGAAATCATCTGTCTGTAAACAATTGCCAAAACTATAGTTTGTTAACAAGAAATTTGTGGAGTGGGTGAAAAACGAGTTTTAATGACTCCAACCTAAGTGTATGTAAACTTCCGACTTCAACTGTATATATACACTACCGGTATATACACTACCGTTGAAAAGTTTGGGGTCGAAAAGGTCGAAGAAATGTCCTTGCTCTTCGACCTTTGCCTCTCCTGAGTCCGTACGGGAGTTGCAGCAATGAGACAAGACTGTAGCTACCAATTAGATACCACGGAATTGGGGGGAAAAAGGGGTAAAAGTACAACAACAACAAAAATTTAAGGCACACTTAACCAGCATTCTGCAGCGAAACGCCATCCCATCTGGTTTGGGCTTTGTGGGACTATCATTTGTTTTTCAACAGGACAATAACCCAACACACCTCCAGGCTGTCTAAGGGCTATTTTACCAAGAAGGACAGTGATGGAGTGCTGCATCAGATGACCTGGCCTCCACAATCCCCCAACCTCAACACAATTGAGATGGTTTGGGATGAGTCAGACCGCAGAGTGAAGGAAAAGCAGCCAACAAGTCCTCCGCCTATGTGCAAACTCCTTCAAGACTGTTGGAAAATCATTCCAGGTGAAGCTGGTTAAGAGAATGCCAAGAGTGTGCAAAGCTGTCATCAAGGCAAAGGGTGGCTATTTGAAGTATCTAAAATATATTTTGATTTGTTAAACACTTTTTTGGTTACTACATGATTACATATGTGTTATTTAATAGTTTTGATGTTTTCACTATTATTCTACAATGTAGAAAATAGTAAAAAGAAAGAAAAACCCTTGAATGAGTAGGTGTTTTTGACCGGTAGTGTAAAAAAAAAAAAATATGGGGGATTGGAAGAGATGCAGACAATTACATTGAAGCTACAATCTATCTGCATATCAAAGTTGATCTACCAACATTTTTTTTTTTACAAAAATAAAAATAAATATAAGGTCCCACAGTTGACAGTGCATGTCAGAGCAAAAACCAAACCATGACGTCGAAGTAATTCTCCGTAGAGCTCCGAGACAGGATTGTGTCGAAGCACAGATCTGGGGAAGGGTACCAAAAAAATTGTACAGTGTTGAACATCCCCAAGAACACAGTGGCCTCCATAATTCTTAAATGGAAGAAGTTCGGAACCGCCAAGATTCTTCCTAGAGCTGGCCGCCCGGCCAAAATGAGCAATCGGGGGAGAAGGGCCTTGGTCAGGGAGGTGACCAAGAACCTGATGGTCACTCTGACAGAGCTCCAGAGTTCCTCTGTGGAGATGGGAGTCCTTCCAGAAGGACAACAATCTCTGCAGCACTCCACCAAATCAGGCCTTTATGGTAGAGTGGCCAAATGGAAGCCACTTCTCAGTAAAAGGCACATGACAGCCTGCTTGGAGTTTGCCAAAAGGCACCTAAAGGAAAATCAGACCATGAGAAACAAGATTCTCTGGTCTGATGAAACCAAGACTGAAATCTTTGGGCTGAATGCCAAGCGTCGCGTCTGGAGGAAACCTGGCACTATCCCTACGGTGAAGCATGGTGGTGACAGCATCATGCAGTGGGGATGTTTTTCAGCGGCAGTGACTGGGAGACTAGACAGGATCGAGGAAAAGATGAATGGAGCAAAGAACAGAGAGATCCATGATTAGAGCCTGCTACAGAGCGCTCAGGACCTCAGACTTGGGAAAAGGTTCACCTTCCAACAGAACAATGACCCTAAACACACAGCCAATACAACGCAGGAGTGGCTTTGGGACAAGTCTCTGAATATCCTTGAGTGGCCGAGCCAGAGCCCGGACTTGGACCCGATCAAACATCTCTGGAGAGATCTGAAAATAGCTGTGCAGCAGTGCTCCCCATCCAACCTGACAGAGCTTGAGAGGATCTGCAGAGAAGAATGGGAGAAACTCCCCAAATACAGGTGTGCCAAGCTTGTAGCGTTGAACCCAAGAAGACTTGAGGCTGTAATCGCTGCCAAAGGTGCTTCAACAAAGTACTATTTAAATGTGATATTTCCACCTTTAAAAAAAAAGAAAAATGTGCAAAAATGTCTAAAAACCTGTTTTGTTTTGTCATTATGGGGTATGGTGTGCAGATTGATGAGGGGGGAAAAAATGTCATCCATTTTAGAATAAGGCCGTAACGTAACAAAATGTTGAAAAAGTCAAGGGGTCTGAATAGTTTCCGAATGTACTGTAGATATTGAAACAACCAATTCCAAAAAAATATACCTGCAATAGAGAATGCTATGATAATGACGGGCATAGTTTTAGTTCAACTCTGGTTATTAACACCAACGCTGGGGTTCTTTTACACCACTGAGTGTTAATTGAACACTTACAGAGTTAATTTAACACCTGAATCAACACTAGAAATGCTACACTGAAAATCAACGCTAGGTAACACAGGCCAATTTGCTAGGTATAGATGGTTGGGTGACTACACGGGGTGTGGGTGTTGTTTTGGAAGGATGGGGTAAAGGTGTGGTCGGTTGTGGCCCTCACCTCATTGCACGACGTCCCAAAGGAGTGGGTTTGGTCACAGTCACAGGTCTGACAGCCCTGTCTGCTTCCTATGTTGAACGTATCAGGGGCACAGCGGTCACAGTTCTGGCCAATCACGTTAGGCCGGCAGGGACACTGGCCAGTCTGCAGGTCACAGTGACACTCCCCCGGGGACGGACATGCCTCCGACGTCGTGCCCACTGAACCACACATACACCCTATAGACAGAGAAAGACAGTCACACACACACACACACACACACACACACACACACACACACACACACACACACACACACATACTGTCTAATTGTACTCACTCCTGCAACTCTGGGTGGCGGCGTTGCCGTAGTAACCCAGCTTGCAGCGCTGGCAGCCATAGCCCTCGGTATGGTGCAGGCATTTGAGGCAGACGCCTGTGCGAGCGTCGCAGGACCCCGAGTCCAGCTGGTCGATGTTGTCGTTACACTGGCAGGGCAGACAGCGCCCGGTGGGCACCTGGGGGTTACCATAGTGACCTGGCGCACACTCGTCACACCTGGCTCCTACGGAAGGGAAGGAAAGGTAAATTCCCGAACTGTTGACACACACACACACACACACACATACCTACAGTTATAGATCTGTAAGGAAGCAGAACTGTTCATAGGCTGCAGTGTTTAGTATAGCGCAGTCATGGCACAGTTGTAAACACTTATAAAACAGTCGTAAACAGTCAAACATTTACAGGCAGTGGACTGGCTTCCTGTTCCAGTGAGAGAAGTATCTGTGGGGTTTGTCACACACTCACTGTCCCTGTAGTTACTACCTGCCCATTATGACCAGGAGCAGAGGGGATTCAGCTAGCTCTGTCATTTCAGGGAAAATGTGTACTAGGACTGGGAGAACAATGTGTGACGTGGTGTGTGTGTGTATCTAACCTCTGTATCCAGGGCTGCAGACACAGACCAGCCGGTAGTTGTTGGCGGTCTGGTAGCAGCCGTTTGCATACTGGCGTCCGCTCCCCGGCCCATCTGGACACATGCAGGGGCGGCAGTGACCCCCCAAACCCAACACTGGGTCACCATGGTAACCATCCAGACACCTGTAGGTACGGGGTAAGACATGATAAGAGGCACGGAAAACACTCACATACACACAAACACGGTTGGTACTGATAAGAGAAAGCATGACAGTGAAATATGCAGTTGTGCCCTACACTGGTTTGGTGTGCGGTATATTAGCTAGCTATTATTTTTTATATGGTATAATTTCACACAGTACCTTTCACACATGTGCCCGGTGGTGAAGGCGCGGCAGCCCTGGCACTCTCCAGTCTGATGGTGGCAGTAGTCGCTGTTGCCGTTGCACTGGCAGGGCCGGCATTGAGGGAAGCCCCAGTAGCCTGGCAGGCAGTGGGCACACTGACGTCCTGATGCCCCTGGCACACACTCACACTGACCTGTGGCCTCGTGGCAGAAAGCGTTCACAGAACCCACAGGATTACACTCACAGGCTGGGGAGAGAGGAGGGAGAGGAGGGAGGGAATAACAGGGAGAGGGGAAGGAGGGGTGGAGGAAAGAGGAAGAAGAGGGGGGAAAGAGTGGGAAAGGGATATAAAATACCACACAAGTTGGAATCTCAACCCCAGTCTCAACATAACCCTCCCCCTGACCTTTAACCTCTGACCCCATGCTTGTCTGTCACTCACGTCTGCATCCTGAGGGGCTGAACAGGAAGGTGGCGGGGGCACAGCGGTCACAGTTCCTGCCCGCCATGTTGGGCCGACACCGGCACTGCCCACCTCTGGGGTCGCACACCGCACTGAGCGAGCCCTGGGCGTCACACTGGCACGCTAGAGAGCAGAAGGAGAACAGGGGGGAAGGGGAGAGGGAGAGTGTAAAAGAGGGGGGAAAGATAGGGGAGGGGAGAAGCGGGAGAGAGAGCGGGAGAGATAGAAAGACAGCGAGAGAGATAGAGAGGAACGCAGCAATGTGAGTTGTTGTTGTTGCTGTATGAGTATTAGGAATGATTCAGGAAGCAAATTATTGTTTACTAATGATAAACAGAGACAGACTCACTGTAAAACATGCACTCTCACACACAAACATACAGACTACCCCCCCCCTTCAATCGAACCCTACACACACACACAGCCCCGTTTCCTACCCATAGCCCCCTGGTGTAGCAGGGCAGACACACTGAAGATGTAGTCGTTGCAGATGTCCGTCATGGGGCTCTTGATGACGCTCTGGCTGCTCTCCAGACAGCGGTACCTCTGGAACGTATCCCACGCCTCCTCGCCCTGAGAACCCTCAAACAACTCCAGCTCACGCACCCGCGGAATCAACACCAACTAGAGGGAGAGAGAGGGGAGGAGGGAGGGAGGGAGAAGGGAAGGGTAGGAGGAGAGTAAGTAAGAGATGTATACAGACAGAGGGCTTGTCGTAGAGATACTACAAGTCTGTTATTCCACACTACATTGACTATAACATGACTACTATAGGGATGTTTTCCATACTGACTCGTGTGTGTCTGTCTGTGTGTTAGCGGAAACTACAGTTTATCAGACTGTATGGAGCGTGGTTTGCGACTGTTACTCACGGAGTCGATGAGTGTGTAGGGGCTTTGGACGTCACTGAGAGAGGAGTAGAGAGGCAGACTGAGACGCAGGGTGTAGTTCCGTCCCTTGTCCAGACACACAGGCCTCGGGAGCACCACATGTCTGAAACACACACACACACACACACACACACACACACACACACACACAGAGGAAAGTAAGGTGTACGGTTGGAACGACGGTAGAGGTGGTGTGTGGGTGTGTGTTTGCGTGTGTAAAGATGGTGTATGAAGGTGGAAGTAAGGGTGTATTGTAGGGACTAGGGAGGAGATGTGTGCCACTTGGGTGCCTACCTGGATCCTGGAGGAAGAGACACCAACTGCTGATCTCCTCCTGGTAGAGTGTTTTCACATGGACTGGCTGGCTGCCCCACTCTCATTGAGTACGGACGTATCACTCTGATCTCCACCTGCTCCCACTGCTCCGGCAACTACAGCAACACACACACCACACACGCAATATCACACATTGCAGACAGTAGAGAAAACTGTGTGTAAGTATGTGTGCGTTCGCGTGTTCTTATGCGTGTGTGTGTGTTTGCATGTTCGTATGTGTGTGTGTGTGTGTGTGTGTTTGCATGTTCGTATGTGTGTGTGTGTGTGTGTGTGTGCCCATGTGTTTTAACCTGTGGTTCATAGCGGATCAGCACGTCGTAGTCCATGGAGTCAGGTAGGTTGTTGATGTGGAACTCCAGGTGGGCTCCCTCGGGTACGTTGACAAACCCTGGCCCTGTCCAGGTAGGACTACGGTTCAGAGGATAGGGCCTGGGAACCACCTTCACACCCTGAGAGAGAGATACGACCAATTTAGAAAGACAGAGAGATTAAAAGCAAGAGGTCAACACACACACGCACACGCACACACACACAAACACTCACAGGGCCGTGCTTGGCGTCCTCAGCCTCGTAGGTGTAGTGGTCCAGGGCGATGAAGTAGTATCCTGACTCCACCTGGTCACAACGCCTCCCATACATGTGTTCTCGACACTGACACTGGCCTGATATCGGAGAACAACTAGAGGTAGAGGGAGAGAGAGCGGGAGGAAGAGCGAGAGGGGACAATAGGGAGAGAGATAAATAGGGAGAGCAACAGAATGAGAAACTGATTGTTCGTAAATATCCAATACCTACAGATACATTTCCGCAACCATGCATTTTCGAGTGCGGTGGAATTAGGAAGAGTAGTTGTGCTGTGACTGGATCATATGAGTAGAGACATGATGTGATTGGTTAAAACATACTCATTGTTGACGGCTCCGCCCTGGTCGCAGTCACATGGTCTGCAGCCGTCCATGTCATTACTCAGCCCCCAGTGATGCGGCTGCAGGAACAAATGAATAGAGTTATAAACACACACACACTGCAGACACACAGTGACGTGGTCGGTAAGTCCCTCACCAGACACTGGTCACAGTTCCTGCCGGTGATGAGGCGTTTGCAGAAGCAGTTTCCTGTGTCCATGTCACATGGGCTTCCTCCAGGCAGCGTGCCCAGAGGGTTACAGGTACACTCTGCCAAAAACACACATCAAATAAACAATGAGAGACAAAAAGATAGGTGTGTGTGTGTGTGTGTGTATGTGTGTATTAGACTCACGCAAGCAGCCGTTTGGTCCCTGCCCCAGGCCGTAGTGTCCCTGTCTACAGTGGTCGCAGCGCTCTCCCTCCACACTGGTCTTACAGCGACACTGTCCTGCTATCAGACCAGCAGACACGTCTGTCCTGCCGTCACACACACCACCCTGAAGGGAGCCCGCCGGGTCACAGCTACACGCTACAGACAGAGGGAGAGGGAGGGAGGTGAGTGAGAGAAAAAGACAGGAAGGAATGTGAGGGGACAGGGAGGGTAGGAGGGAGAGTGAGAAACGAGTTGAAGGAGACAGAAAGAGTTTGGGGAGGGTATTGGAGATGGAGAGACGAAGGAGAGCGAGAGAAGAGGACAGAGACTCCAACAGTAAATTCAGACTTAAGTTCAGAGACAGAGATCAAAGGGAGAGTTGAAACTTGACAGGTCAGTGGTCAAAGGTGAGGCCAGCAAACTCCTGGCCCTTGTCATAGGTCACAGACAGACGGTAACGTACGTTCGCAGATGTTGGGGTCTCTCAGGTGTCTTTCGGGGTGCTGGTAGTAGAAGGGTCTGCACTGCTCACACTGACGCCCCATGGTCTCGTGTTGACACTCATCACACACTCCTCCACTCACGTTCCCCGTAGACAGATACACAGCCATGTCAAAGTGACATGACCTGGAGTGGTGGTTACACTCGCACACTGGGAGAAGGAGAGAGAGACAGAGAGATAGAGAATGGAGAGGGAGAGAGATAAAGAGATGGACAGGGAGAGAGGCCAGAGAGCGAGAGAAATAGAGAGAATATTTGGTCTAAACATATTTTGCACTTCAAAAGACACTATCGACAGGACGGAATGAGGGAGATTCCTGTTGAATAGTTTGATATATCTGGAACGGAATGATCCAGACTGTATATATCTGGCACAGTGTGATCAGTGTGTGTGTGTGTGTGTAAGTGTCTCACTCTTGCAGGCATTGGTGTTGTGTCCCTCTGCAGGCCTCCAGGGCAGGTCGTTGTAGAAGTCCTTACAGTGCTCACAGTTCAGACCCTCTGTGTTGTGGTTACACATACAGTGACCATGGACCTGGAAACACACACGCATACAGAGAGAGAGAGAGAGAAACACTAGTGTTTGAGGCGCTAGCACCAAAGAGTAGAGGAAAGTAACTTGAGTCATCTCCCTCTTAATGGTCACACAACCTATTAGGAGAACGTGTGTATGTTGTGTGTGTATGTTGTATCGTGTGTGTGTGTGTGTGCGCGCGTCTGTTTCACTCACCATGCCCTCTGTGCCTACATGTATCCCATCGACAGGGGAACACTTGGAGGCATGTCCGTAGCAGAAGCAGTTGCCGCGGACGACCATGTCGAAGAGGGCATAATAGTATTTCTCTGTGACCTCGTCTCTGGAGTCCAGCAGGTTGTCACCCAGTGTGTTGAGCTTACTAAACTGGACACGCAGGTTAGTGATCTTCAGCATGTCTACACACACACAATCGGAATAAAGGCAGACTTATTACCAGTCCTAATGCAACGGCCCATCTAAAACAGCAGTGGTACATTATAGGAATGTTTCTATAGGTTACTGTGTCTTTATATATTAGGTTCTGGATCTTCTCCAAGCTCATCTCTACGACCTCTGACCCTAAAGATGTGGGATCCTCCTTCTGAAGGCTCCCTACACACATTCACCACATACTTAACATGAGGGCCCCTCTGTGTAAGTGTGTGTGAGTATGGGTGAGTTTGGGTATGAATGAGGCCCTAAAGTTTGTGTGTGTGTGTGTGTGTGTGTGTGTGTGTGTGTGTGTGTGTGTGTGTGTGTGTGTGTGTGTATGTGTGTGTGTGAGTATGTGTGTGTGTGAGTATGGGTGAGTATGGGTGTGAATGAGGCCCTAAAGTTTGTGTGTGTGTGTGTGTGTGTGTGTGTGTATATGTGTGTGTGTGTGTGTGTGTGTGTGTGTGTGAGTATGGGTATGTGTGTGTGTGTGTGAGTATGGGTATGAATGAGGCCCTAAAGTTTGTGTGCGTGTGTGTGTGAGTGTATGTGTGTGTGTGTATGTATTTGTGTGTGTAGCTTCTACATGTGAAATTCCATAAGAGATGCCAGGATAACCTGACCTCTATGACAACCGCCACTACTCAGAATACCAGGAAAATTAGAAAATGATTTGTTGCAGTACTAACTGGATCAGATGTAGCTATTGAGATATGCCACCTCTGGCCTGGTGCTGTACTGTAGTTACTTACTCTGTATCCTGGGACTGTAAGGGTCTTCAATCTCAAATGCTGGGTCCAGCACCCTGAATATCACCTGATAGAGAGGGGTAGAGAGGGACAGAGATAGGGATTGTAAAAATGTACGTTTCCTAGGTTATAATTCAATGACAGACTAACTCTGAAGCATTATGGAGTCACAACGTCTACCCCCTCTCTTGCCAAAGCTCAAAGACCACACAGATGCTTACCTCTCCCTCTGCGGATGGCTCTATGTCAGAGTAGCGGGAATCACAGATGATGTCGTCCACTTTGACCATGGGTCCCACGGATATCCCAGGGAAGGCGGACTCACAGTTGTAGCTATAGTAACGGTACACCTGCCACTTCTTCCCAAAATCCATGGAACGCTCGATCACCATGGTAGCCGGACGGAATGTCTATCAATCAAAGAGATCATTCTAATTCGTAACACAGAAATACAACAAATATAAAGGAATAGATTCTTGCCCACGTGACCCGAACAGGGAAAACTCTGTGCCCTAATATTATATCACAGAAAGAAAAAAGAGAAAATGAGAACAAGAATGAAAGAGAGAGGAGAGTCCAGACCAGATCAGAGACACATGGAGGGTTCTAAAGGAAGCTGAATAGACTCAATACACTGATGCCAGCAGTACAGAGTATAGTGTTTTACAGCAGCCCTCTCGACCATCCATCTCAAGAGACTAGAGAGATTTTCCACATACCTCGAACACAGCTGTGAGTGTGTGTAAGTGTGTGTGTGTGTGTTTGTGTGTGGCCACCTTAAAGGTCATGATGAGATGTGTGAAGTGGAACTCAGCTTCCAGGTTCAGTTGAATGGTCACATTCTCCACACCTGCAGCACAGGGAAACAAACACGCAACACACACACTGAGAAAGACATCCCATGACAAACATATCCTGCTTTATGTCAGGAGTTACAGACCCATAAGAACACATTAGTGAGTCTGCCAAAATCTCTGCTAACACACACACAGGAAATTTGACCATGTCAATTGGTCTTTCTACCACACCCATGTGACGAATTGATCCGTTGCTGTGGTAACATGTGCGTAGTGGGATCTCATAGGGACTAATGCAGCAGGATAAGGAAATCCCAACCCCTGCTTTTCCGTGTTTCGTCCTTCCTGGTATTCCCAGACCATCTGGGCATCTGGCTGCGGCTCCTTCCATGACTCAACAATGGACACTTTATCCTCCACATCTGTCAGAAGACTCAGCAATGAATAAACAAACCCACTGTGTGTGTGTGTGTGTGTGTGTGTGTGTGTGTGTGTGTGTGTGTGTGTGTGTGTGTGTGTGTGTGTGTGTGTGTGTGTGTGTTCGTGCATGCATGGGCTATGTGAGTTTGTGTTAGTGTTACGACTGTGTGTGTGTGTGTGTGTGTGTGTGTGTGTGTGTGTGTGGGAAAGCCAGTCCAGTTCCCATGCTCTCAGACAAGAATACCTCAGTCTCTCATTATGTTGCACAGTTGCAAGTATGTGTGCGAGGGAGTGTGTGTGCATGTGTGTATTACAGGGAACAATGCGGTTATGTCGTGTCAGCAGTGTTGATATACAGCTGTTTCTAAAACCTGTTCACTTGAGCATACCTGTATATCCTCTGCCCTGAAGCCTGCTCTGATTGGCTGAGCTGTGTTGCTCTGTGATCTGCTCTACTCACCGTACCGCCCCCCTGTTCCCATGAGAACACATTTAGCACACTCTCACACACTGACCATTCTCTCACAGCTGGACTTCACCATGACACACACACACATTTGTTTTACTATCCTTGTGGGGACCAAACAATTGATTCCCATTCAAAATCCTATTTTCCCTAATCCCTAAACCTAACCCTATTTGTTTATTTGGATTCCCATTAGCTTGTGCAGAAGCAGCAGCTACTCTTCCTGGGTTCTACAAAAAACACAAAACATTACAAATAACAAAACACTGATGGACAAGGACACTAACACAAATTTTAAATACAACGATATACAAACAATACAACAAAGAAATTATAGAAACAATACAACTAAAAAAATGATGTGTGTGTGTTAGTGTGCGTCTATTTGTCGCCTCACAGTCCCCTCAGTTCGATGAGTTGTTGTTTAATACATTTTTTAAAGATCATTTTGCTGTTTGTTTTAGTAATTGGAGATGGAAGGGAGTTCCATGCGATCATGGCTCTGTATAAAACTGTGTTGCCGTGAATTTGTTTTGGACTTGGGAACTGTGAAGAGCCCCCTGGTGGTATGTCTTGTGGGGTATGCACCTGTACATAGCCCATCTGTAAATAGCCCATCCAACTACCTCATCCCCATACTGTTATTTGTTTCTTTATTTTGCTCCTTTGCACCCCAGTATCTCTACTTGCACATTCATCTTCTGCACATCTACCACTCCAGTGTTTAATTGCTATATTGTAATTATTTTGCCACTATGGCCTATTTATTGCCTTACCTCCCTTTTTACCTCATTTGCACACACTGTATATAGACTTTTTCTATTGTATTATTGACAGCATGTTTGTTTATCCCATGTGTAACTCTGTTGTTGTTTATGTCGCACTGCTTTGCTTTATCTCGGCCAGGTCGCAGTCGCAGTCTCAACTAACCTACCTGGTTAAATAAAGGTTAAATAAAAAAATTAAAGTATGTTTGGGTGTCTGAGCTGAATGTTATTTAATTATGGAGACAATCTGGAATTTTGGTCACAGTAATATTTCTTATAAAAACTAGAAGAGAAGCAGAGAATCTCTCGTCAATACTGAACCAGGAAGTACTGCCATGCATGTTGTTGACGCTAGCTCTGTATGCGCAGTTAAGGTCAAGGCTTGCTGCATTGTTTTGATCCAGCCGCAGCTTTGCTAGGTCTTTCTTTGCTGCACTTGACCATATTACCGGACAGTAATCAAGAAGGGACAAGACCAGAGCCTGAACAACTAGTACAGTTGATTTGTGTCAAAAACGCAGAACATCTTTTAATAACAGACATACCTCTCCCCATCTTCACCACAACTTTGTCAATTTGACTTGACCACGATGAATGACCATCCGATGTTATACCTAGGAGTTTAGCTTCCTCAACTTGTTCAATGGTCACACCCTTTATGTACAACTCCAGTTAAGGTTTAGGTCTTAGAGAATGTTTTGAACCATATACAATGCTTTTAGTTTTTGTCACGACCTGATCTGTTTCACCTGTCCTTGTGCTCGTCTCCACCCCCTCCTGGTGTCGCCCATCTTCCTAATTATCCCCTGTGTTCTCTGTCTGTTTGTTGCCAGTTTGTCTTGTTCGTTCAAGTTTACCAGCATTTTTCCTGTCAGCGCCTATCGCTTCCCATCCTCTCTTTGCTAGTCCTCCTGGTTTTTACCTTTGCCTGTCCCTGACCCTGAGTCCGCCTGCCATCCTTTTCCTTACCCTGGAAGTTCGACCACTGCCTGTCTTGACCTGTCTTTCCCTGCCCCTGTTTGCTACAATAAACAGGGTTACTTCGACAGTCTGCATCTGGGTCTTACCTTGATCCCTGATAAATATATCTAAAACTAAGACCCGTTTATTATTAAATCACCCATTCTGATACTGACTAACTGCTTATTTAGAATTTCAGTGAGCTCACTTGTTTGGGTGCTGTCATGTAAAGCGTGGAATCATCCGCATACTTAGTCATTATAGCCTCGTGTAAGACCAGTGGGAAATCATCTGTAAAAATAGAGAAGAGTAATGGCCCAAGGCAACTGCCCTGAGGTACACTGCACTGTACATATCTGATCTTAGAGAAGATTATATCGAAGAACACGCTCTGGATTCTATTGGATAAATAACTCTCCAACCATGTGAAGGTAGGTAATGTAAAGCCATAGCAAGTTACTTTTTTATGATCAATAACAAAGGCTGCACTGAAATCTAACAATACAGTTCCAACTATCATCTTATTATTATTATTATCAATTTATTTTAACCAATCATCTGTCATCGGAGTCAGTGCAGTACAAGTTGAGTGCTCTTCTCTATATGCATGCTGAAAGTCAGTAGTTAATAGCATTGTATTTGGTCAAACACAATCCTCCCCATCAGTTTACTAAGAACAGGCAGCAAACTGATTGGGTGGCTGTTAGAGCCAGCAAAGGTGCTTTACTATTCTTAGGCAGTGGAATTACTTTAGCTTCCTTCCACGCCTGTGGGGACACACTCTCCCTTTAGTCTTTGGTTAAAGATATAGCAAATAGGGGTGGCAATATAGGGAGTGTTCGTAAATTTAATCTGGAGTGCCAAAGCACGCTCAGTGCGCTCTGGGCATTCGTAAATTCAGAGTGTTGTCAGATTGTCCGTTCATAAATTCAGAGTGTTGTCAGATTGTCCGTTCATAAATTCAGAGCATTTCGATCTCGGTGCGTTCAGAGCGCACACTGGACGAGGAGTAGGGTTGATCCGAGCGTTCTGACCTCACAACGGCCGTCAAGCACCTAAGCTAACGTTGGCTAGCTTGCTAGCTACTTCGACACAAATGAGAGAACACCTCACTCTGACCATTTTACTCGCCCTAGCAGAGCTGGTTAGGCTGTTTTCATGTTATCCAGAGCATTGGCGACTAACTGTGCTACTGGCAACAATTTAACTCTGATTTTTTGCAGACATTTACTGAAACCGGCCATATTCAACGGGTGTTGAGCGTTCGTAAATGTATCAGTTATTCTGCGCTCTGCTCTGAAATCGGAGTAGATAGCCAGAGTGAATTTACAAACGCACCCATAGTCTGCTACCATTCTCACTAGTTTCCCATCAAGGTTGTCTATACCTGGTGGCTTATCATTGATGGATAACAATCATTTTTCGACCTCTCCCATACTAATTTGACCAAATTCACAAAGCAATCCTTCTCTTTCATTATTAGATTTTTTATTTTAAAAATGATGGTTCACTGTTCAATGTTATCATTTCACTTCTGAGTTTTTCCACTTTACTAGTGAAATAGTCATTGAAATGATTGCCAATATCAAAAGGTTTAGTTATAAATGACCCATCAACTTCAATGAACGATGGAGATGTATTGGGTTTTCTGCCCATGATTTCATTTACGGTACTCTAAAGTCTTTTTCCATTGTGTTTTATGTAATTTATCTTTGTTTGGTGATATAATTTCTTATTTTTGTTAAGTTTAGTCACAACATTTCTTAATTTACAGTATGTCAACCATTTTGTATGATCTTTTATCAATTACTTTAGGCCCAACCTTTTGGCACTTTGGTTTTCCTTGTTATTGCCACAATGTTATGGTCACTACAGCCAATGGAAACTGATATTTCTTTGGATGTCACAGATCCAACACTATTGGTATGCACTCTACTTGGTTGATGTAACGTGTACGCTGGGAGTCGGGAAGTAAGTACAGGGAGTGCAAATGTAATAATAAATAGAACAGTACAAAACAAGAAACACGAAAATCATACAGACATGAAACAGAAACAGAGTCAATAACACCTGGGGAAAGAACCAAAGGGAGTGACAGACATAGGGAAGGTAATCAGGAAGGTGATGGAGTCCAGGTGAGTGTCATGAGGCGCAGGTGCGCGTAACGATGGTGGCAGGTGTGCGTAATGAGACAACTGGCGACAACGAGCACCAGAGAGGAGGAGCGGGAGTAGACGTGACAGTACCCCCTCCCTGACGCGCGGCTCCAGCCGCAGGACGCCGACCAGAGGGACGGTCCCAAGGACCAGGAGCGGGCCGGTCGCTTCTGCTGAGGTGTGGGAAACTGTATAGCCAGCTGAGGCACAGGAACCTGTAGAGCCGGCTGAGGCATGGGTGCCCGAAGAGCCAGCTGCTGACGTCAACTCCTGTTCCGTATGAGCCCAAACGAAATCCCCCTGGAACGCTCCAGCAGGGAAACTCCTTCCCCTTCCTGTGCCTCAACGTCCCTGGTCCCATCTATCAATTTACTTTGTTACTGATATCCCCTCCTCTGACGGTTTCACGACCATTTTGGTGGTTGTGGATAGATTTTCTAAATCCTGTCATTTAATCCCTCTTTCTAGTCTCCCTACTGCTCTCCAGGTCACTGAGGCACTCTTCCAGCAGGTCATTATGGCCTTCTGGAGGACATTGTCTCCGACCGTGGTCCCCAATTCACATCACGGGTATGGAGAGCCTTTATGGAGAAGCTTGGGGTCACGGTCAGTCTCACTTCCGGGTATAGGCGTCAGTCCAACGGGCAGGTGGAGATGATGAACCAGGAGCTGGGGAGGTTCCCGAGGAGTCACTGTCAGGACCGGCAGGGAGAGTGGGCTCGATTCCTTCCATAGGCGGAGTACGCCCAGAACTCGCTACGTCACTCCTCCACTGGGTTGACCCCTTTCCAGTGTGTTCTGGGTTTTCAGCCGGTCCTGGCTCCGTGGACCCCGGGCCAGACAGAAGCTCCTGCGGTTGAGGAGTGGTTCAGGCACGCAGATGAAGTGTGGAGCGATGCTCACGCTGAGCCCCTGGTTCGTGGGGCCGTTCAAGGTTCTCCGGAGGGTCAACGAGGTGACGAATAGGTTACAGCTTCCCAGTCACTACCATATTTCACCTTCTTTTCATGTCTCCATTCTCAGGCCAGTGGTTCCTGGTCCCCTAGCTGATGCTGTCCCCCACGACAACCCTCCACTCCCCCGGACATCGAGATGGGGTCCGGTTTATTCCGTCAGATCTCTACTGGACTCCCGACGTCGTGGGGGTCGGCTCCAGTATCTGGTGGACTGGGAGTGGTATGGCCCAGAGGAGCGGTGTTGGGTTCCGGTGGAGGACATTCTGGATCCTAACATCATCAGTGATTTCCACTAATCTAGTATAATGGTACATTTGTGTACCCAATATATTGAATAGAAAGGTACACATATTATCCAAATACTGACTGTTAGCACTTAGTGGCCTATAGCAGCACCCCAAAAGAAGAGGCTTTAGATGAGGCAGGTGAACATGCAACCACAACAGTTCATCAACATTTGACATGAGATCTTCTCTAAGCTTTAATGGAATATGTCTCTGAATGTGAAGTATACAGCAACACCTCCCCCATAGGCATTCACGTCTTTCCGTAGTTACAGTATATGCCTATATTGCTACTGCTGTATCATCTAAGGAATTAGCTAAGTGAGTTTCAGAGATGGCCAGTATATGAATGTTATCCGATGTTAGCAAGTTGCTGAGTGTACAAAACATTAGGAACACCTGCTCCTTCCAAGACAGACTGACTAAGTGAATCCAGGTGAAGGCTATGATCCCTTATTGATGTCACTTGTTAAATCCACTTCAAATCAGTGTAGATGAAGGGTAGGAGACAGGTTAAAGAATGATTTTAAAGCCTTGAGACAATTGAGACATGGATTGTGTATGTGTGCCATTCAGAGGGTGAATTGGCAAGACAAAATATTGAAGTGCCTTTGAACGGGGTTTGGTAGTAGGTGCGAGCGCATCCTTTTGAATGTGTCAAGAACTGCAACGCTGCTGCGTTTTTCACACTCAACAGTTTCCTGTGTGTGTCAAGAATGGTCCCCCACCCAAAGGACATCCAGCCAACTTGACACAACTGTGGGAAGCATTGGCGTCAACACGGGCCAGCATCCCTGTGGAACACTTTCAACACAGTGTAGAGTCGCGAATTAAAGCTGTTCTGAGGGCAAAACGTGGTGCAACTCAATATTAGGAAGGTTTTACTAATGTTTTGTAAACTCAGCGTATATTAATATGGGCTATTCTAAGCCATTTCCTTGGTAGCTTATCGGAGTAAAAAAATATACATATTTACATATATGTGTGTGTGTGTGATGTTGGGCTGAAGCTACTGGCCCTGAGACTTGGCTCTCTCATTCCTCGCAGTCTTTTGGGAGGGAGGGTGGACAATGAGCCTGTTGTAGCAGATGTAAGCAATGTTCCCATGCTCTCTGGCAGCTTTCATAGCTGGGATAAGTTATTTTCCCGCTTCTGGCGCACAGCTTCAGAGAAGTCCTCTTTGAGGAAGATTCCTCAAAGTTCTTGGCTCTCGCCAGAACAGACATCTTGTCCTTAAACCTCAGGAACTCGACCACTATTGGCCTGGGTCTGTCACCTGGGCCTGTTACATGCTTTCCAGACCTGTGCGCTCGCTCCACCTCAATCTCCGTATGATCCATCTGCAGCTTTTCAGTGATCATTTTTCATACTTTCTTCTCAGACTCGGCCCAGTTCTCATGTGAAGACTCTGGTATGCCATCCACAACAATGGTATTCCTCCTGGATTGTCCCCCTAAATAGTCTGTTTTCCCAGTCATTGTTAATAAGGATTCATGCTAATGTCACCTCGAGAGGACTTACAGTTTGTTGTCATCTTGCTGCATGTCTCTTTCAGGACATACACCTCTCCCTGGGAGAACTGCAAACTGTTATTACATTTTTGGACCTCTCCATTAGTATCTGGACAAAGCTCTTAAAGCTATTTTCCTGTTGTTCTAACAACTGCTTGTAAAATCATTATTGTTCATTTAAAAGATCATTCACCTGTGATAGAGAAACACTGTCCTCTCCATACCTTCCACCTTTTGCTTTGGAGGCCATGGTAGCAATGTAGGCTAACGCTGGTACTCCACGCAGTTCCAGACAGGGCCGGTCGCAGGGCAGATTTAAACAGAAACAGCCACAATCCGCAGTCCCAGCCACAAGGGCTAACCGCATCGCGGACTGTGTTCAAGCTGTCAAGGAAACCTTGCTATGCCAAGCAGCTCTTCAAACTTTTGGTTGGCAGGATCTCTGGAAAGATATAGTGATCGCAGAAACTGAGGCTAAACCTCGTCGCAGGGTCCAAATTCAAAAGGTAGCTAGTAACCAAACTTTTTCAATATAACACTTTTTCAGAGACTTTCAAAGCAACAAACCGAGCTCTCCCTCATTCCGCATTCAACATGTGATGTCCATACCCTAACCCTAATTGTAACCCTAAACCTAACCCCTAAGCCTAAAAAAGCCTTTTCTTGTGGGGACCAGCGAAATGTCCCCACTTGTCTGAATGTTCCTTATTTTACTAGTAAAACCAAAAACATGCGCACACAGACACCCACCCACACACACATTCTCACCATTCTCAGACTGCCACCAGGTCTTGAGGCGGTTGGGGGCAAAGGTGGTGACCAAGTTTTCGATGCTGTGGCTGGTCGTGTGGTTCAGCCTCTCATCATACATCTCCCTGGAGTCACACACAAAACACTTCTTCTCCTCCTACAGAGAGAGAGGGAGGAGAGAGAGAGAATGTCTCAGTACTGTGAAGAACATGATCATTCACCTTTGATTATAGAGCAAGAGTCCATACGCTACCACTCAGTCTGTCATCACTGTCTGTGTGTGTGTGTGTGTGTGTATATCCTGTAGTGTAGATAGTTTATTCTACACTCTAGGTTCACTGCCCCTCTTAGCAGCAGGTTTGTCTGCTCTCCAGATGGTTTGGCCTACACACACAGATTCTGGATTCTGTCTTCCACACACACACACACACACACACACACACACACACACACACACACACACACACACACACACACACACACATCCTACTCTCTGCACTGTATCTTCCCAACATGTGTGTGAGTGAAGACTTCACAACCTCACAGTGTGACTTTCACAACATTCTAATTTCATCCAAGCGGTTGCTGTCTAATCTATCTGCACACTCAAGTTTTAACTGTGTTGAAATGTGACCACTTTGTGACCAACTAATGGTCCAGCTCCCACTCCCCTGTAGGCAAAGTCTGCTCCCAGAATTCTTGGCACTAGACCCTCAGGGGGGGCTCTTCTCCTCATCCCCCGTTCTCCTCCTCATTACGATGACTCATCCTAGAATGTTCCAATGTTTCGTTAATCGTTCCACAGCCCATAACCACCCCTTTCACATGGACACATTTTGTAGCTGTTCACCCCCGAAGGGATTCTGAAATAACGGAATACTCCCTATCACGCTCTCTCCCCATTATAAGCACACAGGGAGGTGACTGTGTGGCACACAATGCTTATTGTGGAGGGAAATGCCAAGACTCCCACGCAGCACAATTCCATAGAGTCTCTCTCTCGTACACTCAAATTGCCCAAACATTACACTGTACTACATCATTACAACACTATTTTGCAACACAATGAAGTGTTTATCATGTACAGTACCAGTCAGAAGTTTGGACACACCTACACATTCAAGGATTTTGATTTTTACATTGTATAATAATAGTGAAGACATCAAAACTATGAAATAACACATATGGAATCATACAGTAACTAAAAAAGGATTAAACAAATCAAAATATATTTTATATTTGAGATTCATCAAAGTAGCCACCCTTTGCCTTGATTTCTAGGTTAAATGACCTGAAATGAAATAGACCGAGAACAGAACTTCCACAATGTTACTTTTGTACCTGCCGGCATGGCGGGAGTAACACAGCCTTGGAACAGAAGTAACAGCGGGCGAGAAGTGCACAATATCGGTCTTATCTCCATGCTACTGGTTTGTAATGCTTGTTACTTTCAACAAATGTACCATCAGCCATAATTTCATGTTTGTGTCAATTTGAATAATTAATGCTATAGGTTCGAAATGTATGAAAATGAACCATGTGTCAACATCGCAACCACAATATTTTGCCTTACAAAAATAATTTGACTAAAATGGATCACATAGTAGCTACAGAGCATTCTAAAAGTATTCAGACCCCTTGACTATTTCCACATTGTTACGTTACAGCCTTATTCTAAAATGGATTAAAATTGTTGTTTTCTGTCATCAATCTACACACAATACCCCATAATGTCAAACTAAAAACAGGTTTTTAGAAACGTTTGCAAATTTATTACAAATAATAACAGAAACATTACATTTACATAAGTATTCAGACCCTTTACTCAGTACTTTGTTGAAGCACCTTTGGCAGCGATTACAGCCTCGAGTCTTCTTGGGTATGACGCTACAAGCTTGACACACCTGTATTTGGGGAGTTTCTCCCATTATTCTTTGCAGATCCTCTTAAGCTCTGTCAGGTTGAATGGTGATTGTCGCTGCGCAGCTATTTTCAGGTCTCTCCAGAGATGTTCGATCAGGTTCAAGTCCGGGCTCTGGCTAGGCCACTCAAGGACATTAAGAGACTTGTCCCGAAGCTACTCCTGCGTTGTCTTGGCTGTGTGCTTAGGGTCGTTCTGTTGTAAGGTGAACCTTCGCCCAAGTCTGAGGTCCCGAGCAGGTTCTAATCAAGGATCTCTCTGTTCTTTGCTCCGTTCATCTTTCCCTCAATCCTGACTAGTCTCCCAGTCCCTGCCGCTGAAAAACATCCCCACAGCATGATGCTGCCACCACCATGCTTCAACGTAAGGATTGTGCCAGGTTTCTTCCAGACGTGACGCTTGGTATTCAGGCCAAAGAGTTCAATCTTGGTTTCATCAGACCAGAGAATCTTGTTTCTCATGGTCTAAGAGTCCTTTAGATTCCTTTTGGCAAACTCCAAGCTGGAGTGACTGCCTTCTGGCCACTCTACCATAAAGGCCTGATTGGTGGAGTGCTGCAGAGAGATGGTTATCCTTCTGGAAGGTTCTCCCATCTCCACAGAGGAACTCTGGAGCTTTGTCAGAGTGACCATCGGGTTCTTGGTCACCTCCCCGACCAAGGCCCTTCTCCCCCGATTGCTCAATTTGGCCGGGGTGGCCAGCTCTAGGAAGAGTCTTTGTGGTTCCAAACTTCTTCCATGTAAGAATGATGAGGCCACTCTGTTCTTGGGGACCTTCAATGCTGTAGAAATGTTTTGGTACCCTTTCCCAGATCTGTGCCTCCTCAAAATGCAATTCCTTCGACCTCATGGCTTGGTTTTTGTTCTGACATGCACTGTCAACTGTGGGACCTTATATAGACAGGTGTGTGCCTTTCCAAATCATGTCCAATCAATTGAATTTACCACAGGTGGACTGCAATGAAGTTGTAGAAAGGATGATCAATGGAAACAGAATGCACCTGAGCTCAATTTCAAGTCTCATAGCAAAGGGTCTGAATACTTATGTAAATAAGCTATTTCTGTTTTTTTATTTGCTAAATTTCTAAAAACCTGTTTTCGCTTTGTCATAATGGGGTATTGTGTGTAGACTGATGAGGGAAAACATTTTTTTTTTAAATCAATTTTAGAATAAGGCTGTAACGTAACAAAATGTGGAAAAGGTCAAGGGGTCTGAATACTTTCTGAATGCATTGTATGTTAACCATAATTTTCTCATCTCACTTTAAATGGGGATGTAGTAGGAGATGTTTTTCACCATTTTCAATGACTATTCATGCGTAGCCCTACCAATCAGGTGCACTCCAGCTGTCCTTGTCATGCGCACTCCTCATGTCGTGATAGAATAAATGTTTTTATTCTCTTCACAAATGGCAAACTCATCATGCTAGTCACATTTCCATGGCTTGACACAAGGTAATTGACCCCCAGAATCATAAAGATATATATTTTTATCCACTAACCTGTCGATAAAAGCTTACGTGAGAAGCTGATCCTACAATTCAATTGATTAAGGCATAATGCTAATGATGTCACATATCATTTTCAAACCTTCAGTCACGTGCTGATATTTTGCAAATATTATAAAAGCAATATGAACTAGAGGAGACAATGGCCTGTGTTTAAACGTTTTATTTTTATCCCAGGTCATCAGCTAACATTGTGTTACTTTCGTCACATCCGTCTCTGCTTTAACTGCACCCAGGCTAACACCCAAGACTATCTAGCATGATACTTGAAACCTACAGTCTGCTGGGATTTAGTCACTAGATGGGTTAAGAAAATGACATGTGGAACCTTAAACAACCATACAACCCCCCCAAAAAACGTACAGGTCCGTGTTTTTACTTATTTTGCGCAATTTTTTTTTTGTTGATAACTAAGGGAAACATGGTTGGACTGGGCAGTTGTTTTTGCGGGGAGCTCGTCCTCCGCATTAGGAATGTGTTGACTTCACTACTTCATTCTAGCTTCTGTGTTACCTGAGAAAATGGGTGCGTTACTTTCATCCCAGCTCTCCCCTACTACAAGTTAAATTAGCTGGCTAGACTAATTTACCAATCAAATAAATGGTTGCTGAAAGGGGCTAATTGAGTGACTGTCAGTTGAAACTGCTGATGCACAACCAAATTTGAAATTGCACCTTGTGTATTCTACTATTCAAACTCTCAACAGTTGAGAACCAGACTGAGTTCATAAATACGCAACCGCTTATGTCGGCCCCCTAGCGGCTGGGGACCCTAAGCAACTGCTTATGCCCATCCTGTCTATGTGTAGTAAGTACACCTATCTGTGCCCCGGGTGTGAGGTGTCTTACCTCCAGGTGACCAACAATGCAAAAGCGTTCAGGCTTCTCAATGCCGCAGGTGGAGGAGGCGGTGAGCTGGTGCGCACGGCCGATCAGAAGGTCCCCGGTGGCGGGGTAGCAGCTCCCCTCAGGGCACACATCCCCAAACTCCGGCAGCTGCGCAAAGGACCGACACCAGAGGGCTGCCGGACAGAAACAGCGTTGAGTGTAGCTGATGATGCTGCACGGGCGAGCAAAACATGTCTGGAGTATAACTCTCCATGCAACTATTATGCTATATAACTAAACTATCCCAAGGTTAAAAATCTGTACAAATATTTTTATTTTAGATTTAAGAGGCGTGTCTCTCCATTGCTATCACAGGCTCCCTTTAGTCTAATGCATCACTGGGTATAAAAACATAACGGTCACAAGATAGGCTTCCGGTTAATTTAATTGAAATCACATGGACTCGCTTTGCAATCGATCCCTGTGACGGGACTGTTTATGAAAACAGGCTGTTATGTTCGTGAACAACAGCGACTGTGGGAAACAGTTATTGACTGTACAAAACAGCTTCTGTAAACGATAGCGAGTTGAAAATAATGTGCCCAAAACATATTTAAACAAGCATAGCGGACTGAGACATCTGACATGTATAAACTGTTGAACACATTTTAGATGTTTAAATAATGGTACAGTTCCTCCTTAAAAGGTCCCCATGGTCCTGAATAAGTGACAGTGAAAAGTAACATTGGAATTAAACTTTGACGGCAACAGAAAATAAAATCCTCTATTGGATCTCTTCACATTTGACTTTTCCTCAAGCCAATAATTGGCTTTAGGCTACTCCTCAAATGCATTGATAATTATTTAGCTAGCTACCTGCGCAGTAGGAAAAACTAAACAGTTCGTGTAAAAACAATACTTACTCAAAAGTGATGCGATGTGCAATATCAACATTTTCGAGTATTAAACATGGATAATTATCCCTCGGGTTGTTGTCGGCAAGTCCTGAAGCAGTTGTGTGCGTGAGTGTGTCTGTGTAACTATGTTCTAGGAGGTCCTGGCGAGCCCCCAACTGTACATCCCACGCGTTCCCGAGTCCCAACCCTCCAGCCTGGGTATGCAGCGCAGCGTGCTAACGAAGATAAGCGCACCACATTCAGCCAGGACTTTCTTTGAATGAATAGTACAAGTAAATAACTTTCCTTTTAATCTCGCGACAAGTCAAGAGTGCTTTAGGTGTGTTGTCAAATCAAAGTTGTGGTCAGTATGCTTATTTAGGCTACTGAGATCATTAGAACATATTAGTCGGTCTGTAGGTCAGACAGACATAGGTGTAGCTCTGGAATACACTGCTGCACATACATTACCTGCATGTTTCACACGATCAACTTCACTGTTCTTCTGACTAACCTCAGAAGGAGAGATGGGTACTTTACCATGTCAAACACAGAACTCCACATCCGTCTCTGTCTGGCAGAGGGACACACACAGGGGCCATTTTCTGTGTTTGTAGTGGAGTGCTTATTTAGCAGTTGGGCACAGATGGGTGATAGCTGAAAAAGCCTATTCTGTCAGATTCAATCCTCTATTGGGCTAAACCCTGGACATGCTTGTCATTGAGTTGGACACAGTTATGGCAAATGGCAGAGACAGGTGCCCATAGTTACCCCTCAGGAAAATAGACACAGCATCTCACTGAACACATTAAAGTTAAAGATGATTCCTCAGTGCTGAAGTAATTTGCCTGGATTGTGTCAGAATTTTGAATGGTAAAATCAAGACGTGTTTATTCGTTTTATAAACACCCTATTCATCAAGTTCAATGGGGTTTATTTAAAAATTCAGACCAGGATTTTCCAAACTCAGTCGTGGGGCCCCACCTGGGTGCACGTTTTGGTTCTTACCCTAGCACTACACAGCTGATTCAAATAATCTAAGCTTGATGATGAGTTGGTTATTTGAATCAGCTGTGTAGTGCTCGGTCAAAAACCAAAACATGCACCCAGGGCACGAGTTTTGGAAAACCTGGTTTAGACTGCAACCTATGTATGAAACATCGCAGGAGTGCTGATCTAGAATCAGTTCTGGCTTTCAGATCATAATAAGATTAAATGGACAGGGGCATCCTTATACAAGATCAACACTCCTACTCTTGAGACATTTGGAATACAGCCCCAAGACTCATCAATTGACCACAACTATATGTGCATACATCACCCTCGTGTGGAATATTGAAGAACTGCAAGAGACATACCAAATAGCTTTCTCGTGCTCTCAATAACATATTGTTCACACTCCTCTGATTTATTATAAACATCATAGACATTTCCTATTATTTCCTCATGAATCAAAAAATAGAATCATTCATCTGTGTACTATGGCAGTTAGGTTTCAGGCACAGGTGTTAACACTATTGGCAGGTTGAAACTCATGCAGTTCAGTGAATGAGAGACTCGCACCCACTACTGTGGACACTCCTCATCAGCCCTCAATTTATGTTGTACAGCTGTGTCCACTGGTCTGATGACTCTCATTCAAGCATTCAGTCGTAACAAATTAAATACATTAACATATAAAATATTATATAAAGTTATAGCTTAGTCAATCATACTAGGTCCTTGATGCTCCTCGTGTGTGACATCACAGCTTGGCCTTTGGGACAGAGTCAGGGCTGGGGTAGAGGTGTTGCCGTAGGAAGCTAAGGCTTCTTTCCCAACAGTCTTCCTGAGCCACGGCATGCGGCTTGGTGTACCCTCCCCACAACATGATCACTGCAACACACACAAAGTTAATTTTTGAGTAAAGAATTGGTTATACAGTTCAGGTGTGTATACTATAGGTGTGGGTTGTGTGTACAGTACCTTTCTGTCGTGTTTGAGGCACTATGAAGTTGCTGGCTCTGAAGTGGGGTGTGTAGGGCGGCTCAATGAGGTGTCCAGCATCAGGGTATTGTAGAATGGTCAGTAGGTGCTCGTTACCCGCTGCACGCATCATCTGGGCTATCTGCAGGTCAGAGGTCACATTCAGCGTCAATCACAATTATTGATTTCATAGGAAGCTTGTAATCATGTTTGTGTGTGTACTCACGTCCTTGGCAGACTCCACTGTGGCCCAGTTCTGATCATCCTCCCCGACGACCAACATCAATGGACACTTTATCCTCCCCATCTGTCAGAAGACACGGCAATGAGTAAACAAACACACTGTGTGTGTGTGTGTGTGTGTGTGTGTGTGTTGACTTACATCCACTTTCTCTCCAAGGTCGGTTGGGATGGGCAGAATGATGTCTCTCCAGACCACATGGCCATCTTCATCAAATCGGGTCTTATACCCGTGCCTGGCAATAAAATTGTTTTAGTCTATATTTCATAATTTGAGCTGTAGGTCACAAGCTTCATAATCACGGTACTTGACAGCGTCACTTCAAACAAATGTGTTTATTTTTCATTCACAAATGGTGGTTGTCACTCACTCGCTCATCTTCATAATCACGTCGGGGATGGACTTGTTGACTGGGTAGACGTGACTCCCACTGATACACACACAGCACCTGGGCTGGAATACACACAGTATTTATTGTTACACACTAAACAAACTCATATGCATATACACATGGTCAGTGTTGGGACAAAGATTTCTGAATCTGAATTCACACTATATACAGTGCCTTTCAGAAAGTATTCAGACCCCTTGAATTTATCCACATTTTGTTAGGTTACAGCCTTATTCTAAAAAAAAATGTATTATCCTCATGAATCTACAAACATTAACCCCAAATTATAAAGCAAAAACAGGTTTAGAAATGTTTGCCAATTTATTAAAAATAAAAACGTTTAAATAAAAAAACTTTTACCTAAGTATTCAGACCCTTTACTCAGTACTTTGTTGAAGCACCTTTGGCAGCGATTACAGCCTTGAGTCTTCTTGGGTATGACGCTACAAGCTTGACACACCTGTATTTGGGTTGTTTCTCCCATTCTTCTCTGCAGATCCTGTCAAGCTCTGTCAGGTTGGATGGGGAGCATCGCTGCACAGCGGTTTTCAGGTCTCTCCAGAGATGTTCGATCGGGTTCAAGTCCGGGCTCTGGCTGGGCCACTCAAGAACATTAAGAGACTTGTCTCGAAACCACTCCTGAGTTGTCTTAAATGTGTGTTTGGGGTCGTTGTCCTGTTGGAAGGTGTACCATCGCCCCCAGTCGGAGGTCCTGAGCACTCTGGATCAGGTTTTCATCAAGGATCTCCTGTACTTTGCTCCGTTCATCAGACCAGAGAATCTTGTTTCTCATGGTCTGAGAGTCTTTAGATGCCTTTTGGCAAACTCCAAGCAGGCTGTCATGTGCCTTTTACTAAGGAGTGGCTTCCATCTGGCCACTGTACCATAAAGGCCTGATTGGTGGAGGTTGTCCTTCTGGAAGGTTCTCCCATCTCCACATAGGAACTCTGGAGCTCTGTCAGAGTGACCTTCGAGTTCTTGGTCACCTCCCTGACCAAGGCCCTTCTCCCCCAACTGCTCAGTTTGGCCGGGCGGCCAGCTCTAGGAAGAGTCTTGGTATCTCCAAACTTCTTCCATTTAAGAATGATGAGGCCAATGTGTTCTTGGGGACCTTCAAATGCTGCAGATTTTTTTTGGGTAACCTTCCCCAGATCTGTGCCTCGACACAATCATGTCTCGGAGCTCTACGGACAATTCCTTCGACCTCATGGATTCGTTTTTTCTCTGACATGCACTGTCAACTGTTGGACCTTATATAGACAGGTGTGTGCCTTTCCAAATCATGTCCAATCAATTTAATTTACCACAGGTGGACTCCAATGAAGTTGTAGAAACATCAAGGATGATCAATGGAAACAGGATGCACCTGTGCTCAATTTCGAGTATCATAGCAAAGGATCTGAATACTTAGGTATTTCTATTTTATAAATTAGCAAAAAAATAATAATAATAATACAGTTTTCGCTGTCATTATGGGGTATTGTGTGTAGATTGTTGAGTATTTTATTTTAACAATTTTAGAATAAGGCTGTCACGTAACAAAATGTGGAAAAAGTCAAGGGGTCTGAATACTTTGCGAAGGCACTGTACATTCAGCTCCAATCTGGAGGAAAAAGAGGAGAGTGGGAGGGAGACTCACGCTGATGTCTTTGGAGTAGGCTGCCAAGTTGAGGGCGACTGACGCCCCAAAGGAGAGACCAAACAGAGCAACTCTGTCCTTCATCACCAGAGGGTGCTCCTTCACAATCCTGAATGCTTTCTACATAACAGAGAGATAGAGTTCAAGTGATAAGGATACAACGTAGGATCCAATCTAGCAGATGCAATGTGATGTAATATAACGTGAGGTGATGTAATATAACAGTGAGTCTGGGTAAATGGTCACAGGAGGACTCTGCCCTCTCAGGGCCATTTCTGAACATTAAGACATGCACAAGCTTGTAGGCACACACACAGTATGAGAATCACCTCAAAGTAGGTTTTTGATTCGATGTCTGAGGTTCTGTTCTTGTCATGGGAAAGGTACTCTAGCGCCATGGAAACAAAACCGTGTGACGCCAGGAGGCCGGAGCGGTACTCCACTAGCCCCCCACCCCCTCCCCACATATCCAACACCCCAGGGAAGGGTCCGGGACCTGGGGGTAAAAAGAGGGTCCCTCGGACTCCATGTTCCCTGATGTCAATTCTGCACACACCCGGTGCCATGTACCATCGTTCTGTGACAACGGTCGCTAGGGGAGACTGCTTGCTGAAGCCCTCAGTCATGTGCCCACTGTACACAGAGATGTGTACCACCATAGGAGTGAAGACATCCATCTTTCTCAACCTGAGAGACAGAGAGAGTTTATTTGACTTGTCCAGACGGGCCTGGTCACCCTAAATTGTGTTTTTCCTATGTAAAATTGACCCCAAATATTGAGACGCATTGGTGTGTTACCTGAGGCCTGTCCGACTACCTGGAACAGGCTGCATGCTCCACAGTAGACCCATGGGCTCTGCTCCTTCATATGTTCCTCCAAGACTGGCATCCTTAGCAACTACATAAACAACAAAAAAGAGGGACTTCAGAGATGGATGACCATTCAAAACAAATTTTTTTCTACTCTGAGCTAATTTTTTCAGAGAAGTCAGTTGTAGAGGTTGACTGATCATGATTTTTTAGCGCCGATACCGATTATTGGAGGACCAAAAAAAGCTGATACTGATTAATCTTCCGATGTTATATATTTGTAATAATGGCAATTATAACAAAACTGAATGAACACTTATTTTAACTTAATATAATACATAAATAAATCAATTTAGTCTCAAATAAATAATGAAACATGTTCAATTTGGTTTAAATAATGCAAAAACAGTGTTGGAAAAGTAAAAGTGCAATATGTGCCATGTAAAAAAGCTAACGTTTAAGTTTCTTGCTCAGAACATGAAAACATATGAAAGCTAGTGGTTCCTTTTAACATGAGTCTTCAATATTCCCAGTTAATAAGTTTTAGATTGTAGTTATTATAGGAATTATAACGCATTGACTATTTCTCTCTATACAATTTGTATTTCATATACCTTTGCCTATTGGATGTTCTTATAGGCACTTCAGTATTGCCAGCCTAATCTCGGGAGTTGATAGGCTTGAAGTCAAACAGAGCTGTGCTTCAAGCGTTGCTAAGAGCTGCTGGGAAACGCAGTAAAGTGCTGTTTGAATGAATGCTTACCACCGCTCAGTCAGACTGCTCTATCAAATCATAGACTTAATGACAATATAAGAAACACACAGAAATACGAACCTTAGGTCATTATAATAGGTAAAATCCGGAAAATATCATTTCGAAAACAAAACATTTATTATTTCAGTGAAATACGGAACTGTTCCGTAATTTATCGAACGGGTGGCAACCCTAAGTCTAAATATTGCTGTTACATGTAAAATTCTGGCAAATTAATTACGGTCTGTTAGGATGAAACGGTCTTCACACAGTTCGCAACGAGCCAGGCGGCCCAAACGGAAGAGGAGTGACATTTCCCTAGTTAATATTGCCTGCTAACATGAATTTCTTTTAACTAAATATGCATGTTTAAAAAATATACACTGCTCAAAAAAATAAAGGGAACACTTAAACAACACAATGTAACTCCAAGTCAATCACACTTCTGTGAAATCAAACTGTCCACTTAGGAAGCAACACTGATTGACAATAAATTTCACATGCTGTTGTGCAAATGGAATAGACAAAAGGTGGAAATTATAGGCAATTAGCAAGACACCCCCAATAAAGGAGTGATTCTGCAGGTGGTGACCACAGACCACTTCTCAGTTCCTATGCTTCCTGGCTGATGTTTTGGTCACTTTTGAATGCTGGCGGTGCTTTCACTCTAGTGGTAGCATGAGACGGAGTCTACAACCCACACAAGTGGCTCAGGTAGTGCAGCTCATCCAGGATGGCACATCAATGCGAGCTGTGGCAAGAAGGTTTGCTGTGTCTGTCAGCGTAGTGTCCAGAGCATGGAGGCGCTACCAGGAGACAGGCCAGTACATCAGGAGACGTGGAGGAGGCCGTAGGATGGCAACAACCCAGCAGCAGGACCGCTACCTCCGCCTTTGTGCAAGGAGGAGCACTGCCAGAGCCCTGCAAAATGATCTCCAGCAGGCCACAAATGTGCATGTGTCTGCTCAAACGGTCAGAAACAGACTCCATGAGGGTGGTATGAGGGCCCGACGTCCACAGGTGGGGGTTGTGCTTACAGCCCATCACCGTGCAGGACGTTTGGCATTTGCCAGAGAACACCAAGATTGGCAAATTCGCCACTGGCGCCCTGTGCTCTTCACAGATGAAAGCAGGTTCACACTGAGCACATGAGCACATGTGACAGACGTGACAGAGTCTGGAGACGCCGTGGAGAACGTTCTGCTGCCTGCAACATCCTCCAGCATGACCGGTTTGGCGGTGGGTCAGTCATGGTGTGGGGTGGCATTTCTTTGTGGGGCCGCACAGACCTCCATGTGCTCGCCAGAGGTAGCCTGACTGCCATTAGGTACCGAGATGAGATCCTCAGAGCCCTTGTGAGACCATATGCTGACACATGCACATTTGTGGCCTGCTGGAGGTCATTTTGCAGGGCTCTGGCAGTGCTCCTCCTTGCACAAAGGCGGAGGTAGCGGTCCTGCTGCTGGGTTGTTGCCATCCTACGGCCTCCTCCACGTCTCCTGATGTACTGGCTTGTCTCCTGGTAGCGCCTCCATGCTCTGGACACTACGCTGACAGACACAGCAAACCTTCTTGCCACAGCTCGCATTGATGTGCCATCCTGGATGAGCTGCACTACCTGAGCCACTTGTGTGGGTTGTAGACTCCGTCTCATGCTACCACTAGAGTGAAAGCACCGCCAGCATTCAAAAGTGACCAAAACATCAGCCAGGAAGCATAGGAACTGAGAAGTGGTCTGTGGTCACCACCTGCAGAATCACTCCTTTATTGGGGGTGTCTTGCTAATTGCCTATAATTTCCACCTTTTGTCTATTCCATTTGCACAACAGCATGTGAAATTTATTGTCAATCAGTGTTGCTTCCTAAGTGGACAGTTTGATTTCACAGAAGTGTGATTGACTTGGAGTTACATTGTGTTGTTTAAGTGTTCCCTTTATTTTTTTGAGCAGTGTATATACTTCTGTGTATTGATTTTAAGAAAGGCATTGATGTTTGTGGTTAGGTACATTTGTGCAACGATTGTGCATTTTTCACAATTGTGCTTTTGTTAAATCATCACCTATTTGGCGAAGTTGAAGTAGGCTGTGATTCAATTAAAAATTAACTTGCACCGCATTGATTATATGCAACGCAGGGCAGGCTAGTTAACCTAGTAATATCATCGACCATGTGTAGTTAACTAGTGATTGTGAAGATTTGATTTTTTTTATAAGATAAGTTTAATGCTAGCTAGCAACTTACCGTGGCTCCTTGCAGCCACAAGGTCCTTTTGAGGCTGCACTCACGTAACAGGTGGTCAGCCTGCCACACAGTCTCCTCGTGGATTGCAATGTAATCGGCGTCCAAAAAGGCTGATTACCGATTGTTATGAAAACTTACACCATGCCGATTAATCGGTCGACCTCTAGTCAGTTGTCTGTGGACTGGGGCTCCCGAATGGCGCAGCGGTCTAAGGCACTGCATCTCAGTGCTAGAGGCATCACTACAGACACCCTGGTTCGATTCTTGGCTGCATCACAACCCACTGTGATTGGGATCCCATAGGGCTGCGCACAATTGGCCCTGCGTCATCCAGGTTTTGTAGGGCATCATTGTAAATAATTTATTTAACTTCTTATGGCTGCAGGGGCAGTATTGAGTAGCTTGGATGAAAGGTGCACAGAGGTGCTCAAAGTAAACGGCCTGCTCCTCAGTCATAGTTGCTAATATATGCATATTATTAGTATTGGTTAGTATTAGTATTTGATAGAAAACACTCTGAAGTTTCTAAAACTGTTTGAATTATGCCTGTGAGTATAACAGAACTCATATGGCAGGCAAAAACCTGAGAAGTTCCACTTTCTGTTTGGATTTTTTCTGAGGCTGGTAGATTTTCAACCAAGCTCCCATTAAAATTACAGCGAGATATGGATGAGTTTTCACTTCCTACGGCTTCCACTAGATGTCAACAGTCAATAGAACTTTGTCTGATGACTCTAATGTGAAGCGGGGGGGGGGGGAGGAAACAGGAATGAGTAAGCACTGCCATGAGGTGACCACGCGCGTTCACGTGAGAGGCAGCTACGTTCCATCGCTCAACTGAAGTCACTGTAATTCTCCGGTTGGAACGTTATTCAAGATGTATGTTAACAACATTCTAAAGATTGATTCAATACATCGTTTGACATGTTTCTACGGACTGTTACAGAACTTTTGGACATTTCGTCAGGTTTTAGTGAACGCGCTTTCCTGACATTTGATTTGTATACCAAACACGCAACAAAAATAGCTATTAAGGCCATAGATGATGGACATTACCGAAAAACCTGAACATTTCTTGTGGAAGTGGGAGTCCTGGGAGTGCATTCCAACAAAGATCAGCAAAGTGAAGATTTATAATGCTTTTTATGAGTTTTGTTGACTGCACAATTTGGGCGGGTAACTGTATGGCTTACTTTTGTGGCTGAACGCTGTTTTCAGATTATTGAATATTGTGTTTTGCCGTAAAGCTTTTTGAAATCTGACACAGCGGTTGCATTGAGAACAAGTGTATCTTTAATTCTATGTAAAACATGTATCTTTCATCAAAGTTTATGATGAGTATTTCTGTTATTTGATGTGGCTCTCTGCAATTTCTCCGGATATTTTGGAGGCATTTCTGAACATGGCGCCAATGTAAACGGAGGTTTTTGGATATAAATATGAACTTAATCGAACAAGACATATATGTATTGTGTAATATGAAGTCCTATGAGTGTCATCTGATGAAGATCATCAAAAGTTAGTGATTCATTTTATCTCTATTTGTGCTATTTGTGGCTCCTCTCTGACTGGAAAAATGGCTGAATTTTTCTTTGAGTTGGTGGTGACCTAACAATCTTTTGTGGTGCTTTTGCTGAAATTGGACACTTGTGGGATTAACAGCAAGATTACCTTTAAAATTGTATAAGACACATGTATGTTTGAGGAATTTTAATTATGAGATTTGTTTGAATTTGGCGCCCTGCACTTTCACTGGCTGTTGTCATATCTATCCCGTTACCGGGATTGCAGCCATATGAAGTTAACTAAGCAAGTCAGTAAAGAACAATGGTTAAAAAAAATTTTTTTTAATAAATCTCAAATACACTGAATGGTGCTTTCAAAACAACTGGGAACTCTGAGAGAGAAAAAAACAAGGTAAATTAATGATGTCAGTGATCTTCAGGTAGGAAAGTCAGAGCTCTAGAAAGAGGCCGAGTTCCCGACTTGGAATTCCAAGTTGACAGTTTAAAACGATTTGTCCTAGTCGGAGGTCGTCCCAGTTGCCTTGAACACACTGAAGTCGAATATTTCCAATTTAAGAGTTCAGTTGTTTTGAACTTGGCATTAATGTGCTTGGGCGTGTTCGTTGGTCACGCCTTTCAAAGTGTGTTGCATTTTAACAATGATCCTACTTGGGACTACAGGTCCACTGCATGACCTTCACAACAACCATATTGGTTTTAATAACATCTGTTTTGGCATCCTTTACTCAAGGTTTGCTGTGATATTGTACTAACTTGATAGCAATAGAGGGCAAACTAGCAGGCAAAAACATTGGCCAGAATCTCATGTTTCAGCGCATGCTGATCTTATTGGCGACCACCGGGACAAGTGTAATTGAATTAAACAAGAGTATGAATGGGATTTCATACAGAAGTTAGGCCAAGGCTACATCCAAGAACACGGTCTGTAAGCCCGGTCTACGGTCAAAAACCTACCTGTCACCGTGCCTTGGCCGTCGCTGGTGTAATGGCCGAACGCCTCCCAAAGGTCCTTATCCTCAGAGCGATGAAGGGAATGTAGTGTCACCGAGAGCGCTGAAGGTAAATTCCTCACAACTACCTGGATCTTCTCATCCACGAGCCCCCGCGTTGGCTGCACTGACAGAAGCGGGAAAGTCCCAACCATGGTGGACGAACACCTGTAGGAAAAAGACAAGACAGAAACAACCGAACATTGGTAAAGATGGTGGGATTGACATCCCATTTGTCCTGCCTTTAACCTGTGAAAAATGATTGACGACAGAAACAAAATTGGCTACGAGTCACATTCGCTTCAAAATTCGTGTCCACATTTACCTACACTGAGTTATTCAACAATGACAATTCAGAGACATGCTGACATAGAAAACCGCTCTGTGTAGTTACATAATTCTGGTGCGAGTAGACACGTTTACACGTGCAGGAAAGTAGAAAGTCCGTGCGGCACTGCTCATAAAGTTCCAGCAACTAGAAACCCATAGCGATGAACTGTAGGCCTATGCATGATTCACCTTCATAAAGGCGGCAAGATTTTATCAAAGGACTGTTACTTACTTCACCGGTTAATAAGAACGTAGGCTACGTTGATGAAATCCACACAATGAAGGGGTTTATGCACTGTTTGGTAAGAAGGTCTGCTTAATCAGCGTCAGTCAGCAACACTAAAACGGTACTTCCGGGTCTCTGAATTTCGGACATTTTCAAAATAAATGTCCCTCACGTAATATAAAAGTATAATTAACCTCAAAAGTCTACCCTCATGATACACGAGGCCGCGCGGTGAAACACCGCTTCCCATTAATTTCAATGGAAGGAACGCAGAGAGGGCAGGGGACGGTGGGAGGCGGTGAAATATATAAACTTTTCCCAACCTTATGCAAATCACTAGCGGCGACCGCTGGCGCGCATGGTATACAATATAGGCTATGCACAGCACTGGGGGAAAACTGCTCTTAAAGTGACTGGTGATAAGGAAAGCACTCATCCAATTCCATGTTTTTATTACATATACTGAATGATCATGAGTTGTTCCTGATTGCTGATGATCTCATAAATCAGTGTGAAAGAGCACCCTAACCAACTATTTTAATCTAAATTTGTCAAGATGCGTCCCAGAGAATGTCATTGAATGCTGTAGCTTTAAGATTTCCCTTCACTAGAACTAAGGGGCCTAGCCCGAACCAGAAACAGCCCCAGACCATTATTCCTCCTCCACCATGCATTATTCATCACTCCAGAGAATGTGTTTCCACTGCTCCAGAGTCAAATGGTGGCGAGCTTTGCGCCACTCTTTACACCACTCCAGCCATTGCGCATGGTGATCTTAGGCTTGTGTGTTGCTTCTCGACCATAGAAACCATTTCATGAAGCTCCCGACGAACAGTTCTTGTGCTGACGTTGCTTCCAGAGACAGCCAAATTTGGAGGGGTATTTCAGCCACACCCGTTGCTGACAGGTGTATAAAATCAAGCACACAGCTATGCAATCTCTATAGACAAACATTGTCAGTAGAATTGTGGTATGATCTAAAATAAGGACGCGCGACAATGAGGTTCTAGCTCCAGCCTGTTTATTAACCTAACCCTCGCATGTCCTACATAGGTACGGATACCCCCAAGGGACATCCTACTACATCTTCCCCTCTCCCATGAACAAGAACTCAACATGCATAACCACTGAAGCATAACTGAAATGCTGAAATGCAATTTGGAAACCAGTATTATTCTCTAACATGCTACTTCCCATCCTGAAACAGTATGAAAGCATTAAATCACACAGTATGAACATTAACTTAGGTACAGTCTCTTTTTGCTGGGTATGGTCTCCAACAGTATGTTTTCTCTTCACGTAACATAGTCTTTCAGCCACTCTGGTGGCTTCACATCCCTTTTTGGGAGAGCTTGTGGCCCTGTGAGCATTCTCTCTCCTTCACCCTCTTTTTGTGCATTTTCTGTGGCCTCAGTCTGTGTGGCTGGTAGATCTGGAAGAGCTCTGAGGTGTGTTTTGTTCCTTCGTACCTCTTCGGAGCCTGTGTCCACCACATAGGAGCGTGGGGCATCCGCTTTCCTCAGCACTATTGCTGGTGTCTTTGAGTTTGTAATCCACACGTTGACCTTCGGTCAGCTCTGGCCTCTCCTTAGCACGGTGTCTCCGATTTAAGTCTCCAGTTTGCGTTTGTTTCCGCCGTTTGTCCCTCTCAGCGAAGGCCTTCCTGTTAGGCCATCGGGGTTTAAGCTGAGCCGGCGAGACAGGCAATGGGGAACGCAGCCTCCTGCCCATCAGGAGCTCGGCAGGCGACGGCCCATGATGCAGTGGTGTAACTCTGTAAGCTAACAGAGCCCTGTATGGATCCTTGTTATTTTTCAGCAGTCCCTTGACTGTTTTCACAGCTCTCTCTGCCTCACCATTACTCTGTGCATGGTAGGGGCTACTCGTCACATGTATGAAGTCATATTCTGCGGCAAAAGCAGAAAAGGAGCTCGCAGAGAACTGGAGAGCGTTATCTGTAACCAGGACCTCAGCGACCCCTTACCTGGAAAAATGTTTACTTTAATCCATTGATAACACCAGCTGATGTGGTTATAGGTGTCTTTGCTATTTCAATGTATCTTGAGTAGTAATCTACCACTAGCAGATAAGTGTCATTTTTCCAATAGAACATATCCGCCCCTACCTTTTGCCAGCTCCGTTGCCATCATTGGCTCCGGATGACAAGGTTGACATTTTGTACAGACCTCACACTGGGCCACTAGCTTGGCAATCTGAGTACTCAGACCAAGCCATCACACTGACTGTTGAGGCCTCAGTCTGCATTTGGTTATTCCCATGTGTCCCTCATGCACTCTGTCTAGCATTTCTGGTTGTAGAGTCTCTGGGATAACTATCCGTTGTCCTTTCATGAGAAGGTCTCCATTACAGTGGAAGTCACTTTGGTGCACCCAATAGGGCTTCAGCAGCTGAGGCAGTTCCTCCTGCCTGGGCCATCCCTTTTTGCACTGCTGCACTATCTGTTGGCAGATGTGGTCTCGTTGTTGCTCCTCTGCAATCTGCTGCAGTTTGGTCTGAGATGCAGGTAGACTGTCCCTTATTACATTAATGGACACCTGTACCTCACCCTCTAGACATTGCTCCTCCTCTGATAATGGACGTTTAATTGGGGCCCTGGAGAGTGCATCTGCTGTGATCAGTGCCTTCCCTGGCACATACACCATCTTGTAGGTGAACCTCAGTAATCTGAGGCGGAAGTGCAGAACTCTGGGAGGCAAGTCGTCCAGTGCTTTTGTCCCTAACAAAGCCAACAGTGGTTTGTGGTCAGTCTCTGCCGTAAACTGCAGGCCAATAATGTATTGGCTGAGCCTTTCACATGCCCATGTGATAGCCAACGCCTCCTTCTCCACTTGAGCATATCTTTGCTCTGTGTCGGATAAGCTTCGGGAGATGTATGCTATTGGACGCCACTCCATGTTGTCCTGCATCTGTGTGAGGACCGCCCCTAGCCCAAAGGATGATGCATCTGCTGATACTTTTGTCTTAGCGTGGGGACGGTACTGGGCCAGCACTCTCTGTGAGGCCAGATCTCCTTTGATTTTGTCAAACGCTACCTGTTGCATGTGACCCCATGACCAGTCATTCTCTTTGGCTAGTAAGTCTCTCAGAGGTTTGGTTGTATCTGAGAACTGTGGGAGGAACTTACCCACATATGTGGCCATGCCTAAGAAGGTCCTGACTTCAGCCACATTCTGGGGTCTGGGCATATCTGTGATGGCGCTGATCTTCTCTGGGGCCGGCTCTATTCCAGCTGCACTGATTTTGTGTCCCAAGAACAAGACCTCTGATTGTGCAAAAGTGCATTTTTCATTGAGTGTCAGGCCAGTCTCCTGGAGTTGGGTCAGAACTGCTGTGAGCCTTACATCATGTACTGCTCTGTCCCTTCCGCACACGAGCACATTGTCCGCGTGGACTATGACGCCACTCAGCCCATCCAACAGCTGGGACATGCGTCTTTGGAAATGCTCAGGACCGGAAGCGATTCCAAATGGCAAAACATTAAAACAGTAACGGCCAAACGGTGTTATAAACGTCGTGAGCGCCCTACTCTCTGATGACAGCGGTATCTGCCAGAAACCTGAGCGGGCATCCAGCTTTGTGAAGACTTGTGAGCCATCCAACTGAGCCAGTGACTGCTCCCCTGATGGTAAGATGTGTCTCTCTCTGCAGAGTGCCTCATTCAATTTAGTCATGTCCACACAGATCCTTATTTCCCCATTGGCTTTTGGGACTACCACCATCCCTGCACACCAGTCTGTGGGACTCTCTATTTTAGACACCGACCCAATTTCTTCCATCCTCCCCAACTCTTCCTTTACTCTGGCCAATAAAGGGATAGGCACCCGGCGGGGGGTGGTAAGGGCATAGGAGACAGCATCCTCTTTCAGGCGGATTTTGTAGTCACCTTCTATCCTTCCTAGACCAGAAAACACTTTTGGGAATTTCTTTTTGAAAACCTCACCTGGGTCCTCCTGTTCGCTCACTCTCTCAATGAGTTGCAATGCTTCAATTGGTGGCAGCCCCAGCAACGGTCTGGCTAGAGAGTCAATGACGAAGACAGGCTGGATGGCACTTTTGTCTTTACTCTCCAGTTTAATCACCAAGTGCCCTACCACTGGTAAAATCTTATTACTGGGCCCGTACAGGGCCCAGGGCCATCAGGGCCATCTCTGCAATAGCTATACAGCCTAGTTGGGATAGCTGTCACTGCTGCCCCAGTGTCTAGTTTAAATGACACAACCTCCCCATTGAGTTTAATGTCTGAATGCCAGCCAGCATTGTTTTCCTTTACTTCTCCCAGAAAGATGCTGTCCTGCTGTACCTCCTCTGAGACCTCATGCATTTGCTTTAAATCGAAGCTGAAAAGTGTCCTCTCCTGTGACATTTCCTGCATTCCGCATCCTTTGCTGGGCAATCTTTCCATCTGTGGAAAGGGGATTTCCCACATTTGCGACAAACACTTGAACTAGCTACTGGTGCTGTCTGTGATTGTTTTCTCCACGTCTGTCTCTGTTCTGTGTTCCCCTCCGTTTTTTTAGCTCTGTATGAAAATGCATGTATTTCCTCACTCTCTTCGTTCTGCAAGGAGCTGCTGTCGCGCAGTATCGTCTGCTGTCTTTTTACTGTTTCACTCTGCCTAATATAAGGGATTTGCGTCAATTCAAATCTGGTATCAGGACAAAATGTGATTCAGAGTCACCGAATATACTTTAAGTATTTTTATTAAACTCAAGCGATAAATGGTAAATGCAATTTTCGTATATACGGGGTTCTCTGTATCACCTCGCAGGATAGAACAGAGAACTGGCAGGGCACGTGATGCCGCGGAGCTGAGCAGACATTGACAAAATGAGCTCTTCAAAGTTATTCTATTATTACCTAAATAACAACGTTGAAACAATATTCTAACATCAGCTGATAAATTGTCAAGTACTTACCTTCCCAAAGAGCCATGGACCTCCGACCGAGAGGCAAGAAGGACGACCAAAACGTCGTTGATTCCCAAGATAACGATAACGCTACAGCTAGCAAGATTAGCATTAGCCCTCATAACTCAAACGACAGTTCCAGACTGTTGCTCTCGGCCTCTTGCGAGCCTGCCGACATGCTGGCTACTCTCCTCCGGGAAATTCAGGATGGTAACAAAGGTCTTTCTATGAAAATCGATAAGAAAACGGCTGAACTCCATTCTTCCATTGACGACCTGAAATCCTCCATGAATGATCTCCTTTTGAGAACGACTGAGGCAGAGTTGCGCATTAGCACAGTTGAAGACACCATCGCTCGACATGACCAGGTCTTGATACAACTGCAAAAGGACAATGCCTACCTCAAAAACAAGGTAGATCAGATGGAGAACCAGAGCAGACGTAGTAATATCCGTGTGGTGGGATTGAAAGAGGACAGCGAGGGCCGTGACCCGGTCCGTTTCTTCACTCAATGGATCCCGGATGTCCTAGGCATAATCAACTTCACCAAGCCACTGGAAATCGAACGCGCCCACAGAACATCAGCGCCGAAACCCCGGCCAGATGAGCCCCCACGGGCCGTCCTGATCAGGTTCCTCCGTTTCCAAGACAGAGAGAAGGTACTGCAACTCGCAAGAGCCAAAGGGGACATAACCATTGATGGCAAGAGGGTCAGCCTTTTCCCGGATATGAGCGCGGATCTCGCAAGACGTCGCAAGCAGTTCAGACCTGCCGCCAAAGCACTGAAGGAGAAGAACATCACCGGCTACCTCATCCACCCTGCGCGGATGAAAGTTCAGTACAAAGGCCGAAGCCATCTCTTCAACACACCGGGAGAAGTGTACACTTTTCTCAAAGAACTGAGCAACGTCTGAGCCAGGACGGTCTCTCTGGGGGATAAGATGCAGTTTGTTTGTTTTCTCTTATTCGGTCCGGCGTGAGTTCTATTACATTTACAGGAGAGTATATTTTGGTTTAGTCCATATTACTGGGCGAAGCAAATAAGTGGGTTTAGGCCCACTGCTTTCCCCCTCATTTATGTTAATCTTTCGAAAAGAGACTCAAGCAGCCCTTACTGTGGGCAGTAAATATTCAGCCATAAATGTCTATTCACAACGTTTGTTTTCAATTTAGAGAGCTCGCAGGTTTTAGTTTACGCCAAGGTTTAGCTAGTAAGAGCAAGATGGAAAGCGAGCAGCAACGTATCTCTACAAGTGTATTCATGTTTGATTGTTGGGATTGTGGTTTTAGTCTAACAATCGGGGTGGGTGGGATTCTTTATTTTTTCCCCCTTTTTTCTATGTTTATTGTTTCCTTCCTAAAGAGACACATAGGTCACTTCTGTGTTCAAACCAAAGTTGAAACATTTCCTAACTATCTACATATGATAGATTTCCATTCAGTAACATATTTGAAACCCAACTATGCTTAATCCACTAAAATATGTCACATTCAACGTAAAAGGTCTTAACAGCCCGATTAAAAGGAAGAGAGTCTATACATACCTTAAGAAATTAAAGGCTGACATTGTGTTTTTACAAGAAACACATCTTACAGCCAGTGAACACAAGAAATTGAAGAGGGAATGGGTAGGACAAGTTTTTGCGTCCTCTTTTAACTCCAAAGCAAGAGGAACTGCAATTTTGATAAGTAGACACATCCCCTTCTGCGTCAACAACACCATCTCTGATCCCTCTGGCAGGTTTGTTTTGGTGCAGGGGCATATGTTTTCAGAGTCTTGGACCCTATTGAATATCTATGCTCCTAACTTCGATGACCATATGTTTATTCAGAATGTCTTCCTTCAGGTTGCTCAAGCACCACCAGGATGGTTACTGGTTGGAGGAGATTTTAATTTTTGTTTAGATACAGTTCTTGATAGGTCCTCTGATAAACCCTCACTTCTTACCAAAGCCAGCAAGCTCACCATGTCATTCATGAAAGATCTCAATTTACTAGATTTCTGGAGACAGTTGCACCCACAGGATAGGGACTACTCTTTTTATTCACACCCACACAAGACACACACACGCATAGATAACTTTTTACTATCGACACAACTGTTTCATAGAGTGTTAGATGTCGAGTATCTCCCCAGATTGATAATACCAGAGGAGAATGGTCACTAAGCAATCTCCATTCCTACCAAGGTAAATGGAGCATATAGATGGAGACTAAATTCTACACTCCTAAAGCAACCTGAATTTTGTGCATTCATCAAAGAGCAGATCAATATTTTTACTTTGACAAACAAACCCTCCGCTCCTGACAGTTTCATTCTTTGGGACACATTGAAGGCCTATCTGAGGGGACAGATCATTTCCTATACTAAAGGGCTGAAGAGAAAACACAGTGCGGAACTGAGTGCCCTTGAATCTGAAATCTCAGAGCTAGAGAAAACCTACCAAAGAGGCCCGACTAAAGATCTATACAGGCTTTTGGTAAATAAAAAACTGAAATATAATATTCTGAACACATATCAAGCTGAGAGGGCCATCACTAAATCAAAACAGCGTTATTACGAGCTTGGAGAGAAAGCTCACAAAGTATTGGCATGGCAACTGAAAGCAGAGGAAAGTTAGAGGACAATTAATGCTATAGAAACTCTTACTAATGAGATATCTTTCGACCCTACTGAAATTAATAATACTTTTAAGAAATACTATGAAGACCTCTACACTTCCCAATCAAGCGATGATCTATCAGAGATCGACTCCTTTCTCTCCTCTCTCAACCTCCCATGCCTGTCAGGGGAAGACAGCGAGCGCCTGAGTGAACACTTCTCAGTTCCTGAATTGTTGGAGGCCATTAAATCCTTACCTTCTAATAAATCTCCTGGGGAGGATGGCTTCCCTCCAGAGTTCTATAAAGAATTTAGGGAGCTGTTGGTCCCCTACCTTATGGAGGTACTTAAAAAAGCCAGGGAAGACAACTGCTTTCCAGAGTCTTTCTCTCAAGCAGTGATTACTGTAATCCACAAGAAAGGGAAAAATCCACTAAAGTGCGCCTCATATAGACCAATCTCTCTCCTTAACACAGATTGTAAACTGGTCACCAAGATGCTATCTAAGAGACTGGAGTCATGTCTTCCCCTGTTGGTCAACCCAGATCAGACTGGCTTCATAATTAATAGATTGTCCTCCAATAATCTCAGAAGGTTCTTTGATATAATTCACCTTGCTAACAAAAACAAAATACCTAGTGTCGCAGTCTCCCTCGACGCTGAAAAGGCCTTTGATAGGGTTGAATGGCCATACCTCTTTCGCGTCTTGGAAAAGTTTGGCTTAGGTACCGTGTTTGTAAATTTGATAAAATCACTCTACAAATCTCCTAAAGCTAGGATTGCTACCAATGGGATTACTTCCTCCTCTTTCCCTCTCTATAGGGGGAACAGACAAGGTTGCCCAATTAGCCCCCACCTCTTTGCCCTCGCCATCGAACCGTTGGCTGAGGCTATTAGAACGTGCCCTGACATACATGGCTTTGAGGTGGGCCCCCATACCCATAAATTATCACTCTTTGCGGACGACCTTATCTTATTTCTAACAAACCCAGAACACTCCCTCTCTCACTTGCAGATCCTACTACAGTGTTATAGTTCTTTCTCTGGATATAAGGTCAATTTTGATAAAAGCGAAATCTTACCGTTGTCTGTCTTTGACCATCATACCATCAAGCACAAGTTTCCTTTTAGATGGTCGCCTATGGGCTTCACATATTTGGGCATAATGGTGGATGGTAACCTGAACAACCTCTATAAACTCAATCTGGCCAGTTTGTTGCAAAAGGTGGAGGGTGACCTTTGTAAATGGATGGACTTACCTCTCACTCTACTGGGTAGAATCAATGTAATTAAAATGAATGTCCTGCCCAGATTTCTATATCTGTTTCAATCTCTCCCTATCCCTGTTCCCGCAGCATTCTTTTCCTCTCTCGACAAGATGACCAGACGGTTTATCTGGCACGGCAAAACCCCTAGGGTTGGCCTGGATAAACTGACCCTGGATTACAGTCAAGGGGGCTTAAACCTCCCCAATTTTAGAATGTACTACTGGGCAGCACAGTCTAGGTTTCTGGCTCAGAGGTTTGACAAGGGTCCCTCTCCCTCATGGTTGAACATTGAAACGCTTGAGGTAAATGATGACACTGGGGCAGAGTTGTTTTACAAATGGGACAGAAAATCTATAAAAACCATCACAGACAACCCTTTAATCATACATTCTGTCCTGGCATGGTGCAAACTGCATGAGCCTATGTTTTTTCCTATGTTTTTCCAGAATAGTAACTTTAGACCATGGTCTGATAAGGGGATCACTCTTCTGGAACATTGTTACGAGGAGCGAGTTCTTATGTCTTTTGATCAGCTGAAACAGAAATACCACTTGCCTAACAGGGACTTCTTTAGCTACCTACAACTACGAAACTTTATTAGGGTGTCTCTCAAGGGACAATGGAACCTACCTAAGATGTCACCTATTGAACAACTCTGCCACGCAGACCAACCACTGTTCAAGACCATTTCCCGTGTTTACGATGCTCTTATGTCAGGACTAACACTGCCTGGGCTAGATAAACCCCGACTTAGATGGGAAAAAGATCTGGGTATTGATCTTGATGAGGGTCTATGGAGTGACCTATGCAGGGATGGTGTTACATCCACATTGAACTCCAGATACAGACTGATCCAGTTTAATTTCCTCCATCAGCTCTATATCACCCCATCTAGACTGCATAAGTTCAACCCTGATATCTCCTCCCTATGTTTTAGATGTGGCTCAGATGAAGGAATATTCCTCCATTCCACTTGGCAGTGTTCAAAACTACACGGTTTCTGGCAGGGGGTATGCGATACCATATCCTCAATTCATGGGGTTGCATTCCCTTTAGACCCGGAGGTCTGTCTACTGGGCAACTTTACTAACACCAATCTTAGGCAAAGCCATACTATAAAGCTAACAGACATATTGCTAGCGATTGCCAAGAAATGTATTGCCTTGAAATGGAAATTGGATTCCCTCCTACCAGTTGCAATGTGGCTATCAGAAGTTAATAGTTGTATCCCACTGGAGAAAATTACTTACCGCTTGAGGAATAAGTTAAATACATTTTACAGAATTTGGCAACCTTTTATTGACTATATGGAGAATCTCCTCCCACATCACATTGAATGAATCTCTATATTATCCTTATATAATGTTTCACACGTAATGTATAATATGTAGCCTACGGCAGGTGACCATATGATCCAATGTCTCATTATAATTTTTTTAATTGTATGTTTGTATATATAATTATAATTTGTTTTATTTTTTCTTTCTTTGTTACGCTCATCTGTTACTGTCACTTTGTCCTATTGTTGTCTAATATCTTTTCACGTTTGTCTTGAATGTTGTTAATTGGAAAATGCAAAAATAAAATATATATAAAAAAAAGAACAGAGAACTGGCAGGAGGTAAGTAAACAGCTGTTTATACCGTGATAGACGTAGTTCCAACCCGTCTGTTGGCCTATCACAGTAGAGGCTGAGCGCTGTTGCTGTGTAGATTACGCTCCCACACCCTGGAGACTGAGGTCAGACAGCTCTGTAACATTGTTTGAGCCACTTGCACCTGCATAGAAAGCACACTGTTCTCGCTCAAGGCTAACCACAGCTTCCCAGCACACTTATCTGGGGCTAACTTTTACTTCCAGCACACACACACAGACACCCAGGCGCCCAGGCCAACAGTTGCTAATATTCAATCACGTGATGTAGTATTGGGTTATAGTGCAATAAACACAGATCCTCACAATTCCCCCTTTTTACATCCCCAAGGGGTGTAAATTAAAACAAAAACCATCAAGTTCAATGATCGATACATACATACCAGGTTGTTGATAAACCCAGGAACTTTAAACCTTTAATGACCATTCAGAACACGTTCTCATTACCCTAGTAACATATTAGATAACATAGGGATTTTTAGGAGTCCCCCTTTTGACACCTCTAGGGTGTCACTCATTATCTTTTACTTCAACAGTCACAGTATAGTAATATGTTAATAGTATTTCATGAAAATAATAAAAAGTTAATTAATTAATTATTTTTTTTTATTTTTTTTATTTTTTAAGCAACAAAGAAAAAAATCAACAAATGATATACGCTAAGTTGCATTTCGACTCCTCCTTTTGACATCCTTTTAGGGTGTCACACTCAGAATACAAAGATTAAAAGAAACACACTGTCACACCCTGACCATAGTTTGCTTTGTATGTTTTATATTTTGGTTGGTCAGGGTGTGATCTGTGTGGGCATTCTATGTTGTATGTCTGGTTTTTCTATTTCTGTGTTTGGCCTGATATGGTTCTCAATCAGAGGCAGGTGTTTTGCGTTGTCTCTGATTGGGAACCATATTTAGGTAGCCTGTTTTGTATTGTGGGTGGTGGGTTATTGTCTATGTCTATACGTTGGTTGCTTGTGTCTGCACTTTCGTTATATAGCGTCACGTTCGTTTTGTTGTTTTGTAAGTTTTTCAAGTGTTCTTCGTTTCTTCTTTATTAAATTAAGTATGTATTCAAACCACGCTGCGTTTTGGTCCGATCCTTACTCCTCCTCAGACGAGGAGGATTACGACGTTTGTGACACACACCTTTATTGTATAAAGAATAAAAACCATCTAGTCCACCCTGCTACACCTAACAGGTACTAGGTTGGCTACCTCCCACCCAGGAAATTTAAACCTTGACATAAGGTAGGACAACATACAGGGTAAAAGATTACAAGGATTTATTGTGAAACAAAAAGCAATGAATTAAACTAAAAATAAGCAATTTTTCTTTTTCTTTTTTTTTCTTTTATAGCAAACCATGGATCCTCCTCTGTCAAGGCAGTCTCAGCACCCCCCCCCGTGAGCAAGCAGTGGCATCATAACTACAGCGTGCGCAACATCTGTAAAAGATTTCCTCAAACAGGGGATAATACATGCAGCACAGCACATTAATATAAGAAATACAACTATTAGGGTCAGAAATGCAGTGACCATCAATGCAGTGTACTTACCAAACCAGCCACCCAGCCAGGAGAACAGTCCCCCCTCCTCCACACCTGCAAAACCCTTAATCTCCACAGATAACCTCTCCAACGCACCCAGAGCTCTTGAAATGCTCCCATCAGGACTGGTATTGTTAGGGATAAATGTACAACATTGTTCTCCAAACATTTTACAAACACCTCCCTGGTTGGCCAGAATCATGTCTAGTGCTAGCCTATTTTGTCTAGCGGTTCGAGAGGTGGCATCCAATTGTTCAGCCATCCCCGTAAGTGCGGTGTGGGTGTAGTTAACAAATCGTTGTTGATTATAGTAGATATAATTGATCCAGGCAGTTTGCTTAGCATCCACAATAGCTGGGCCAATAATGGGCAACAAATGCCACAGGCCATCATTCCTGTTTAATGCCTGGAATTCGTGGGGGACCCCTATTGGGACCCCCAACAGGTTGGTGTGGATGTTATCTGTACCCTCGGACCAAGGAGCGTCACGTTTCTGCCGTCTCCTGGGTTGGTCCCGAGCCTCTGTGTCATGTGCAGATCCCAGGAGTTGGTTAGCTGTAACCTCAATAATAGTCAATGGTGTTATCAGACTGGCCAAAACACATGTGCCCTGCCAGTCTCCTTTCAGAATAGGGGTCAACCGCCTGGCAGGTCCACACATCCACCATACATCAGCAACACCTCTAGTTTGGTTCAGCCCTTCAATGGGCCAGGTGGCATTAATAGTGACATTAGTGATGCAGTCAGCAATAGTGAGCCTCCCATAATTTATACCCCTACCTGTACCAGTGATACAGCTGTAATTTCCCCCATGTGCCTTAACCCCCCATGGTGCCTTCTGGGGAGGGACTTCTGGGAACACAAGACTCAGAGTTTTACACAGGGTTGAATTTGGCTTATTATGGTAGAAACTTTCCAATATGCACATCCAACCTTCCCCATTGCTTAGGGCAAATGGGTGAGTAGCCAGAACAAGTCTAGCATGTCCACAGATCACACAGTCTTTTCTGTTAAGTGTTTTGGCTGTATACCTCATATAGGCCAACCACATATTCTCCCTTCCCTCATAACCAGTTTCAGTCCCCAATTGGTCACTATCTGAGATGTCTTTTACATTTATTACCTGTACCGGATTGGAGAGCCTAGGTGATGGTGTGGGACTTGGTCTTGAAGTGGTGGAGGAGTTCGGCTGAACCTGGCCTTGACCTGTTGGAACTGGTGGTGGTTTTGGCAGTACTGTGATGGTAACGATCTCCATCGTATCCCAATCAGACAGCTCAGGACAACCAGCAGTCCTGTAAAGCCCCACCCTCTCCCAGAGAACACATCATCAGCCAGAGACCAAGCAACACTTTCACTTCTATGAACGCTCACAGTGGGGAAAGGTCGGGTATAAGGGAGTCTTCAGTAGGAGTTGGCCCCCAGTACCCTTTTGGTTCTGGTTCTGCTCCTACCCCTGTGATTGTTCGACAGTGTCAGTGTGTCTTACCCTCCTACAAGTGTGATATGCCACCAGGTAGCTCTTTCAGCTATTCTCACCGCAAAGGCTGTCACCAGGAATACTTGGTCTGGCCCCTCCCAACGTGGCTGCATTCCACCTACTCTCCTGTAATTCACCTGTAGTGCATAAAATCTTGGACATACAGGTTTGGTTAACAAACAATTTCTAATTTATTCTATCTGATTATCTAGAATGTCCTCCATTATTATCCTAGTAAACCAACTCTAGGGATATTTAACTAATAGGCCACACCACAAAGTGCCCTATTCCATCCCCCTTTTGATACATGGCTCCGCCCTTGTATCAATAATTAGCGCAAATCTAACAATTCTCTGTCAAGTGTAACTCATGAATTACACAAAAAAAAAAAAAAATGTCTATGGTGGCAATTTCTAAAGTCCTTACATATCAATAATCCTGAATCACCACAGATGTCATATAGCCCCGTCCACTTTATACCTTGATCAAATGAGGCCAAAACGAATGCTAACCATATCATATGCTTTCTGTACTAATGAAATATCTCCTTCAGGAGTCCACTGTATTTTATCTAACAATAACATGAACCTCCATAAGTTGACCAATGGCGCCCTCAAGGGACTTTTCATCCTCCACCAATATCCACAATATTAATTTTGTATCAAATTACCTTAAACTCAGATGCCAATGACCTTAGATTCTCCATTCAAATGGCTTTCCAATGTGGCTGATCAGACCACAATTGGAAAGTCATTCCACCACTTCAAAGAAGTGTTCCTTACTATATTAGACAAAATAAAGAACCCTTTATCTAAAAAATGAACGTATTTATGAAAACAAAACTTTAAGATATTTTTTCACTGGAAAACATGGAAATCCCCTCTAACCCAAACGTTTACTACAAACAAAACCTAGATCAGCTCCACCGGCATGTTCGTTTACCTTAACTTTCTGTTAAATTTCACTGGTGTTTTCAGAGTCTCCAGTATTCTTCCGGGCTCGCCGTCGACTGGGAGCCCGCTATGTGAGGCAATGCTGCCCTCCTCAGTCCATTCTCAAAAAAAAAAAAAAAAATCTCCTCTCTTCCTTCATTAGTTTCTAATGTTGACCTCAATGTTTTCAACACTTTTTCAACCTCCTGATTAGCCATTTCACCGGTAAATTTGGTCAATTGTAGTATAAATCGGATTCAATAATATTATACATTTGGGCTTAGTTTTTAATTTATTTTTCTGTAATATTATATCTCTATAGTCCTTTCCCAACTCTTAACCATATAACCCGGATCTTTAATCCTATCAGACAAACCTGGTATCAGCGTTACACCAACCTGATATCCAATGCACTACATTCACTCGGTAACCATCCAATGTAACACAGGTCCCTTAAATCTATTGGCCTGTTATTTTATCCGTAGATTATTCAAAATGATATTCAGTACGCCGACTAATATCAGATGTACCTCATTCACACGATTCGAGTCTTTCAAATCTTCATTCACACCACTAAGTTCGCCAACTTTACCACATACAAACTAAAGGTACATCACATGTCACATTCACTGTTACACTGCGATCCTACCCACACTCACACTGGCAGGTTCGCCGACCCACCCTCATACAAACTGGGATACGCGTTACACCAACCGATCCATTTAGTGCATTACATTCATAGTTATATCATAAGAGTGATCGATCAAGTTCAAAATTGCATCCACCACAATACTCAATGTTAAATGCAATGGTATTGTTAGATACAGTATAGTATTCATATGAATTTGGTAACTTACATCAAATGTTCTAATAGACAGCGGGTTCAATCACCATGTAAAATCTCGTCTCTAGTTTGCGTTCAAATAGGGATATATGTTCAGAAATTAGGGCATAAATTTGTTCGCCCTCTATTAATTACACTGTCACTTTTCTATAATTTTATCTTAATACACCTTTTCCCCAGATATAATCACTCACTACTTGTATCAGAATAAATGTTTAACTGGAAGGGTATGAAAACTAACTGAAAAACAGGGTTATTTAGCAAATACACATTTAAGTTAGTCGCAGTCACACACAATGGGGTATGTATAAATTCAGGGCCAATCTCGATACAGTTATTCTCTATTTATACCGAACTACGGTTTGCAATCAACTCAGTCACAGTAACCTGCAATGGGGAAATGTATAACTAGTATACATTTAGAACAAATCTTTAATCTATATCAGCGTTATTACCACCCTTAATAGCTAAATGTTATAACTTCAAAAATACCCGCAGGTCATTCAAACTTTGCAGTAGCGCTCTGACTTAATACCCAATGAACATTAATCAGTAAACCATTCTCAGTATAACACAGGTCCCCGGCTGTACCGTTATCCGCAGATCATTCAAACCAGTATTAGTACGCCGACTAATACCTACTGTACGCCAGTCACTCAGTAAGCCAATCTCAGTATAACACAGGTCCTCGCCTGTACCGTTATCCGCAGATCATTCAAACCAGTATTAGTACGCAGACTAATACCTAATGTACATCACTCATACGTTCTGTTCTGACAACAGTAGTTCCAGGACTTCACTCACTCTTGTTAATAGTCCCTGACTTATTAACTACAATCAAACTTGATACCCAGTATCCAGTACATTACATTCGCTGTTACACCTACGCTTACACACACAAACTTGTTAATAGTCCCCGACTTATTAACTACAATCAAACTTGATACCCAGTATCTAGTACAGTACATTTGCTGTTATACCTACGTTTACTTGGCCAATCAAAATTGCATTCACCACAACATACGCTTCTTACATTCAACAGCTATTGTTATTTATATTTCAAATTTGATCAATCATATAATTTGGTCACTTACGTCAAACAGGTGTCTCACAAAACTAAATTTGGATAATGCCAATGTGCAGAAATTTAGTTTTTCACAATAGGTTTCTGCTTACCTTTTTAGTTGACCGGTCTGGAGTTGTGAGACACACCCGTCTGACGACAGCAATGGTCAATTGGCTGGCACGCCAATGTAAACACAATCAACATTGATTTGTTGAAAAAAAGATAACGTAAACTGCGTCATTACGTAGAGTACACAATAACGTTACTCAAATTGACTGGCCATTTCTACAAAAAATATGATTTGACATTTGTTCAGGTACAGAATCCCACTCTTTTCTGTACTTCTGGCTGTACAATTTTGATTGAAACGTGTTGATTGAAGTTGTAAGTTCTGTTCAAGATCAAACATTCGTTACCAACTATATTCATTGGGTTTAGCTCGTCGAACAATGATTTGCAATTTGCTGCTGGCCTGCTGCTGCCTGTAAACGAGCTGAGCGCCTGCTGCTGACGTCACTCACAATGCCCTTTTGCAGCCAGGCACGTGTGTTGTGATTGAGTGTGACAGAAAAAAAATGTTGTTGTGTCATTTAGAGGGAAAATGCGTGCATTTTAGCATTTGAGTCACTTTTCAAAAGTAGCTACATTTGTTGCTAGGTGCTGTTTGAAAAGAAAGTTGCCAGGGTAGTCTAAAAAGTTGCTAAAACTAGCAACAAAATTGCTAAATTAGCATCACTGGGTACGATGTCCAGTAAGTAGTCAGGTTTAGATGCCGAGGGATGAGAACACTTTGGTTTGAAGTGTTCAGTTTGAGGCTGAAGTATGGAGCCGGATAGCTGACAAAATGTTGCACGTACGTATCGTTAGGATCGTAAGAAAATCCATACGTAAATTGTTAGGATCGTAAGAAAATCCGAAAAGCCATGCATGAAACATAAACGTGAAATTTAATCTGTGAACATACAAACACCATGTTACGATTACGGAGTAACATTTTAGGCTTTGACACATCTTTTGTTGCAATTCTGACGTACAATAATACCTTTCAAAGTTTTGGCAGTTTCATCTCACCAACAAAAATAACTTACACCAAATGGCCTGTGAGGAGTGCTACACAAACAAGCATAACACGGAAGTCAGAGAAAGAGGTATCCTGCACGTTTTCAAGTTAAAAGTCTCCATTCTCTATTACTCCTCAGTTGAGTTCACCTCACATTTAGGTAGCTAATGTAATGGATTTGTTTGCCAGTGCAAGTTTAGATATCACAAACTGTATCATGTCTACAACAGTGACGTTTCAGTCCACATAGAATAATAATAGATATTTGGTGAATATATTAATTATGTATGACCACTGGAGTCTTTGCCACTCAAAATATCCTACTCAAATTTATTTATATAGCCCTTCTTACATCAGCTGATATCTCAAAGTGCTGTACAGAAACCCAGCCTAAAACCCCAAACAGCAAGCAATGCAGGTGTAAAAGCACGGTGGCTAGGAAAAACTCCCTAGAAAGGCCAAAACCTAGGAAGAAACCTAGAGAGGAACTAAATATTGTTTTATAGAATATTTTGAAATGTATTTAATCACTCAAAATATTGCCAAAACATATTCTGTAGGAGGGGTTAATATGAATTTAAAATTGGAATGACTTATATATTTTTTATTTAACTAGGAAATCAGTTAAGAACAAATTCTTATTTACAATGACTGCCTACCAGGGAACAGTGTGTTAACTGCCTTGTTCAGGGGCAGAAAGACAGATTTTTACCTTGTCATCTAGGGGATTTGGTCCAACAGCCTTTTGGTTACGTGCCCAACGCTCTAACCCCTAGGTTACCTGCTGCCCCTACTAGGCTACCTGCCGCCCCTACTAGGCTACCTGCCGCCCCTACTAGGCTACCTGTAGAGGCTACCTGCCGCCCCTACTAGGTTACTGCCGCCCCTACTAGGCTACCTGCCGCCCCTACTAGGCTACCTGCCGCCCCTACTAGGCTACCTGCCGCCCCTAGGCTACCTTCCGCCCCTACTAGGCTACCTGCCGCCTATATAAATCGGGTCATGAACATATGGACTTTAAAAATAGGCTAAGTCTGGCATGCTCTTATTCCCACACTTTACAATAACTCTGTTGCAGTGGTCTTAGGTAGTCTCAGTATAAGCTATTCCCTCCATCGTGACACTGCTGCCTAGTTGAAGAGCTTGTGATCTCCATGCAGCACCATGCGCCTTCGGAAAAGCACCCCTCAGCCTCAGAGATACCCTTCTGGAGGCATGCAGCCATAGAGCCATTATACCATAATTTAGGCCTATTTGCCTACTTGCCAAATAAAGCGTGGAACTCATCATTCCAACATATTTGAACATTTACTTCATCCTTCATTCAGTTCAGTCAGTCAATATGTCATCCATTCTGTCAATGTCTGAGTTGCAATAGAATAGAACAGTCTTATCCATTTGTTTATTGAAATTCATGTGTGTATTCAAAATTATCCAAAGTTATTTAGCCTATCACTTTAATAATTCAATGTTTAATTTAGTCCTATCAAAATAAAATAGGACTTCAGCTTATAGGCATTGCAATTTAGGCTTTAATTTGGGGTACTGGTGTCTTGCGGAATATTTGTAGAACTCTATTTGTCTTTTATAACAGTTTTTATTATAGGCCTCCCCTTAAAAAGAGTGCTGCTCTTAAACGCTAGCAAAACCAAATGCATGCTTTTCAACCGATTCGCTGCCCGCACCCACCCGCCAGACTAGCATCACTACTCTGGACGGTTCTGACCTAGAATATGTGGACAACTACAAATACCTAGGTGTCTGGCTAGACTGTAAACTCTCCTTCCAGACTCATATCAAACATCTCCAATCCAAAATCAAATCTAAAATCGGCTTTCTATTTCGCAACAACATAACTCACGCTGCCAAACTTACCCTAGTAAAACTGACTATCCTACCGATCCTCGACTTCGGCGATGTCATCTACAAAATAGCTTCCAATACTCTACTCAGCAAATTGGATGCAGTCTATTACAGTGCCATCCGTTTTGTTTCCAAGCGCCCACCATTGTGACCTGTATGCTCTAGTCGGCTGGCCCTCGCTACATATTCGTCGCCAGACCCACTGGCTCCAGGTCATCTACAAGTCTATGCTAGATAAAGCTCCGCCTTATCTCAGCTCACTGGTCACGATAACAACACCCACCCGTAGCACGCGCTCCAGCAGGTATATCTCACTGGTCATCCCCAAAGCCAACACCTCCTTTGGCCGCCTTTCCTTCCAGTTCTCTGCTGCCAGTGACTGGAACGAATTGCAAAAATTGCTGAAGCTGGAGAGTTACATTTCCCTCACTAACTTTAAACATCAGCTATCTGAGCAGCTAACCGATCGCTGCAGCTGTAAATAGTCCATCTGTAAATAGCCCACCCAATCTACCTACCTCATCCCCATATTGTTTTTATTTACTTTGCTGCTCTTTTGCACACCAGTATCACTACTTACACACCATCATCTGCACATCTATCAATCACTCCAGTGTTAATTTGCTAAATTGTAATTACTTTGCTACTATGGCCTATTTATTGCCATACCTCCTCATGCCATTTGCACACACTGTATATAGACTTTATTTTTTCCTCTATTGTGTTGACTGTACGCTTGTTTATTCCATGTAACTCTGTGTTGTTATTTGTGTCGCACTGCTTTGCTTTATCTTGGCCAGGTCGCAGTTGTAAATGAGAACTTGTTCTCAACTAGCTTACCTGGTTAAATAAAGGTGAAATAGATATATATTTTTTAAAGAGACCCTAGCTCACAGGCCACTAAATATAGCCTTTAAATAAATGTTAACTAAAATAGTTGAGGAAGCACATGCAGTGGCTGATAGGGAAAACAGATCTGGCAATAAGAATAGGCTTTTGATAGTCTTGACCATTTAGGACCCCTTGGCTATTTCACTCAGGACAGGCCTTCCTGCTCCCCTCCTCGCTACCTAAACTTCCCTCACAGTACCTTGAATTTCCCTTGAGTCCCGTTAGTTTGGCTGTTAAGCCTACCTTAGTTATCCATCACCCATCATAGCCCTGCCATTCCCAACCAATCAAAGCACTTGGAAAGGCGCATCTGGACACTGCACCCACCCACTCAGGTCAGAGTGTATGGTTGTCCGAAGAAAGAAGACACACAATTTATTCGGATTAACACAAGTACTATTCCACCAAGATTCACTCTCAGTCAAGAATCATGTTATCTGACCAAAAGCATCAGCATTGTTGTTACCGGACATCCTGTGGAGGGCCAAAACCCAAATCACAGTCAGCATAATTGTACTAGTGGGTGAGGGCATTCACAGCCGAATGCTCAGAAGAGTGAGGGCATACCAGCCAACCGTTTGTATACAAGCCTTAATCAATATTTTGTTTTGTCTCGTTTATTGCTTATGGACGTATCCTCTGTGTGATGGGGTTGTGCAACTCAAATGGATATAACAAGCAGAGTGGAAATCGCAAATACAACAGTCAAAATGCCTAATATAAGCTCATGCGGTTATTTTAGACAAGGCTGTTCTGTGTATTTATAGTATCATTCTCACACAAGTAATTTGCTGAAGGCCCAAGCCTATACGACACCATCTACTGTTATAACGTCGTTATCGAATGCCGTTCTAAAACAAGCTCTAGACTTTTATTTTGGAAATGAAATCAGAAGCTGCAAAGCAACTCAAACGTCTTGGACTAAAGTTGCTTGATTGACGAGCTACCTTCGACTAGCTACGTTTGGTTCATGACCTCTACCGATGCCACATTCCTGACAAAAGTTTGTCCGTATAAAAAGATCTGTAACCGAGTAAAGGGAGACGTAAAGTAAGAATTGAACGTGTAAATGTTCATTCATAGTCGTAACATAGGGTTTGTACTTTTACAGATCTAATTTAACAGTTACGTTTCATATTTCATGCGTTACTGACATAACGTTAGTCAGTGACAATTTATTTGCATACAAAAGAGCTGAGCAGGTTTGTCAAATGCTGTTGGTAACTTTCTATATAACTGCATCTCCCATTATCTTGTATTTTGTTTTCTATAGGTAACTTATTTCGTGTCTAAAATGTGTTTGAAGCATTCTGGGGGGAGGTGGGACAAAAAGGGGAAAATGAACAATGCCTGAATGTTTTGTCTTCCATTTTCTGTGAAATAAAATTATAATATATAACTTATATATATATTTTTGAACGGAATCTACAATTGAACCTTTTGTGTCCATTCTGAATCACCACCAGAGGGTGCTGTGAAACTGTTGTGCTGCTGTTAGGACCATGGGGTTACAGCAGCACATCAGCACACCACAGCTCTCGATATGTTTTCTAAATATGTTGCACATTCCTTTCAGTAACACACGTCATTGTTTAGAGAAAGTGTCTATATACCTATAATAAAAAGTGTGCAATAAAGTGTAATTGTGACAAAAATTTAAAGGTGACCTTATTGGATTTCACAGAACTATAAATCTGCTTTATCATTCCCAATGACTGTTTCTCCATCACAGTGACCCCCCCGCTATGGATTGTTGACATGTTTTGTACAGATTGCAGAACTGTACACACACGCATGTACATCCCTTATCAGAGGGAACTAAGAACAATCACCCCCCACACAAAACACACACAATACAGTAGTCATGAGCACCAGCATCAAAGGGCTTACCCTCGAAAAATAGTACATTATGATAAAACACCTCTCCTTCTTATGCTTCTGCAGATTTATGCAGCTGCTGTTGATGTAGGATCTGTTTGTTTTTTAATGCCTGCACAGAAGTCTACCAACACTGGGATTCACTTCCTATAACTTCCTCTCTCCTCATAGTTTTCAGTTCAGACACTTTCTTTTCTCTTATGTAAGCACAGAGAAGTCTTATTTTGCTGTTGAAACATAAACTTTTCGCCCTTGAAGAATGTGGGAACAGCTAATTCAGACACATCAAACACCTTGTGGAGGTAGTTTAAATATATTTCACATGGGAAGGATGCAGTACAGTAGGGATCATTATCTAAATATAAATTACATTGAGGGCTACCAGTTGGGGGACCCTGCAGTACAGTATGTGCTGGTAAATAACATTGCTGTAGGTGTTGTCACTTTATATGGAGCAGACGCAGGCATGCTAGTATCTGACTGAAAGTTATCCCACTGACTTCACCTGCCCTGGGAGATGACAACTGTCTCTCCCATGGTGAAAGGTTCTCTTTTTACTCTATAAATGTTGCATTGTTAACTAAGTATGTTCTGTTATGCGCATCCTATCGAATCCTGTACCCCGTTAGTACATGTTACATAGCGGCAGTTGACCTTGGCCCGGTCGGTCTGCAGAGACACAACTCATACCTATGTGACCCCTTTGGGGTGTTGGTGGCAGGTTGCTTGAGTTCATTCTTAGCACATGGGTTGGAGATGGCCTGTATCCTTCCAGGACCCTCTGAGTTGAAGTTCATGTTGAAGTTCAACAGGTGAGAGGCAGGTAACCTCATTGGCAGCCTCATCTCATGGTGATTGACACCCACACAGGAAGTCTGATCCTTCACTAGTCTGATCAGATTACGTGGGCATCTCTCCCTTGTAATAGGTTGTACAGGTGTTGTTGATAATACGTTTTCTAGCAGCTGATATGATCAAAATATACAGTCTACAGGAGTGTGTGTATGGGGTTGTGTGTGCGTGTGTTTAGCAGAGAGGTCTGGGTCTGTCAGACCAAAGCAATATGAAGCTATAGTGAGTGTTGTTGTTTGGCTCAGAATCCACTGAACAATAGCCGAGTAAGTGAGTTTGTCTGGGGGGAAGGAATAGGCTAGCAACCTAGAGGGCTGATATACAAGCCTATTCAACCAAAACAATCATTTAAAAACCCTAAAAGCTCAGGAAGATGAATACTGCATTCCTTGAGATAAAAGCTGTTTTCAGTCTCTCGGTCCCAGCTTTGATGCACCTGTACTGACCTCGCCTTCTGGATGGTAGCGGTAGGCTGTCTCGTTGTTGTTGGTATTCAAGCCCACTACTGTTGTGTCATCTGCAAACTTGATGATTGAGTTGGAAGCGTGCATTACCATGAAGTCATGGGTGAAAAGTGAGTACAGGAGGGGGCTGAGCACGAACCCTTGTGGGGCCCAGTGTTGTGGATCAGCAAGTGGAGATGATGTTTCTTACACTCACCATCTGGGGCCGACCCGTCAGGAAGTCCAGGACCCAATTGCACATGGTGGGGTTGAGACCCAGGGCCTCAAGCTTAATGATGAGCTTTGAGGGTACTATGGTGTTGAATGCTGAGCTGTAGTCAATGAAAATCATTCTTACATAGGTATTCCTCTTGTCTAGATGGGATAGTGTGCAGTGTTATGGCAATTGCATCGTTTGTGGACCTATTGGAGCGGTATGCAAATTGAAGTGGGTCTAGGGTGGCAGGTAAGGTGAAGGTGATATGATCCTTGACTAGTCTCTCAAAGCACTTCATGATGACAGAAGTGAGTGCTATGGGGCGATAGTAATTTAGTTCAGTTACCTTTGCCTTCTTGGGCACAGGAACAATGGTGGCCATCTTGAAGCATTTGAGGACAGCAGACTGGGATAAGGAGAGATTGAATATGTCCGTAAGCACACTAGCCAGCTGGTCTGCGCATGCTCTGAGGACGCGGCTAGGGATGCCGTCTGGGCCGGCAGCCTTGCGAGGGTTAACACGTTTAAATGTCTTACTCACGTCGGCCACGGAGAAGGAGAGGGGGGGCCCGCAGTCCTTGGTAGCGGGCTGCGTTGGTGGCACTGTATTATCCTCTCGTTATCTTATAGTTTTTCCCTGCTTTATGTAATAACACTTAAGATTTTCTGGGCTAACAATGTAAGAAATAATACTGCAAAGTTTCCTAAGGACTAGAAGCGATGCAGCCCTCTCTGTCGGCACCATGTACAGATGATCATGAGATGGTTTAATAGCCAGTCAGCCTATAGACCATACAATGTGTGAGGTAATGACAGCACTCATAGTATGACAGACACCAGCCATACTGCCCTACCGAGCAAAAAGGCAGTAACTGCTCATTTGGTCAAAAATGAGTTAATGTCGTTTTTGCTACATGCTTAATCGTGTGGACAAGTATTCTGCCTATATTGTATTGTTTCGGAGAAAATGGGGGGTCATGTTAGCAGTAACTGCATAAAGTTACTGTTTAACCAAGGTAAATAAAAGCCATTTTTCTCAGTTCCACGCAATGAGCAATTACTGCCTTTTTGCTTTGTAGGGCGGCATACCTCCCCGCATTGTGATGTGTATTTGGTTACCCCCCCCCAGGTTAGGTTTAGCCTCTACTTTCAACTCAACTCACCTTTATCCTCTCTCACCTATTCCTCTGTATCTCCTCTCCTTTTCTCCTATCCTCTTTCTCTGGGAATGAAAAGATAAAGAAAAATGCCTGTTTACACTAAGCAATAAAGTTGGATTCTATTGTATTGTTCTCTTCCTCCCTTTCCTCTTCTTTCTCCTCTCCTCTTGTGCCCTAAGTTCTATCCATCAGACAGACAATCCAGCATAATTCTGACACATAAAGCAAGTTATTTTTTCTCCACTCATCCTGCGCTCCCCGTGTAAGACTATCTGCCCTCATTCCTTACTCTCCTCACTCACCCCAGGTGTCCGCAGACCCCACTTTGAGAACCCCTGCACTAGTGCATGCACACACACACACACACACACACACAAACGTACTCACTGTCTGGGGATTCTGAGATGTTATGAGCTGGGTTGTATTTACAAAATACTTATTGATAGCTGATGGTTGAGTATGAGAGAGCTTATTCTGTGGGGGGAATAGGCAGGGTCTCCTATTGTTTCTGTCTGTTGTATATCATGTCGGTGCAGTTTTTTGTTGTTGAGATCTTACAGTGAAGAAATGTTGTTTGTGTGGAGATCCTGTATTGTTTGATGTTTGAATAGTGTGTTGTAATGAGTGAAGAATGTGAAAGGACAGTTTGCCATCAATCTCACTGCCAGTGTGGTGTTGCTGTCATGACGGTGTGTGTGTGTGTATTTATGTAATTCCGTTATGCCTTTGGCGTGGTTCCATGTTATTTGTCAGCCATACCAAGACTAAGGGGAATCATTGCGTACCTTCTCAAATCGTATATACTTTAAACACACCCTATAAACTCTTACACATGTAGGAACATGCCATTATGTAAACACTTTGGGGCCATACTTGCGAACATTAGAATCAGTTTAAATTTAAACAGTTTGTCTAATAATGCACATCAGCCAATTAAAATTGCCGATTTACATGCACGTTATAGAACGCTGGTCCCATCAGATAACCTGGCACACATTAGCCCCAATGGTGTATATAAACCCTGGATTGCTGATGCTATGTATTGGCCAATGAGAGGCTTTGAAGCCACCTGTTGGCCATATTGGCACTTAGAAGCAGAAGAAGAAGCAGTCCTCCTCCTCCATAGGAATGAATGGAATTCTACAATATTTAATTAAATGTTTCAATGACAAAAGTACATGTATTTAAATATTTTGTTGTAGTGGGGACAGTAACATTAGAACTTCCTAAAAATTATACTTTAAGTAAAATGTATATAGAGTACGAGTCAAAAGTTTGGACACACCTACTCAGGGTAAGAGTGTGCAAAGCTGTCATCAAGGCAAATGGTGGCTACTTTGAAGAATATCAAATATATTATTTCATAGAAAAACCCTTGAATGTGTAGGTGTCCAAACTTTTGACTGGTACTGTACTAATATATATATTAGGTATGCACGATATATCGTGAAAATATCGGAATCGGACGATATTAGCTAAAAATGCCAACATCGGTATTGGCCGAGGTCTAGTTGAACGCCCAATGTGCAAAATCAATGTCGAAGCTGACGGGCATACCTATATAACGAAGGTACATGACGTAATGACGCCACGTAGAATTTGGCGCTGTACGTGCAACACAGCATTCCTAAACTAGCCTACAATGTCTGCTGGAACAAGTCAAAACTTCAGCGAGACAACTCAAAGGTGAAATCCATTAATTAAAGCCAAGATAATGGAATTCATTGCCCTTGACAATCAACCGTTCTCTGTCTTGGGTGATGTTGGTTTTTGCTGACTGGTGGAGCACCGGTTAACACTACCAAGTGCGCTTTTTCCCCAATGTTGCCCTACCTGAGTTACACAGTAATAGCGTCACTGCTATTAGCTTCACGACATACATACTATGGAACGCCGTTTGAGTCTTTGCGTGTCAAAAAAGATACAGTAGCACTGTCAACGCTGTACAGAAAGTCAGCAAACAAGCAAACACCAGCCACAAACGATGTGTTTACAATACCGCGTTGGTAATTAAGCATCATTTGTTCTACCGCAACTTCTGGGGTAGCTAGCTTTAGCTTGGTGCCTAGCTAGCACCAATACAACCAGCCTGAACACAATGACCAGTACAAACTGCAGTCATTTTCATTATTCTTAGCAATGATTTAGGAATCCTTGTAAGTATTAGCTAGGTTGCCTCTCGTTGTTCGCCTATTGAAATTGAACGTTATAAGCAGCCAGCTAGCTTCATCTGGCTAGTGAGGCTCGACTGGACAGGGTTGTGAAGCTAGCCACAATGAGGATTAAGCACAATAGTGGAATTTGCGGTTTGCCTTCAAAATAAAAGTATTTAATTGACAGCCATGCAAATGAATAGAAATAGTAGAATTATGCCATACCTTTATTTATTTTGAAGGCTAACCGCAAAGTCCACTATTGTGGCTAATCCTTATTGTGGATAGCTTCCCATAGATGGTTCCTGATCACCATTAATCAAATAAGAACTGTTTTAAAAATCATGTTTATTTTAGATGACACCTACCTATATAGTTAGCTACCTAACTATAGCTTCTGAAACAGATTATGTCGTGTTATTTGACGTGTATCTTTTTTGACACGCAAAGACCCAAACAGCGTTCCATAGAAATCCTGGTTGAGAATGAAACGACTGAACAAATGGAACTAGTTCTGCATCAGCCAATTACAAATGTTGACGTAGATGGGAACAAACACTTTTCCATAAGAGCGTCCTTAAAAGTCAAGCACTCTTATCATCCTACAGATGGCGGTATTGCATTAACCGTGTTAGTGATTTTAAAGAAGTTTAATCGCAAGTCTGGACTCGTACCCACATTGGCGAGCAACCACACTAGAGGAGTTTATCATTCTACAGTACACCTGTCAATCAACTGATCAATGCATTCTTCTGCACGCTGTAAGCCTATTAATGAGATGGTAACGGAGCAAGCCAAAATAAACACCTGATTAGCGTTTCTTTGGTTCTGGTCCTGAGAAGAAAATAAACTGTCGGGACGTTCTCCTCTGCATTGTTGAACCAATCCAGTAAATGGAGGAAAAGTTAAGATGGAGTGTCGCCTTGTTAAAACGTCCAAAAGCAGAAGTCGCGTCACAGGCTTTCTTTCCATATTCCCTGAAAACTGGATGCAAGTGCTTTCAGGGTGTGTTTGTCATAGTGACAACTGCAAATTAGGGATGCACCGATATGACATTTTTGCCCGATACTGATATCCAATATTTTTCTTGCCAAAAAACAAGCATTTTAGCAGCCTTTTAAGCATTCTAGTACACACACCAAAAAGTGATTTTCTTGGTATTTACGTATTTCCCCATTACCAGGAAAACATCAAAACCTATTTCCTTCACTTACTTGCTGTGCTGTTTCGTTGTTCATTTGTTCAGTCGTTTCATTCTCAACCAGGATTTCATCATACATGTCAAACAGTGAAGTTCCAGCTCTGTCTGTCCGTGACCTCTTCAGTTGTGGGTCCGCTTCCTCTGTGCTCACTGTCACTGTGTCCGTTTCCATCTTGTCCAGCTGTGTCTGTAACATTTCACGTAAACCCTGTTTCTTGTCTGCATGGAAGTAGCGGGCCTTGTACCTAGCATGGTGGCGACACAGTAAAGAGGCTCAAAGAGAATGCCACCGAATCGCTTGTTCACAGCCTCTAGTATAGAGTACTTTTGCAAGTTAACACCACGGTCTGTCGGCAGTTTTGTTGAGCAGACGTTTCAAGGGTATCTGCAGACGCAGTTGATGAGCTTATTTCTCGAGTCAGTTGTTCAAATGGAGCTAGGAGTGTGTTCATGTTTCAAAGTTTCAAACATGTTCTCAAATGCCATTGAAATGGCAGCAGCGGTATGAGAACCCGCACATTCTAGAGCATGTAATACGGCTTTCCTCAGTACGAAATCCTCGTCGACCCACTGTGCTGTCAGACTCAGCATGCTCATGGAGCTGACATCGCTGGTTCAAATGTCAGTCGTGAAACTAATAGCAGTGACGCACATAGCAAGTAGCTCATGGATGTGCTTTTCAACAATACTGTGTAACTCCGGTTGGGCAATATCTGAAAAATAGCACCTACTTGGTAGTGTGTAATGGGGCTCGAGGTGCTCGACCAGACGGCGAAAGCCAACATCATCCATGACAGAGAAATGGTTGATTGTCAAGTGCAATGAATTCCATTATCCTGGCGTTAATGGATTTCGCCTTTGAGTTGTCTCACTGAAATGTAATTTCTCTTTCAAATGACTACTCAACTTGAACATGTTTAGTTGTTGGGAGTGTGTGCTTTGTTTTTTTCTACTTTTGTTCTAAGTAGTCGCTGAACGTCTGGGGGTGATGCACTTTCAAATTAGTAATTAGGTTTGTGGTATTGAAAGATGTCACTTTCTCCCCTCGGGAAATAATAGCAGCACAAATGTTTCATATGGCCTTTTTGTTATCTTCCTTTGAAACTTAAAAATAGATCCACACAGCAGACATTGTGGGCTAGGTTAGGAATGCTGAATCGAACGTGTAGCGCTGTATTTTTCGTGGCGTCATTACACCATCTACCTACGTTATATAGGTATGCATGGCAGCTTTGACATCGGTTTTGCACATCGGCGTTAAACTAGACATTGTGCCGATGTTGGCATTTTTAGCTAATATCGGCTGATTTCGATATGCTTACCGATATATCGTGCATCCCTACTGCAAATAATACTTAAAATGTACAGTACCAGTCAAACGTTTGGACACACCTATTCATTCAAGGGTTTTTCTTTATTATTGTTTTTACTCTTTTCTACATTGTAGAATAATAGTGAAGACACAAACTATGAAATAATACATATGGAATCATGTAGTAACCAAAAATGTGTTAACCTCTCTTGGGTACGTGAGACGTTAGCGTCCCACATCTTCAACAGCCAGTGAAACTGCTGGGCGCCAAATTCAAATACAGAAATACTCATTATAAAAATTCAGAAAACAAAACATATTTTACATAGGTTTAAAGATTAACTTCTTGTGAATCCAACCACGGTGTCAGATTTTAAAAATGCTTTTCGGCGAAAGCATACCTTACGATTATTTGAGAACATAGCCCACTAGACAAACAGTAACCAGCCAAGTAGAAGAGTTACACAAGTCAGAAATAGAGATAAAATTAATCCCTTACCTTTGATGATCTTCATATGGTTGCACTCAGCAGACATTCATTTACTCAATAAATGTTCCTTTTGTTCGATAAAGTCTCTTTATATCCAAAAACCTCCGTTTTGTTTGCGCGTTTTCTTCAGTAATCCACAGGCTCAAACGCAGTCAAAACAGGCAGACAAAAAAATCCAAATTGTATCCGTAAAGTTCATAGAAACATGTCAAACAATGTTTATATTCAATCCTCAGGTTGTTTTTAGCCTAAATAATCGATAATATTTCAACCGGACAATAACGTCGTCAATTTAAAAGGTAAACAAGAAAGGCTATCTCTCTGTCGCGCGCCTGAAAAAGCTCTGTGACACTTTAGGGTCAACTCATTCAGACTGCTCTTACTTCCTCATTTTTCAGAATACAAGCCTGAAACAATTTCTAAAGACTGTTGACATCTAGTGGAATTCATAGAAACTGCAATTTGAGTCCTAAGTCAATGGATACTGTAATGGCATTGAATAGAAAACTACAAAACCCAAAAAATATATACTTCCTGAATGGATTTTTCTCAGGTTTTCACCTGCCAAATCAGTTATGTTACACTCACAGACACTATTTTAACAGTTTTGGAAACTTTAGAGTGTTTTCTATCCAAATCTACCAGTTATATGCATATCATATCTTCTGGGCCCGAGAAGCAGGCAGTTTAATTTGGGCATGCATTTCATCCAAAATTCCGAATGCTACCCCCTACCCTAGAGAAGTTAAACAAATTAAACTATATTTTAGATTATTCGAAGTAGCCACCCTTTGCTTTGATGACAGCTTTGCACACTTTTTGGTTACTACATGATTCCGTGTGTTATTTCATAGTTTTGATGACTTCACTATTATTCTACAATAAAGAAAACCCTGGAATGAGTCAGTGTGTCCAAACTTTTGACTGGTACTGTACATACAATGAAAGATAAAAACATATATATATATAAAATAAAATGTAGCAATTCAACATTCACACACAGTTTAGCCTTTGCAGCATGTCTTTGCTTGCCTCATTGCTCAAGTGGTTTGCAAGTGATTTCCATTTTTCGAATGGTTATCAATTCCTTTGGAGCTTCTTTTTACTGTGCTCATTTCTCTGTCTGACCTGTGCAACTATTTACAATGTATCAGTGCAACAATGTTATCATAACCGGCCAAATTGATCACCCCAATGCACTTTCCTCAACTTTCTCGACAGTTAATTTGGCCCATGCTGTAGGGCTTGGCCAAATACAGCAATTAGCAAGAGCAAGCCTGCTTCTTTCCTCGAATAGGTGATTATGCCTAGTATTAAAAAATGTCAAAAATAAATGTCCTATAGCTTTTGTAGCATATAGATTTTCCTGGGATTTCATTAGAAGAGGAATAGCCTATTGCGCACGGCAACAGCTGGAGGAGAGAGGCAAACATATTATGAAATGTCGAATCTGTGCGTTCCTCCGGGCTGCGCTCTGCGATCGCCGGCACGCAAAGCTCTCCTATTGATTAGGTCTACGTTTAAGAAAATTATTCTACCTACAGTACAATACAGTGCAATGAGGAATTTATTATTGTTATTAAGTGAGTACACAATTGTCTATAGGCTGCTGTAAACTGGAGTGATGTAGGCTAATTTGAATAACAACTCAAACATCCTGTTTTGTTTTATGCTGAAATAACTGCATACAGCCTAGGCCTGATTTTGGAATCATTTGGATCACTTATGGGTCTTTTCGACAGTTTGGAGGATCCAGAAAGGTACATTAGCAGGCAACTCATATTGTGTATTTTGTCAGGATGTATCATTTCTAAGATACCATAGGAAAATATGGTCTTCTGACAGATGTGCTGTCGCGCTCTCCTTTACAGTTCTTAATGCTGTAGCCTACTTTAATTCAGCAAGCATGAGAAAGTGTGCATCTCTCCTCCAATAGGCTATTAGTAAATAAAATATGTCAAATATAGCTTGAGCAGCAATGAACATTCACAGGATGACAGAATGGACACAAGATCACTTGGATAACAAAGCAAGCACTATCATGTAGCAACGATCTTCGTTTATGTGCTATCAGTGAAAGCATTATGAGAATAATATATTTAAAGTAGTTTTAGCATTAGCATGTTTGCTAACTTGCATTGATAGGTAGTGCAGCCATATTTGAATGCAGCAACTATTTTTAAAGACTGATGAAATAGTCTAAATACAACATCTGGAGTGAATCTGACATATGGTTCATGAGGAGAACTATTTTGAATGCATCAATGGTATTTTCTTAAACTCTTTAGGGACTATTGTGATGGGTCCAAAGACCAAATTCAGAATGAATGAGTTTTAGTCCATGAGAAGATTTGATTATTTTAAGCAGTAGCGTTACATAGTAAAAATAGTGAATTGTTATTAATAGTTTCCTTATTTTGTTAAGATATCAATGCCAAACTGTTATGAATTTTATGAATAATGACTAAATGATGTATACATTTAACGTAGAACTATAACTAACAGAATTCTACCCTGTCACTGTATGATTGTATGAAATTTATTAGAATCATAAATGTATAAATCTGATGTGTGTAGTTTTAGTCAGAACTAGAACAAGGACTTTTTGTTCCTTTTTAGTATGTAAGCAGGGTGCAAGTGTGAAACAAATGATAAGAGGAGCTATCGACAGACAAGCTGTACTACTGTGTTCCTTACAGGACATTCTGTCCCCACCCAGGGAGGGGAGAAACCTTGGGCTTGTAGTAGATTGTATAACAGGTGGCAGGCAATGTATGAGAAGGAGAAGACTTGTGTACTATATTGTCATTGTCTTAGAGGAGGAGGGACAGTTATGACTAAACGAGAAGTATATAAACCAATGTACATGTAAGGATGGGCAGAGCTCTCGTAAATAAACATTCTGACTATTGTAGACTGGCCTCTGTCTGTTTCATTTCAACAAGAACCTTACAAATTCTTGGTAACAGACCGAGTAGTTTAATTGAAGTTCAGTTTATGAACATTGAGAACATAATTATCATAACACAAACTTAATATGGTTCATCATGGTAATGTAATGTCTTTGATGACCCTAAAGTTTCAAGTTGATAGGCCATAGTGAAGTGGATTTCCAAAGGATTTAAGTGAATATTTATCAATAACTCTTATTGATCTCTTAACCAATCCCTTAGCTTTTCTCAAACTAAGTTACGAGATGTACCATGGGCCTACAGGTTTTCCAAGATGGAGGAAAATCTATTCTGACGGACCTTATGGGTCCTTGAGGCAAATTTTTTCAGCATGAGGAAAGACACCTACATATAACATTCACCTGCATTCAAGTGTCTAGGTCAAACGGGGCAGTGGATATTCGGGTTTAAGTGACACTGGTTATAACAGTGCCACCTATAGGCCAATTGTGGCATTCTTTTGGACCAAGTTGCCAATAGTTTTTATTTTTTTTATACACATTTTTTTCTTCTGACAATAGAAAAACATAGATAGTTTAGATAATGCAAATTTGAGATAATGCATTAATCCACTGTCTTAACGATGGAGGGTCATTTAATATCCAGTTTTAAAGCAAAGGTTTTTTCAAAATGATTGACAAGAAAAGTACAGTCCAAACCTTTAGGTATTGTCTCGACTTCTACCGAAGTCGGCTCCTCTCCTTGTTTGGGCGGCGTTCGGCGTTCGACGTCACCGGCTTTCTAGCCATCGCCGCTCCATTTTTCATTGATCCATTTGTTTTGTCTTGTTCCCTGCACACCTGGTTTACATTCCCCAATCACACTGCATGTATTTATTCCTCTGTTCCCCCTCATGTCTTTGTGTGATATTGTTTGTGTTATGAGTTATTTTGTGACGCGCCAGACTCGTGTTCTGAATTTCCGTGTTGTTCCCGAGGCATGTTTCTGTTAAACATAAGTTTGGGACTGTTTGCGCGTTGTTGCACTTTTGCCAATTGGCTGGATGTTTTGACGCAGTTGCGTCCGTCTGTTGGTTTCTCTTGCCTCAATAAAGTGTGTGCCTGTTCACAACCCTCTGCTGTTGACAGAATATCACACCATTGACAGAATATCACACCACCCATGGAGTCAGCAGGAGCAGGTACCCCGGTCAGAGGAGTCGAGGAGCGCGTCCAGGAACACTTGGCAATGCTTCAACATCTCGGTGCCATGATGGATCGCGTTGTCCAGACCATGGACCACTGGGAGAGACAGGAAGTCTCTCCAGCGCCTCGATCAGCGCAACCGGGTTTACCTCTACCCGTCCCTCCTGGATCCAGTCCCAGTGGCATGCGTCTCTCCCTTCCCAGGGAGTATGATGGTACGGCAGCACGGTGCCAGGGGTTCCTATTACAGCTGGACCTATACCTGGCCATCGTTCACCCAGCTCCCTCGGGAAGGGAGAGGGTGTCCGCCCTCGTCTCATGCCTCTCGGGGAGAGCTCTAGAGAGGGCAAATGCTGTGTGGGGAGAAGGAGACGTGGTGTTGGACCACTTCGAGGAGCGGCTCTTGGGGAACGGCTCTTCCACTTGAGGCAGGGGATGAGGAGCGCCCAGTAGTTTGCCCTGGAATTCCGGACCTTGGCCGCCGGAGCAGGATGGAACGACAGGGCCCTTATCGACCACTACCGATGCAGCCTGCGCGAGGACGTCCGACGGGAGTTGGCCTGCAGGGATGCCACCATCACTTTTGACCAACTGGTGGATCTGTCCATCCGGCTGGATAACCTGCTGGTCACCCGCGGACGTCCAGAGAGGGCTCTGTCGGTTCCATCTTCCAGCACCCCCGCTCTGGTGCCCATGGAGCTGGGAGGGGCTGCGCGTAGGGAGGCTGGAGGGGCTTTCACGTGCACCATCTGTGGCCGCAGAGGGCACACTGCCGGTCGGTGCTGGGTTGGTCCCTCTGGGAGTCGAGGCAGCAGGCAGGGCACTCTGGCGTCATCCCAGGTGAGTCTGCACCACTCTCATCCAGAGCCTTCTGTTGTCCAACTGTTTGTACCGGTTTGTTTTCCTGAGTTTTCCCTACATTCCCAGCATAAGGCGCTCGTCGATTCAGGCGCGGCTGGGAATTTTATCGACAGAGCGCTCGCCCTTAGTTTAGGGATCCCCATTATTCCTATGGTTAGACCTTTCCCGGTACAAGCTCTGGATAGTCGACCATTGGGGTCCGGGCTAATCAGGGAAGCCACCATCTCCCTGGCCATGGTGACGCAGGGGGGTCACGAGGAGAGAATCAGTCTCTTCCTCATTGACTCTCCTGCGTTTCCCGTGGTACTAGGCCTTCCCTGGTTAGCTCGGCATGACCCCACCATTTCATGGCAACAGAGGGCTCTCACGGGGTGGTCGCGAGAGTGTTCGGGGAGGTGTGTAGGGGTTTCCGTTGGTGCTACTACGATGGAAAGTCCAGACCAGGTCTCCACCGTGCGCATCCCCCCAGAATATGCCGATTTGGCTCTCGCCTTCTGTAAGAAGAAGGCGACTCAATTACCACCCCATCGACGGGGGGATTGTGCGATAAATCTCCTGGTAGACGCTGCACTTCCCAGAAGTCACGTGTATCCCCTGTCGCAAGCGGAGACTGCAGCTATGGAGACATATGTCTCTGAATCCCTGCGTCAGGGGTACATTTGGTCCTCCACTTCACCCGCCTCCTCGAGTTTCTTTTTCGTGAAGAAGAAGGATGGAGGTCTGCGCCCGTGCATTGACTATCAAGGTCTCAATCAAATCACGGTGAGGTACAGTTACCCGCTACCTCTTATTGCCACAGCGATTGAGTCAATGCACGGGGCGCGCTTCTTCACTAAACTGTATCTCAGGAGTGCGTACAACCTGGTGCGTATCCGGGAGGGAGACGAGTGGAAGACGGCGTTTAGTACCACCTCAGGGCATTATGAGTACCTCGTCATGCCGTACGGGTTGATGAATGCTCCATCAGTCTTCCAATCCTTTGTAGACGAGATTTTCAGGGACCTGCACGGCAGGGTGTAGTGGTGTATATCGGTGACATTCTGACATACTCCGCTACACGCGCCGAGCATGTGTCCTTGGTGCGCAGGGTACTTGGACGACTGTTGGAGCATGACCTGTACGTCAAGGCTGAGAAATGCCTGTTTTTCCAACAGTCCGTCTCCTTCCTAGGGTATCGCATTTCCACATCAGGGGTGGAGATGGAGAGTGACCGCATTTCAGCTGTGCGTAATTGGCCGACTCACACCACGGTAAAAGAGGTGCAGCGGTTTTTAGGGTTTGCCAATTACTACCGGAGATTTATCCGGGTTTTGGTCAGGTGGCTGCTCCCATTACCTCACTGCTGAAGGGGGGTCCTGTAAGTCTGCAGTGGTAGGTTGAGGCGGACAGGGCTTTTGGGCACCTAAGAGCTCTGTTTACCTCGGCTCCCGTGCTGGCCCATCCGGATCCCTCTTTGGGGTTCATAGTGGAGGTGGACGCGTCCGAGGCTGGGATAGGAGCCGTGCTCTCTCAGCGCTCGGGCCCGAGCGGAACTATGATGTGGGGGACCGGGAGCTGTTGGCTATGGTTAAAGCTTTGAAGGCGTGGAGACATTGGCTTGAGGGGGCTAAATACCCTTTCATCATCTGGACTGACCACCGCAACCTGGAGTACATCCGGGCAGCGAGGAGACAGAATCCTCATCAGGCAAGGTGGGCCATGTTCTTTACCCGTTTTTTGTTTACCCTGTCCTACAGACCAGGTTCCCAGAATATGAAGGCAGACGCACTGTCCCGGCTGTATGACACAGAGGAGCGGCCCATGGATCAGACTCCCATACTCCCGGCTTGTGGGAGCTGGACACGTACATTGAGCAGGCGTTGCGTACAGAGCCCGCTCCCCTCCAGTGTCCCGTCGGGCGTCTATACGTTCCGTCTGCTGTCCGTGACTAGTTGATCTATTGGGCCCACACGTCACCCTCCTCTGGTCATCCGGGGATAGGTCGGACGGTGCGCTGTCTGACTGGGAAGTACTGGTGGCCCACCTTGGCAAAGGACGTGAGGGTTTACCGTTTCCTCCTGCTCGGTGTGCGCCCAGTGTAAGGCTCCTAGACACCTGCCCAGAGGTAAGCCTGTTCACAACCCTCTGCTCTCCTGCACCTGACTTCGCTACCAGTACGCACACCATTGACAGGTATCTAACCATACCATCATATGCCATGTCTTGAAATATGCAGATAGATGTATTAAAAAATAAATTTAGATTATTAAACTTCTGAGCCAACTTTCTAACTCAGCCCATTACTTTTGGACTTTATAGCACTCCCAGAAGGCATGAATCATTGAGTCACTTAGTTTTACACTTAAGACATGACTCTGCCGTTATGCTGTAGAATTTGTGAATTGTCTCTTAAAATACATTCTGTACATTAGTTTATACTGGATTAAGTGTAATTCTTTGTTAACTGTAATTTAATTGTTCCAATACTGCCTCCATGGCCTTTATTTTCTGTGTGCCAATCTATGTTTGAGTTATTTGACCATGTCAAAGGATTTAAAAAAAATCTAAGACTAATAATAGATTTCACTGCTTTGCTGTGAACATTTACATTTTACATTTAAGTCATTTAGCAGACGCTCTTATCCAGAGCGACTTACAAATTGGAAAGTTCATACATATTCATCCTGGTCCCCCCGTGGGAAATGAACCCACAACCCTGGCGTTGCAAGCGCCATGCTCTACCAACTGAGCCACAGCTGAACCCCTAATAAATTTCCAACAAGCTATTGTAGTCTGGCTTTTCCTGGGACTCCACAAGATTTAAAAGGAATATCCGAGGCAGCGGAGAGGCCAGGTGCGTAATTGCGCAGCAAAACAAATGTATTTTTTATTTACCCTTTATTTTGACAGGGAAAACATATGCTAAAATGAAGACCTTAAAGGCTCGAGATGTGTAGCCTAAATTAGAAGCTTATGCATATTAGCCCATAATTCATTAGCTCAATGTTAGGCTTAATACTGCAGTGAATATATCCAGTCAATTTACACTGCGAAATACATTTTAAAAAGTGATCAGATAACGAAATCACTGGTAGCCCTACCATTTTAATTACGTTTTATATGCATTTTTATCATCTACTTTATCACCTATGCATCATTTGACTCGAGGACCAGCAGTGGAGTGTTTTTGTTCCTCATATAATAATGCCCCAAAGGGGTTTCAAACTCACAGCTGTCGTACCGTGCAGTTTTAAGACTTACCGCCTTAGTGGATCACGCCACCAATTAGTAATAGCAGTAAGGGTAAAGACAGCTTTTTGACAAGACCACGAGTGTCTTGACTTATTTTGTGCACGTTGTGGTGGGATGGATTTTTGGCCTTCCATGCAGTAAATTAGTTAGGGCTAATACTCCAATAACAAGGAGCTCCAAACCTCTGTCAATAACAGCTAATTTTCAGTTTTCCCCTCCCCACTCAGACCACTCCCAGACAGTCCTAGCAATCCCAGACAGTCCTAGAAATTGTCATTTGCAAAGAACCAATTTTATCCAACTGGTAGTTACAGTCTAATCCCATCGCTGCAACTGCCCTATGGACTCCGGAGGCGAAGGTCGAGAGCCATGCGTCCTCCGAAACACAACCCTGCCAAGCCACACTGCTTCTTGACACACTGATCGCTTACAAGGAAATCCCAGTCGGTCAAACCCTCCCCTATCCCGGATCATTGTGCACCACCTCGTGGGTCACGGCCGGCTGTGACACAGCCCGGCATCGTACCCGGGTCTATAGTGATGCCTGAAGCACTGTGATGCAGTGCCTTAGACCGCTGTGTCATTCGGGAGGCCAGAAGCTATTATTTTTATTTACCATTTTAATCAGTAGCGGTGCATGGGTAAAATCACTGAGGAAGCCAAGCCAAGCCAATAAAAAAGCCATATTGTTGTGATAATTGTGTTGTTTTCACTATAACCCATTTGTTCGTATGCCACTGTGATATACAATAGCACAAAGTCAACAGGAGCACTTCCTCCGCTATTCCAGCGCCATATCAACTTAAACATAATCAAATCAACAAGGCTATATATGCCTAGTATAATACACTGAAAAATGTAAAAAGATACCAAAAACGATTTAGTCCAAAGTTCCTAAATATCACGTGGCTGTCCACGGTACGGATTGTGTGTGCGTGCGCCCGCAAGTTCAAAACATTTTTTCACTCATCATACTTATAGACTAGTTAAACGCCAATGCCATCCTCTCTTTCATGTTGGCAAAACGGTCTCTGGCTCTGTCATACAGTAGTACGCTTTTAGTTTCTGTTGTCATAGGCTACCTAGCAAAAATGCTTGCTAGCCTAACTTCCTCACCTGGACAACAATGAACCAGCAAAGTTAGCGTGAGCCTACATATTGAACTTCAATCATTTCAGGCCAGTGGCACAACATTAATTTATGGTTAGATCAGATTCGCCATCATAATCATTGGCCTGTACAAAGAATTAGGCCAAATCCCCATCTATGGCTTAGGAAAGGGCTAATTTAGCAAGCTAGCTACTGCAGGACAACACCACAAGCAGACCAGAAAGACAGTTTTTCTGAAAATTACATTTAGCTGAGAAATGAATTTGATTAGTGTGACAAATCCAAACTGGCCTCCCATGAGGATGTTTTGCTGCACCAGGACAACCCATAGTTGAGCTCAGCTCAACACTGATTGGCTAATTACTTTATCAATGGAGGCCAAATGCTTGCTGGCACCAATCAATCAATCAAATGCTCAGGCTCCTGAGTGGCGCAGCGGTCTAAGGCATTGCAGCTCAGTGCTAGAAGCATCACTACAAACCCTGGTTTAATTCCAGGCTGTATCACAACCGGACGTGATTGGGAGTCCCATAGGGCGGAGTACAATTGGCCCAGCGTCGTCCGGATTAGGGTTGGCCTTCATTTGGCCAGGGTAGGCCGTGTAAATAAGAATTTGTTCTTAACTGAACTAACCTAGTTAAATAAAGGTCCCCCCCAAAAAATATTATATTATTTTAGTCCAGATAACAGCAGATACATGGGATACACATACTAAGACAGAGGGGCGCCATTTCCCTCGCTGATGATTTCTCCGGTGAGATTCAGCCACTTGTGAATTGACGAAAATCTATGAAAATACAGAGACGAAAGATCATTTTAAAAAATGTATTAGTCAAATATTTGGGGAAGACTAGCTTCCCTTGGCGTCCATAAATCCACACCACTGATTTTAATTGAAAACAATCACAGTAAGGCACTAAATTATTCAGCAGACATTTTTTGATAGAGATATAAACAGCTGCATTGGATCCCACTAGTGACCATGGTTGACTTATTTTAGGAAATGCCATTGGTCGGTGGATATGAAGTCTAAGATCTTTGACAGCCTGATGGGAACATTGTTAAAGGAAATAATCACTCATCTGGTGGAGGTTAGCATAGGGCTAACGTGTGCCAGGTTATCTGATGGGACCAGCTACAATGTCGCGTTCCATCACGTGCAAGTAAATCAAATACTTAAATAGGCTAATGCGCATCAGAATGACCTTCTTGATCCAAATCAGTCAGGTTTCAAGACTAGTCATTCAACTGAGACTGCTCTTCTCTGTGTCACGGAGGCGCTCCGCACTGCTAAAGCTAACTCTCTCTCCTCTGCTCTCATCCTTCTAGACCTATCGGCTGCCTTTGATACTGTGAACCATCAGATCCTCCTCTCCACCCTCTCCGAGCTGGGCATCTCCGGCGCGGCCCACGCTTGGATTGCGTCCTACCTGACAGGTCACTCCTACCAGGTGGCGTGGCGAGAATCTGTCTCCGCACCACGTGCTCTCACCACTGGTGTCCCCCAGGGCTCTGTTCTAGGCCCTCTCCTATTCTCGCTATACACCAAGTCACTTGGCTCTGTCATATCCTCACATGGTCTCTCCTATCATTGCTATGCAGACGACACACAATTAATCTTCTCCTTTCCCCCTTCTGATAACCAGGTGGCGAATCGCATCTCTGCATGTCTGGCAGACATATCAGTGTGGATGACGGATCACCACCTCAAGCTGAACCTCGGCAAGACGGAGCTGCTCTTCCTCCCGGGGAAGGACTGCCCGTTCCATGATCTCGCCATCACGGTTGACAACTCCATTGTGTCCTCCTCCCAGAGCGCTAAGAACCTTGGCGTGATCCTGGACAACACCCTGTCGTTCTCAACTAACATCAAGGCGGTGGCCCGTTCCTGTAGGTTCATGCTCTACAACATTCGCAGAGTACGACCCTGCCTCACACAGGAAGCGGCGCAGGTCCTAATCCAGGCACTTGTCATCTCCCGTCTGGATTACTGCAACTCGCTGTTGGCTGGGCTCCCTGCCTGTGCCATTAAACCCCTACAACTCATCCAGAACGCCGCAGCCCGTCTGGTGTTCAACCTTCCCAAGTTCTCTCACGTCACCCCGCTCCTCCGCTCTCTCCACTGGCTTCCAGTTAAAGCTCGCATCCGCTACAAGACCATGGTGCTTGCCTACGGAGCTGTGAGGGGAACGGCACCTCTGTACCTTCAGGCTCTGATCAGGCCCTACACCCAAACAAGGGCACTGCGTTCATCCACCTCTGGCCTGCTCGCCTCCCTACCTCTGAGGAAGTACAGTTCCCGCCCTGTGTAGGGCGGCTCAATGAGGTGTCCAGCATCAGGGTATTGTAGAATGGTCAGTAGGTGCTCGTTACCCGCTGCACGCATCATCTGGGTCATCTGCAGGTCAGAGGTCACATTAAGCAATCAATCACAATTATTGATTCCATAAGAAGCTTGTAATCATGTTTGTGTGTGTACTCACATCCTTGGCAGACTCCACTGTGGCCCAGTTCTGATCATCCTCCCCGACGACCAACATCAATGGACACTTTATCCTCCCCATCTGTCAGAAGACACGGCAATGAGTAAACAAACCCACTGTGTGTGTTTGTGTGTGTTGACTTACATCCACTTTCTCTCCCAGGTCTGTTGGGATGGGCAGAATGATGTCTCTCCAGACCACATGGCCCTCTTCATCAAATCGGGTCTTATACCCGTGCCTGGCAATAAATAATTATGTTTTTAGTCTCTTTCTTCATTTGGGCTGTATGTCACAAGATCATAATCACGGTACTTTACACCTTCACTTTGAACAGATTTGGGTTTATTTTTCATACACACACCACTCACTCGTTCATCTTTCTAAACACTTTGCCGAAAGCCTTGTTGACCGGGTTGACGTGACTCCCACTGATACACACACAGCATCTGGGCTGGAATACACACAGTATTTATTGTTTACACACTAAACACACTCATAAGCATATACACATGGTCAGTGTTGGGACAATAAAGATTTCTGAATTTGAATTCACTCTATAAATACAAAGCTCCAATCTGGAGGAAAAAGATGAGAATGGGAGGGAGAGGCTCACGCTGATGTCTTTGGAGTAGGCTGCCAAGTTGAGGGCGACTGACGTGCCTAAGGAGAGACCAAACAGAGCAACTCTGTCCTTCATCACCAGAGGGTGCTCCTGCACAATCCTGAATGCTTTCTACATAACAGAGAGATAGAGTTCAAGTGATAAGGATGCAATAAGATGTGATATAACAGTCTGGGTAAATGGTCACAGGAGGACTCTGCCCTCTCAGGGCCATTTCTGAACATTAACACATGCACAAGCTTGTAGGCACACACACAGTATGAGAATCACCTCAAAGTAGGTTTTTGAATCGATGTCTGAGGTTCTGTTCTTGTCATGGGAAAGGTACTCTAGCGCCATGGAAACAAAACCGTGTGACGCCAGGAGGCCGGAGCGGTACTCCACTAGCCCCCCACCCCCTCCCCACATATCCAACACCCCAGGGAAGGGTCCGGGACCTGGGGGTAAAAAGAGGGTCCCTCGGACTCCATGTTCCCTGATGTCAATTCTGCACACACCCGGTGCCATGTACCATCGTTCTGTGACAACGGTTGCTAGGGGAGACTGCTTGCTGAAGCCCTCAGTCATGTGCCCACTGTACACAGAGATGTGTACCGCCATAGGAGTGAGGACATCCATCTTTCTCAACCTGAGAGACAGAGAGAGTTTATTTGACTAGTCCAGCCAGGCCTGGTCACCCTAAATTGTGTTTTTCCTATGTAAAATTGACCCCAAATATTGAGACGCATTGGTGTGTTACCTGAGGCCTGTCCGACTACCTGGAACAGGCTGCATGCTCCACAGTAGACCCATGGGCTCTGCTCCTTCATATGTTCCTCCAAGACTGGCATCCTTAGCAACTACATAAACAACAAAAAAGAGAGAGGCTCGAGTTCCTGACTTGAACTTCAGAGATGGATGACCATTCAAAACAAAAAAAATTCTACTCAAAGCTAATTTTTTCTGAGAAGTCAGTTGTAGAGGTTGACTGATTATGATTTTTTTTGCGCCGATACCGATTATTGGAGGACCAAAAAAAGCTGATACTGATTAATCTTCCGATTTTATATATTTGTAATAATGACAATACTGAATGAACACTTATTTTACCTTAATATAATACATAAATATAATACATAAATAAATCAATTTAGTCTCAAATAAATAATAAAACATGTTCAATTTGGTTTAAATAATGCAAAAACAGTGTTGGAGAAGTAAAAGTGCAATATGTGCCATGTAAAAAAGCTAACGTTTAAGTTTCTTGCTCAGAACATGAAAACATATGAAAGCTGGTGGTTCCTTTTAACATGAGTCTTCAATATTCCCAGTTAATAAGTTTTAGATTGTATTTATTATAGGAATTATAACGCATTGACTATTTCTCTCTATACAATTTGTATTTCATATACCTTTGCCTATTGGATGTTCTTATAGGCACTTCAGTATTGCCAGCCTAATCTCGGGAGTTGATAGGCTTGAAGTCAAACAGAGCTGTGCTTCAAGCGTTGCTAAGAGCTGCTGGGAAACGCAGTAAAGTGCTGTTTGAATGAATGCTTACCACCGCTCAGTCAGACTGCTCTATCAAATCATAGACTTAATTACAATATAAGAAACACACAGAAATACGAACCTTAGGTCATTATAATAGGTAAAATCCGGAAACTATAATTTCGAAAACAAAACATTTATTATTTCAGTGAAATACGGAACTGTTCCGTAATTTATCGAACGGGTGGCAACCCTAAGTCTAAATATTGCTGTTACGTGTAAAATTCTGGCAAATTAATTATGGTCTGTTAGGAAGAAACGGTCTTCACACAGTTCGCAACGAGCCAGGCAGCCCAAACTGCTGCATATACCCTGAAGCTGCTTGCACTGAACGCAAGAGAAGTGACACAATTTCCCTAGTTAATATTGCCTGCTAACATGAATTTCTTTTAACTAAATATGCATGTTTAAATATATATATATACTTCTGTGTATTGATTTTAAGAAAGGCATGTTTCAGCGGTGTTGATCTTATTGGCGACCACCGGGAAAACGTGTAATTGAATTAAACAAGATGGGATTTCATACAGAAGTTAGGCCAAGGCTACATCCAAGAACACGGTCTGTAAGCCCGGTCGGCGGTCACAAATCTACCTTTCACCGTGCCTTGGCCGTCGCTGGTGTAATGGCCGAACGCCTCCCAAAGGTCCTTATCCTCAGAGAGATGAAGGGAATGTAGTGTCACCGAGAGCGCTGAAGGTAAATTCCTCACAACTACCTGGATCTTCTCATCCATGAGCCCCCGCGTTGGCTGCACTGACAGAAGCGGGAAAGTCCCAACCATGGTGGACGAACACCTGTAGGAAAAAGACAAGACAGAAACCAACCGAAAATTGGTAAAGATGGTGGGATTGACATCTCATTTGTCCTGGCTTTAACCTGTGAAAACTGGTTGGCAACACAACAAAATTGGCTACGAGTCACATTCGCTTCAAACTTCGTGTCCACATTTACCTACACTGAGTTATTCAACAATGACAGGTCAGAGACATGCTGACATAGAAAACCGCTCTGTGTAGTTACATACTTCTGGTGAGAGTAGACAAATTTACACGTGCAGGAAAGTAGAAAGTCCGTGCGGCACTGCTCACGAAGTTGCAGCAACTAGAAACCCATAGCGATGAACTGTAGACCTATGCATGATTCACCTTCATAAAGGCGGCAAGATTTTTCTCAAAGACCTGTTACTTACTTCACCGGCTAATAACAACGTAGGCTACGTTGATGAAATCCACACAATGAAGGGGTTTATGCACTGTTTGGTAAGAAGGTCTGCTTAATCAGCGTCAGTCAGCAACACTAAAACGGTACTCACGGGTCTCTGAATTTTGGACATTTTCAAAATAAAAGCCCCTCACGTAATATAAAAGTATAATTAACCTCAAAAGTTGTGACGTCTGAGCATTATTGATTGTATGTGGGGGAGTGATAAGTACATTGAACATCTGTGTGTGTGTGTGTGTGTGTTATAATTGTGCAACAAAGTGTGGCTAAACATATAGCATGACTTGACTAATCTTGGGAGGGGAGGGGTGCATTTCACGAGGGGTAGCAAGGATGGAAAAGTACTGAAAAGACACGAAAACAGGAACTGTGAATGCAACAGGGGTGTGGGGCAAGACAGCAACACTCTATCAAGATAACAGCGGACCCTCCGGAGCGCTAAGGGGCTGGACTAGCTTAAGCGCCAACACCAGCGATAGGCCAGTAAGTCTAAACCACACTGGACCTCTACTCTAACAGGCTTGCTCTGAAGCAAGAACTAACTCTGTTAAAGTATATAGGGGAGGGGTTTTGGGGTGTTGCCCAGTTCCCTGTTTTATCCTGCGTGATGATACATTGAACCCGTATATACGAAAATTGCATTTGCCATTTATTGCTTAGTTAATAAAATATTCATAGCATACAATCGGTGACTCATCGTCATACTTATCCTTATACCTGATTGAATTGACGCAACCCTAACAAACCCTCATGATACACTAGCACACGAGGCCGCGCGGTGAAACACTGCTTACCATTAATTTCAATGGAAGGAAAGCAGAGAGGGCATGGGACCTTTGGGTGATGGGTGGCGGTGAAAAATATAAACTTTTCCCAACTTTATGCAAATCACCAGCGGCGACCGCTGGCGCGCATGGTATACAATATAGGCTATGCACAGCACTGGGGGAAATCTGCTCTTAACTGTCTAGGACTGGGGTTCCTGCTAGCGGAACCTCTCGCCAACAGCCAATGAAATTGCAGGGCGCCAAATTCAATCAACAGAAATCTCATAATTCAATTTTCTCAAACATACAAGTATTAGACACCATTTTAAAGATACAATTCTCGTTAATCCAACCACAGTGTCCGATTTCGAAAAAGCTTTTCGGCGAAAGCAGAACATGTCATTATGTTAGGTCAGCAACTAGTCACAGAAAGCATACAGCGATTTTCCAACCAGAGAGGAGTCACAAAAAGCAGAAATATTGATAAAATTAATCACTAACCTTTGATATTCTTCATCAGATGACACTCCCGGGACAACATGTTACACAATACATGTATGTTTTGTTCGATCAAGTTCATATTTATATCCAAAAACCTCAGTTTACATTTGGCTTTGCCTCCAAAACATCCCGTGAATTTGCACAGAGCCACATCAAATCACAGAAATACTCATAATAAACATTGATAAAAGATACAAGTGTTATTCACAGATTTAAAGATATACTTCTCCTTAACGCAACCGCTGTGTCAGATTTCAAAAAAACTTTACGGAAAAAGCAACGAGCTCAAGGCATTCTGGCAGACCTCTGACTCATTCCCCTCTCATTTGGCCCCACTTCACAGTAGAAGCATCAAACAAGGTTCTAAAGACTGTTGACATCTAGTGGAAGACTTAGCAAAATGACCCCATAGACACTGTGTATTCGATAGGCCAAGAGTTGATAGGCCAAGAGTTGAAAACCTACAAACCTCAGATTTCCCACTTCCTGGTTGGATTTTTCTCAGGTTTTACAGACATCATTCAAACAGTTTTAGAAACTTCAGAGTGTTTTCTATCCAAATCTACTAATAATATGCATATATTATCAACTGGGACTGAGTAGCAGGCAGTTTACTCTGGGCACGCTTTTCATCCAAACGTGAAAATGCTGCCCCCTATCCATAACAAGTTTTAAAGTGACTGGTGATAAGGAAAGAACTCATCCAATTCCATGTTTATTACATATACTGAATGATCATGAGTTGTTCCTGATTGCTGATGATCTCATAAATCAGTGTGAAAGAGCACCCTAACCAACTATTTTAATCTAAGTTTGTCAAGATGCGTCCCAGAGAATGTCATTGAATGCTGTAGCTTTAAGATTTCCCTTCACTAGAACTAAGGGGCCTAGCCCGAACCAGAAACAGCCCCAGACCATTATTCCTCCTCCACCATGCATGATTCATCACTCCAGAGAATGCATTTCCACTGCTCCGGAGTCAAATGGTGGCGAGCTTTACGCCACTCTTTACACCACTCCAGCCATTGTGCATGGTGATCTTAGGCTTGTGTGTTGCTGCTCGACCATGGAAACCATTTCATGAAGCTCCCGACGAACAGTTCTTGTGCTGACGTTGCTTCCAGAGACAGCCAAATTCACTCATTTGAAGTGGTATTTCAGCCACACCCGTTGCTGACAGGTGTATAAAATCAAGCACACAGCTATGCAATCTCTATAGACAAACATTGGCAGTAAAATGGCCTTACTGAAGAGCTTAGTGACTTTCAACGTGGCACCGTCATAGGATGCCACCTTTCCAACAAGTCAGTTCGTCAAATTTCTGCCCTGATAGAGCTGCCCTGGTCAACTGTAAGTGCTGTTATTGTGAAGTGGAAACATCGAGGAGCTACAACGGCTCAGCCGTGAAGTGGTAAGCCACACAAGCTCACAGAACAGGACCGCCGAGTGCAGAAGCACGTAAAAATCGCCTGTCCTCGGTTGCAATACACACTACCGAATTCCAAACTGCCTCTGGAAGCAACGTCAGCACAAGAACTGTTCGTCAGGAGCTTCATGAAATGGGTTTCCATGTCCTAGCAGCCACACACAAGCCTAAGATCACCATGCGTAATGCCAAGTGTCGGCTGGAGTGGTGTAAAGCTCGCCACCATTAGACTCTGGAGCAGTGGAAATATGTTCTCTTGGAGTGATGAATCGCGCCTCACCATCTGGCAGTCTGACGGACAAATCGGGGTTTGGCGGATGCCAGGAAGACGCTACCTGCCCCAATGCATAGTACCAACTGTAAAGTTTGGTGGAGGAGGAATAATGGTCTGGGGCTGTTTTTCATGGTTCGAGCGAGCTAGGCCCCTTAGTTTCAGTGAAAGGAAATCTTAACGCTACAGCATACAATGACATTCTAGACAATTCTGCGCTTCCAACTTTGTGACAACAGTTTGGGGAAGGCCCTTTCTTGTTTCAGCATGAAGCAAGTTCATTCAGCAATGTTCCAACATGTAGTGGAAAGCCTTCCCAGAAGAGTGGAGTCTGTTATGACAGCAAAAGGGGGACCAACTCCATATTAATGCAGAGTATTTTTAGAACGATATGTTCGACGAGCAGGTGTCCACACACTTTTGGTCATGTAGTGCAAGATGGAATATGCAAGATATTGTTAAATAAGGCACAGTGCTTGACTAGGACTGAAATGGGTTATTGTACTCATTATGGGTGCCGATACTGTTTTTGTTTAGTTGCAGTAGGCCTAGAACATTTGAGATACTGGTACTCGGCTCCGATGAGCTCCTGCCCAAGTCATGAACTGATAAGGCAGCAATGAAAAACGTAATGATTTAGTGCTAGCTATATCAATAAATGATTTAAAGTAGCAGACCTGTGTGCTAGTGTATATATACCAACCTCCTAGCTTGTTAAGAGTCAGCAGGCTACTGGTTTAATCGACACTGGATCCGGATGTGCAGCGTGGGAAAACATGTCCCCAGGTTTTTGTTTGGCGCCCTTACCGTTCTGTTTAAAGCATTTCCCAAACTAATGGTCGTGACCTCGTGTGGGGTCGCCTAATTTGAAAATGGGGTCCGAGAGAGTTCACGCTTGGGTCATAAAACCAGGGTTACTTCAGTAACCTCCGGTAGCCACTAGATGCTGTTGTAATAAAGAGTGGTTTCTGTTTCCTTTCTTGGGATGGCTGAGTTCTCAGAGCATTTCCTATTATTCTGTAAGTAAATCAGAGACACTCCATTTAGTATATGTTATGTTTCGTATGGTATTGTAACGACCCTAGGTTTATAAACGCGGAAATCGACTCTGCCGCTTGAGCATGCTTTTGCGGCACAGTCGATAGCGTGCTGGACTTCGGGCTTGAAGGTCGAGGGTTCGAGACCTGCTCCCTGCTGTTTCATTACAGTATGTTATCATTTGTGGATGTCCATCACCCATTTCTTACGATATATTACGAATTACAATTCGTATTATATGTCACAAATTGCAAAAGATGTAGAATATGTTACGAATTTGCAGGACATACAATGGGGCAAAAAAGTATTTAGTCAGCCACCAATTGTGCAAGTTCTCCCACTTAAAAAGATGAGAGAGGCCTGTAATTTTCATCATAGGTACACTTCAACTATGGCAGACGAAATGAGGGAAAAAAATCCAGAAAATCACATTGTAGGATTTTTAATGAATTTATTTGCAAATTATGGTGGAAAATAAGTATTTGGTCACCTACAAACAAGCAAGATTTCTGGCTCTCACAGACCTGTAACTTCTCCTTTAAGAGGCTCCTCTGTCCTCCACTCGTTACCTGTATTAATGGCACCTGTTTGAACTTGTTATCAGTATAAAAGACACCTGTCCACAACCTCAAACAGTCACACTCCAAACTCCACTATGGCCAAAACCAAAGAGCTGTCAAATGACACCAGAAACAAAATTGTAGACCTGCACCAGGCTGGGAAGATTGCATCTGCAATAGGTAAGCAGCTCGGTTTGAAGAAATCAACTGTGGGAGCAATTATTAGGAAATGGAAGACATACAAGACCACTGATAATCTCCCTCGATCTGGGGCTCCACGCAAGATCTCACCCCGTGGGGTCAAAATGATCACAAGAACGGTGAGCAAAAATCCCAGAACCACACGGGGGGACCTGGTGAATGACCTGCAGAGAGCTGGGACCAAAGTAACAAAGCCTACCATCAGTAACACACTACGCCGCCAGGGACTCAAATCCTGCAGTGCCAGACGTGTCCCCCTGCTTAAGCCAGTACATGTCCAGGCCCGTCTGAAGTTTGCTAGAGAGCATTTGGATGATCCAGAAGAAGATTGGGAGAATGTCATATGGTCAGATGAAACCAAAATATAACTTTTTGGTAAAAACTCAACTCGTCGTGTTTGGAGGACAAAGAATGCTGAGTTGCATCCAAAGAACACCATACCTACTGTGAAGCATGGGGGTGGAAATATCATGCTTTGGGCTGTTTTTCTGCAAAGGGACCAGGACGACTGATCCGTGTAAAGGACAGAATGAATGCGGCCATGTATCGTGAGATTTTGAGTGAAAACCTCCTTCCATCAGCAAGGGCATTGAAGATGAAACGTGGCTGGGTCTTTCAGCATGACAATGATCCCAAACACACCCCCCCGGGCAACGAAGGAGTGGCTTCGTAAGAAGCATTTCAAGGTCCTGGAGTGGCCAAGCCAGTCTCCAGATCTCAACCCCATAGAAAATCTTTGGAGGGAGTTGAAAGTCTGTGTTGCCCAGCAACAGCCCCAAAACATCACTGCTCTAGAGGAGATCTGCATGGAGGAATGGGCCAAAATACCAGCAATAGTGTGTGAAAACCTTGTGAAGACTTACAGAAAACGTTTGACCTCTGTCATTGCCAACAAAGGGTATATAACAAAGTATTGAGATAAACTTTTGTTATTGACCAAATACTTATTTTCCACCATAATTTGCTAATAAATTCATTAAAAATCCTACAATGTGATTTTCTGGATTTTTTTTCTCATTTCGTCTGTCATAGCTGAAGTGTACCTATGATGAAAATTACAGGCCTCTCTCATCTTTTTAAGTGGGAGAACTCGCACAATTGGTGGCTGACTAAATACTTTTTTGCCCCACTGTATGATATGTTACAAATTGTAGATAGATGGCTAACATTAAATAGCTGGCTAACCGTTAGCTAGGGTTAAGTTTAGGAGTTGGGTCAGAGGCAGGATTAGCTAAAAGGGTTAAGGTTAGGGTTAGCTAACATGCTAAGTAGCTAAAAAAGTAGTAAGTAGTGGAAAAGTTGGTAAGTAGGTAAAATGCTAAAGTTTTCTGTGATGAGATTCGAATTTGCGAACGTTTTCGGTTGCTTGACGTTCACTTATTGGTTGTTAGACGTTGGTGTTATACGCCCACCCATCCACCCGACAAGTAACCATCTGTCTTATGTAACCATACCAAATGTAACACATATTAATTTCAGTCTCCCGGATTTCGTTTAATTATGTTACATCTAGTATATGAGACCAGGCTGCAACATGTGGCTCCATCTTTTGAATAGTTTAACCTACAAAATACTATCCCCCATCACTGAAATGTAAGACCCTCAGGAACACATATATTATGTACATACTGTTTCCCTCTACTATAAACACAAGCCGTTAGAAACGAGCGGACAAGACCAGGCACAAAATTAGACTGGAGAAGACATTTTCTACTCAGAAGACCATAGGACATTATTGCCTGATGATCATCTGAACTTCCCAATACATTTCTGCTGCATTTCAGTCACTTCAAGCCATACTGTCTTCCGAATGAAATGCTGTCAAAAAATGCTGTAACTGATTGGTAATCGACTGTCATAACCCAAATTACAAAAGTTAACATTTGCCGTTGATTACATAACTTTTTTTGCATGTCAATATTGTGTGGCAGGCACAGGAACATTCCGAGTCGGATGTATGAAGCTGAAGGTACGATCAGTGTTGCCAACGAATATTCAGGGTAAGTTGCTAGAGGCAGGTTGATTTGTTGCTAAAAGTTGCTAAATGACGTTGTGATGTGATTGCGTGATAACGTAAAACTGCGTCATTATGTAGAATACACAATAACGTTATGTAACCGATGTGAAATGGCTAGCTAGTTAGCGGTGGTGCGCGCTAATAGTGTTTCAATCGGTTACGTCACTCGCTTTGAGACCTTGAAGTAGTGGTTCCCCTTGCACTGCAAGGGCCGCGGCTTTTGTGGAGTGATGGGTAATGATGCTTCGTGGGTGACTGTTGTTGATGTGTGCAGAGGGTCCCTGGTTCGCGCCCGGGGCAAGGGGACGGACGTACGGTTAATCTGTTACACCTGCACAGAAGTCTGACAACACTGGGATTCACTTCCTGTAACTTCCTCTCTCCTCATAGTTTTCAGTTCAGACACTTTCTTTTCTCTTATGTAAATACAGAGAAGTGTTATATTTCTGTTGAAACATTAAACTTTTTGTCCTTGAAGGATGCAGTACAGCAGGGATCATTATCTAAATATAAATTACATTGAGGGCTACCAGTTGGGGGACCCTGCAGTACAGTATGTGCTGGTAAATAACATTGCTGTAGGTGTTCTCACTTTATATGGAGCAGACGCAGGCATGCTAGTATCTGACTGAAAGTTATCCCACTGACTTCACCTGCCCTGGGAGATGACAACTGTCTCTCCCATGGTGAAAGGTTCTCTTTTTACTCTATAAATGTTGCATTGTTAACTAAGTATGTTCTGTTATGCGCATCCTATCGAATCCTGTACCCCGTTAGTACATGTTACATAGCGGCAGTTGACCTTGGTCCGGTCGGTCTGCAGAGACACAACTCATACCTATGTGACCCCTTTGGGGTGTTGGTGGCAGGTTGCTTGAGTTCATTCTTAGCACATGGGTTGGAGATGGCCTGTATCCTTCCGGGACCCTCTGAGTTGAAGTTCATGAGTGAACAGGTGAGAGGCAGGTAACCTCATTGGCAGCCTCATCTGATGGTGATTGACACCCACACAGGAAGTCTGATCCTTCACTAGTCTGATCAGATTACGTGGGCATCTCTCCCTTGTAATAGGTTGTACAGGTGTTGTTGATAATACGTTTTCTAGCAGCTGATATGATATGCATGTCCTTGGTAGAGGATTAATAGGTTGTTGAAGATGATGTGTTTGATCTCAACTCTATAGTCCCATTGTTCTATGAGGTATCTGTCAGAATAGGTTTCTTGAGTTATTGTTGAAGATGAGAATGTGTTTGATGTCAACTCTATATAAGCAGATGTACTATATGTTATATGATAGGTGCTGTTTGTTCTCAGGAGAGGATGAAGAGCTTCTGTGGGACTGGGCAGCCAAAGGCAGCACTGGATCTGATTATCCCTCCTCTTCTTTGCCATTCCTCCTAAAGTACTAGTCTTTTTCCAGAGACGCACAGATGAAAACCTCCATCTCACACGCACCACATGCACCATTACACACTGCAATATGTCTACCATGTGTGAGACTCTTACCCAATACTGTGCTATACTGTGCGCTCTCCTGCCAAAAGCTCCATCTTATAAGGTAGAAAATAGTTGACTAAATACGTCACATTGAAGTAATTTCTGCAATCTAAGATTTCACAAAATCTTCCTTCCTTCATAAGACTACCTTTAAACCCATAACACTGATATGTAATCTATAGCCCTGTAATAACAAGAACAACCCCGTAATAACAGCTCACTAACATTACTCATCTAGAGCCCTCTAAGCCGCATGTGTGTGTTTTGCACATCTGTGCAACGGAACCACTGTGTGTCTCTCCCGTTATTATAGGAGTCTACTGTGATATTAACAGGGTTAGTAAGTGCCCCCACCCCATCATCCCCCAGGCCACCAGTTCAGCTACAACGACCGGCAGTATAGGCCTTGTGATGGTAGATTTGCTATGTTTCTTATAAAGGTATTTGTTTTGGCCGTATCTTGTTCCTAATCAATGCAATGCCAGGTGCTGACTGATTTACAGGTCTCCTTATCCAAAACAATAATGATTGAGGGAAGGAGAAACTGAGGGAAATAAAAAAAACAGACTGGAATGGTTACAAACTGTAGAGAGGAGGAGAGTAAAAGGGAGAGTGAGCGAAAGAGAGTAGGGTAGACAGAGAGACAAATAGAGGGGTATGGGGAGAGCGAGAGAGATTGACAGACCGATAAAAGACTGAGTGCGATGTATAGTTTAGATATATGCCATTTTGGTCTTAGGCAGAATGTGTCTCCACCCTAACGTCTTTACAATTAAAGTCTTGGGGCCATTCCATCTCCACTGCCATCTGTACTTCCTGCCTCCAAAACAATGTATGTCCTTTTCCTGTCCTGTTCTGTTCGGCTTCCTAGTGGGACGTAGCATCCATTAGGAGTAGGAGTACCATTTCAATAAGTTTTGTGAAAGTCAAGCTCGAGAGATACAAAATAATAATGACGTCATCTGAGTGGTCAATCAAGGTTTAACACAGGTCTTATTCTATGCCTTCACTGTGCAGAACACTACACTCTTTCTCTTCTTATCTCTATCAATCTCTCCCTTCTCTCTCACTTCTTCTCCCTCTCTACATGTGGTCTCATAACTGGCTCAACCTTTCTCTCTGAGAGAGTCCAGTAATTTTAAAGTACCAGTGTGCTGACCTTTGACCCCCCCCCCCCCCCCCCCCCCCAGCGTTTCCCTTTCTGACTGGGCATCCCTGGCGTTGCATTACCCAGAGCTCTGTTGGTGTCAGCCAGTGCTTGTCTCGTAGACCTAGAGTTTGTATCAGTGCATGTTGTCTATATATTGTGAAGGGGGTCATGTTGAAGTTCAGAGACGGCAGGGGATGGATATGGAATAACCTATATGCAGATGCTGGACTGAATTTGATATGTAAGTGATGATGATCATCATTGGAGTGTTGTGACATTGTTGTATAGTAAGTCAGTATACCCTTCTTCTTTACCCCACTCAGCTTGTGTACATCAGTCCCTGAGAGACACCCGAGTCTCCCTGCAGTTCCCCAAGACGAAAGAACAGACCCCCTCCTCCTCCTTTTGGACCCTACAGTCCACACATCCTGATAACATTTTTTTTTAAATCAGAGTCTTTTAGCAGACGCTCTTATCTAGAGCGACTTATAGGAGCAATTAGGGTTAAGTGCCTTGCTCAAGGGCACATCAACAGATTTTTCACCTAGTCGGCTCTGTAATTTGAACCAGTGATCTTTCGGTCACTGGCCCAACGCTCTTAACCTCTAGGCTATTGATAATGATAATAATAATTAGGTGGGTGCTTATATTTGTCCTATTTCACACATGTACACGTGTGTATTATATGCATGTGTGAATTGGAAATTGTTTTTTTTGGATACCCCAACCCCTCAGAGACACCCTCTGAGAGTGGGGTCATGGCCAGTGTCTACCATTATCAACAGTAACCCTGGAGAAATTAGGGTTACGTGCCTTGCTCAAGGGCACCTGGACAGATTTTTAACTATGTTGACTCGGGAATTCAGAAAGCAACCTTTTGGTTACTGGCTCAATGCGCTAACCGCTAGGCTACCTGCCGCCCTGGGTCGTGTGTGTGTGTTTATTTTAGGAAACACAGACATAGCAGCACATTTTGGGAATGTGAACTTGACCCTAGAAAGGGAGTAGGCAGACATGCACAGTCTTACACACACACACCTGAGGGAACAGGGCAACATTAGGACAGGGAGAACTCAGTGAACCTTAGTGAATCACTAGCCAAACTAATCCGATTACCCCAGGGGAAATGAGAGCCCCCTCTACATCCTTGCCCCCATCCTACCACATCCCACCCATCACACACCTTCTGACTGAATTCAGATCAGTGGATCGCAAACTGTGGGGCACAGGAGGGGTCGGCAGGGCCCCTCCCCTTGTTGTGGGGGGGGTTATTATTATCTTATTTTGGGGGGGGGGGTCATTCCGGCTTTCAAATTACTCTTGGAAGTTGTAACAGTAGTATGCACAAGGTGCTATTTCGACATTTGGTAGTGCATCATCAGTTTTCCTCCTTCATGTCAGTCATTGCATACCTTAGAGAGCTATTTATAACTTATAATCAGAAATGTGCAGATCATCTAACCGCTGCTAGCTAATGTTTTTTTTGCTAGGTTTTTTAGCCCATAGATTTTGTTGTAATGTTTGAATCACTCAAATATCAAATGAATCCACATTAGCCATGGCAAAATGTATGGAATTGCAATAAAATTAGCTTTAAAACTGCAAATGTTCTCTGCACCCCATGACAAAATGTGTAGAATTGCAGGAAATAAGCTTTAAACATGCAAAACCTTAAAACCAACAATAGGGGTGTGAACTCTTTGTGTCATGAACAGTGTTTGTGCTCATAGAAATAGATGACTTGCGCGCACGGAATGTTCCCCCCCAGTGAAAAAGTTTGGGAACCCCTGTTATAGAGTACTGTGAGTATGTGTGTGTGGCAGTACTACTTAAGTCGTTTTTGGGGGTATCTGTTCTTTACTTTTAGTATTTATATTTTTGACAACTTTTACTTTTACTTCACTACATTCCTAAAGAAAATATTGTACTTTATACTCCATACATTTTCCCTGACAACCAGAAGGACTTTTAAATACTTAACAGGACAGGAAAATAGTGTTGGAGTGTGCCCCCGGCTATCCGTAAATGATTAAACAAGAAAACGGTGCGTCTGCTTTGAAGTGATTTTTACTTTTACTTTTGATACTTAAGTATATTTAAAACCAAATACTTTTAGACTTATACTCAAATAATATTTTACTAGCTGACTTACACTTTTACATGAGTAACTTTCTATTAATGTATCTATGCCTTTTCTCAAGGATGACAATTGGGTACTTTTTCCACCACTGGTGTGTGGTCTTCACCTTGGGAACCACTCAGTACCTAGATGACTTCAGGGTCTTTTAGAACTTTTAGAGCTCCACCCTCAGCACTGATAGGCTGCGCTATATACCCATACCCCTAGTCCCGCCTCCCCTGCCTATCTTATCTTATTAGTTATGCTAGGTTGTGATTACGGTTTGATCCGAACTCTCATCTCAGCCAGATCAGGATGACCTTGTAGAAATCCCTCACTCCTCACCGGAAATGAGAGGGACGGCATACTGCATCCAGATGGGAGGGTGTCACGCCCTGACCATAGAGAGCCCTCGGTTCTCTATGGTGTTTAGGTCAGAGCGTGACTAGGGGGGTTATCTAGTTTATAGATTTCTAGGTTGGTGGTTTGTGTGGTTTCCAATTAAAGGCAGCTGGTAATCGCTGCCTCTAATTGGGGATCATATTTAGGTAGGCTTTTTCCCCACCTGCATTTGTGGGATATTATTTTGTGTTTGTGCCTGTGCACCACGTAGTCACGTTTCGTTGTTCGTTTTTTGATTTATTGTTTTTTTGCTTTAAGTTTCACTTTTGAAATAAATATGCGGAACTCAACCTCCGCTGCGCCTTGGTCCCGTTCTTATGACAACTGTGACAGAGGGATCCTGTGGGGGAGCCTTGTGATCCAAGTGTTAACTGAGAGGAGTAACGTGTTGTAACATTGCATGTGGCTGTGGCTTGGGATGAGGAGAGGACTAGGTGAGGTTTAGTGGTGCCCGCTGAGCCCCAGCTGACCTGTCTTCCATACCGCAAGAGAGAAGGGTACAGAGTACAGTCCACTCTCATTATAGGGATTTACATCAGAGCAGGACAACTTGATCACTATCACTAAAACTGCATTCACTATAAGCAGAGTGCACTGTATGTGATATCAATACATAGTCAACATGGTACTATGTTGGTACATGGCTGTGTATGGATTGTACCTGCTCTTAATGTCACACAAGCAGACACACAATCTCTCTCTCTGCCTCTCCCTCTCTGTTGAATATGTACTTGATATGTAAACTAAGTCTAATATAAACATCCGTTATTAAAGGAAACTCTCTGTAAGTACATGTTTAGAATAACTGGTATAAGCCTAGGTTTAGGTGTGGAGCTCTTGTGACATATGAAAACATATAGTCTCATGCCAGATCGCATTATATATTCCATATCTTTACAGCATAATGTCCTACAATCTCAGACATAATATGTACAGGTGAAAGAGGTCACATTGAGATGGCAAATATAATGGCGCCGGAGGAGATGGCTGTCTTTTTATGGTCTCCTAACCAATTGTGCTATTGTGTGTTTTTTTTTGCGTTATTTGTAACTTATTTTGTACATAATGTTTCTGCCACTGTCTCTTATGACCGAAAAGAGCTTCTAAATATCAGGACAGCGATTACTCACCTCGTACTGGACAAAGATTTTTTTCACTGACGGGTCGGCCCAAATCCTTGTGATTCACATGACAAAGAGACAGAGATATAGGGGACTTAGGTAGGGGTGCCTTGTAAGGATCCGACGGTGTGTGGGTAATTTGCCTCTACCATCATTCCTATTAGCCAATGTACAATCATTGGATAAAAAAATAGACAAACTACGATCACGAATATCCTAACAACCATACATTAAAAACTGTAATATCTTATGTTTCACCGAGTAGTGGCTGAACGAAGACATGAATGACACACAGCTGACGGGGTTTACGCTGCATCGGCAAGATAGAACAGCCGCCTCCGGTAAGACAAGAGTTGGTGGTCTGTGTATATTTGTTAACAACAGCTGGTGCACGAAATCTAATAGTAACGAAGTCCCAAGGTTTTGCTTGCCTGAGGTAGAGTATCTCATGATAAGCTGTAGACCACACTATTTACCAAGAGAGTTTTCATCTATATTATTCGTACGTAGCTGTCTATTTACCACCACAAACCGATGCTGGCACTAAGAACATACTCAATGAGCTGTATACGGTCATAAGCAAACAGGAAAACGCTCATCCAGAGGCAGCGCTCCTAGTGGCCGGGGACTTTAATGCAGGGAAACTTAAATCCATTTTACCTCATTTCTACCAGCATGTTAAATGTGCAACCAGAGGAAAAAAAACTCTATACCATCTTTATTACACACACAGGAACGTGTACAAAGCCCTCCCTCGGCCTCCATTTGGCAAATCTGACCATAATTCTATCCTCCTGATTCCTGCTCACAAGCAAAAACTAAAGCAGGTAGCACCAATAAAGCAGTGATCAGATGACGCAGATGTTAAGCTACAGGGCTGTTTTGATAGCACAGACTGGAAAAGTTCAGAGATTCTTCTGATGGCATTGAGGAGTACAGCAGATCAGTCACTGGCTTCATCAATAAGTGCATCAATGACGTCGTCCCCCACAGTGAAAACGGATTTACATACCCCAACCAGAAGCCATGGATTACAAACAACATCTGCACTGAGCTAAAGGGTAGAGCTGCCGCTTTCAAGGAGCGGGACTCTAACCCAGAAACTTATAAGAAATCCCGCTATGCCCTCCAACGAACAATCAAACAGGCAAAGCGTCAATACAGGACTAAGAATGAATTGTACTACTACTGCGAGCATGCGCTGACCAACTGGCAAGTGTCTTCACTGACATTTTCAACCTGTCCCTGACTGAGTCTGTAATACCAACATGTTTCAAGCAGACCACCATAGTCCCTGTTCCCAAGAACACTAAGATAACCTGCCTAAATGACTACCGACACGTAGCACTAACGTCTGTAGCCATGAAATGCTTTGAAAGTCTGGTCATGGCTCACATCAACACCATTATCCCAGAAACCCTAGACCCACTCCAATTTGCATACCACCCCAACAGATCCACAGATGATGCAATTTCTATTGCACTCCACACTGCCCTTTCCCACCTGGACAAAAGGAACACCTGTGTGAGAATGCTATTTATTGACTACAGCTCAGCATTCAACACCATAGTGCCCTCAAGGCTCATCACTAAGCTAAGGGTCCTGGGACTAAACACCTCCCTCTGCAACTGGATCCCTGACTTCCTGATGGGCCCCCCCCAGGTGGTAAGGGTAGGTAACAACACATCTGCCACACTGATTTTCACGGGGGCCCCTCAGGGGTGCGTGCTCAGTCCCCTCCTGTACTCCCTATTCACTCATGACTTCATGGCCAGGCACGACTCCAACACCATCATTAAGTTTTCCGACGACACAACAGTGTTAGGCCTGATCACAGACAACGATGAGACAGCCTATAGGGAGGAGGTCAGAGACCTGACCGTGTGGTGCCAGGATAACAACTTATCCCTCAACGTGATCAAGACAACGGCGATGATTGTGGACTACAGGAAAAGGAGGACCAAGCACGCCCCCATTCTCATCGAAGGGGCTGTAATGAAGCAGGTTGAGAGCTTCAAGTTCCTTGGTGTCCACATCACCAACAAACTAACATGGTCCAAACACACCAAGACAGTCATGAAGAGGGCACAACAAAGCCTATTCCACCTCAGGAGACTGAAAAGATTTGGCATGGGTCCTCAAATCCTCAAAACGTGATTGATTCCTCTCTGTGATTGTCTCCACTCCCACCAGGTGTCGCTTATTTTCCCCAGTATATTTATCCCTGTGTTTCCTGTCTCGCTATGCCAGGTTGTCTTGTATGTTTTCCAAGTCAACCAGCGTTTTTCTCCGTTCTCCTGCTTTTTGCTATTCTCCTTTTTCTAGTGCTCCCGGTTTTGACCCTTGCCTGTTTTGGACTCTGTACCCGCCTGCCTGACCTTTCTGCATGCCTTGACCACAAGCCTGTCTGCCACTCTGTACCTCCTGGACTCTGATCTGGTTTTGGCCAATGGTTCTGACCATTCTCTTGCCTACTCTTTTTGGATTAATGAACATTGTAAGACTCCAACCATCTGATCTGCATCCAGATCTCGCCTTGTGTCATGACATACAGAGGGTAGTGCGTACGGCCCAGCACATCACTGGGGCCAAGCTTCCTGCCATCCAGGACCCCTATACCAGGCGGTGTCAGAGGAAGGCCCTAAAAATTGTCAAAGACTCCAGCCACCCTAGTCATAGACTGTTCTCTCTGCTACCGCACGGCAAGCTGTACCAAAGCACCAAGTCTAGGTCCAAAAGGCTTCTTAACAGCTTCTACCCCCAAGCCATAACACGCCTGAACAGCTAATCAAATGGCTACCCAGACTATTTGCAATGTCCCCACACCCCTCTTTTACACTGCTACGACTCTCTGTTTATTAACCATGCATACTCACTTTAAGTGTACCTACAAGTTCATATTACCTCAATTACCTCGACTAACCTGTGCCCACACACATTGACTCTGTACCGGTACCCCCTGTATATAGCCTCGCTACTGTTATTTTACTGCTGCTGTTAAATTATTTAAATGTTTTATTTAACACTTTTTTTTCTTAAAACTGCATTGTTGATTAAGGGCTTGTAAGTTAGCATTTCACTGTAAGGTCTGCACCTGTTGTATTCGGCGCATATGTGACACGACTTCCGCCGAAGTCGGTCCCTCTCCTTGTTCGGGCGGCGTTCGGCTGATCTACTTTTAATTTTCCATTTGTTTTGTCTTCGTTTTACACACCTGGTTTCAATTCCCCAATTACATGTTCATTATTTAACCCTCTGTTTTCCCCATTGTTTTTGTGCGTGTTTGTTTTATGTATGTTCGGTCCGTTATTGTGGGCTCGGTATTACGACATGTTATTGGAATATTTCAGTAAAGTTACTTGTGTTACTCATCTCTGCTGTCCTGCGCCTGACTCCTCTGCACCAGCTACACCCAGACCACTACAACATGACAAATAACATTTGATTTGAAATAGTGATATTTAATTTAGTATACACTGTACATTTCAAATATGTCATATGATTACAATAACATCAAACGTCGGTGCATGGCTTTTATCTAAATGTATTTAGAATGGAATGTATTTAAAATGGAATGGGACCAAGGTGCCAGTCTCCCGCCTCGGCACTCCCCACAGAATACACAACACCGAACTGACTAATTTCAAGCTTATCAACTCTCACAGACTGGAAACCCTAAGGGATGATGGAGAGTCAATGAAGGACACAACAACATACTTCACAAAGATGGAGTGAAGGGCTTGATGGGGAGAGGGGTAGAGAGCGGTCCATTGGGGGAGAGTGATGAAGGGAGAGAAGAGTGGTGTGTTCCAGTATATTATTGTTTTTTATTAAACCTTTTAAAAACAGTTTATAACCATTTTTAATGGGACAATGTACTGTAAACGTAAACATAACCATACAATCATCAAGTCACAGTCAACCTGTCATTTAAAAATTGCAATTACCATATATTAGGCATATGATGAGTTACTGAACAACACATACTGACAGACCTGACCTCTCGGTTCATTTGGAATGACTGGTTAATGGCAACGATTCTGATCGCTGCATGAGTCTGGGCCCATAAGAGCCTGTAAGAGCATACATATTAGTAGTGTCTGGGTTTTAGATGCCTCCTGGCTGTGTCAGTTCACATTTAGCAAGAAGAGACAGGATATCCTAGTTATAGCCTGCCACATTTCCACTGACGGATTGATAAGTGTTGAATACCTCTCTGAGCAGAAACACAATCTCCAGGACATATGGATGCACTGACTCTGTTCACATTGTTTCCATTAAGCCTCTCCCTTAACGTACGACAGCCGTCGTCGCTGTGGGGCATAAACTGAACCATATGGACAGTGTTTAGTGTGTGCGCGCGGTCAAGACTCCACCGGGATTGATTGACAGTTCCTGTGGGAGTGGTGAATACAATCTTTGCAAGAGCTTTTCTCTGAGCTCCGCCGGGGTAGGGCCGGGGGTGGTACCCGGGTCAGGAGTGTGGTGCGGCGGATGCTGCTGTTCGAGTCCTGATGGCCGAACATGTGGAACAGCCTCCGGCAGCACGGCAGACAGTGGACCATGTCAGAGAGGAGGTGGCCGCTGAAGATCATGTAGATCCACGGGTTACAGCAGCTATTCAGACTGGCCAGCAGAGCCGAGATGGTGACTGCGGTGTTCTCGGAGTCTGGAGAGAGAAACGGGGAAGAGGGGGTGTCGGCCAGTCAGTGAAGGAAAAAACATTCAAGCTTGTTCTGTTTATCTACTAGCAGTGGCACACACTATTTATGCGTATTATCGAGGGAGTCTCGGCAAGCCACTGGGTCTGAAGGGTCACTGACTCGGGTCTGAAGGGTCACTGACTCGCCAGCAAAATATTTAATTAACGTTTGGAGATCTCCAGGAGAGATCAGAGTCAGTGCATCCATCTCTCCTGGAATAAGTCAAGGGGTCTGAATACTTTCCGAAGGAACTGTAGTTTTAACCATATTTTTTAGACTATACAGTGTTTGTTTACATTTACTTTGTTCACCAACATTGGCGTAAAACAAGCATATGTTTTCGGTTCTAATGTGGTACGACAGTTTAAGGAAGCTCATAAGGCATTTATGAGTTATATTCTTCAAGAATCAGTGGGTACGTAATCTTCACTTATAAGACTAAAAATTAATGTACAACTGATGATTGATGAATGCACTAAGACCGATGGTCGTTTTCACAACTGTCTTTCACGCCTGTACAACGGTTGCGTTAAATGGCTTAAATGGCACGTGTTTAACACTTATGTATGCCCTTCTTTAGGTGTTTCTGCTGTTTTTCTATACTTTCGCACTGTCCGATAATTCAAGCCACAGCAGAAGGAATAACATCAGCTACATTCAGACCTCATCAAGGCGATGAATTATGAGTTAACTTACATGCACAGAACTGATCATCAAATTACTTCCAGTAAGATGTTTTTGTGCGCGGTTATTCCATTGCGGTCACAATAATGTACCCCAGGACTCCAGTTTGCACAGTCTATAGCTTAAGTAATACGTCTTGACTGTCTGTATAGTCTATTTGTTTCAGTTTGGTCTATGTATCTGAGAAGGAGTCATACAGTTTTTGTCTCGCTATATCCGTGGTAAACTGTTGCGTAAAAGCTATCTAAATTTGGAGAGCAGTGAAGCAGATTTTAGGGAAGCCCCTGGGGTAATGCATGAAATATGTGCTTAAGCTGTGCACTATTACCAACGTATTATTGAGTAAGTAGGCCTAAGCAATAATGGAATGTTTAAAAACACAATGAACGGAGACATGGCACCAGCGCGCGCTGCCACTAACTCACGGCTCAGAGCCCAAATACAACACGTACCATCCCACGAGAAGCTCTCATCCCACACCGACCACATCTGTACGGTGAAAAACGGAGCCCAGCACACCACGTACGCCAGCACGATCACGAAAGTAATCTTCACTGTGCGCAGCTTGGCGCGAGAGATGGTGGTGATGCTGCTGACTGAACTCTTCCCGATCAGCCTATTCTTGGTCACAAGTGCCATCGCAATCGCGCTCTTCTGGGTCTTGTACTTTATGTTCAGCCAGATGGATCGGCAGATGAAGCCGTAGCAGAGCATGAGCACGGCCACGGGCACGAGGAAGATGCCCACGGTGATCCAGGTGATGTAGGCGCGCACACCCCACGGCTGGATGAAATGTCCCCAGCAGTCATACACGGCCGAGCCCGGGTGGACCTCGCTCAGTGAGAAGATAAAATACTGGGGCATGCTCAGGGCAAGACTACACACCCAGGTGGCCCCGATCATCATATAGGCGCGCTGCGTGGGCTGGTGAATGTTCTGCATCGGGTGACAGATGGCGATGTAGCGGTCCAGCGTCATCATCACCATCATGTAGGTGGACGCGAACATCCCTAGCACTTGCAGGTGCTTGACGATGCGACACAGGAAGTCAGGCCCGTAGAAGCGGAAGGTGATCTCCCAACAGAGCTGCGGCAGCACCTGGAAAAAGGCCACAGCCAAGTCCGCGAGGCTCAGGTGTTTCATGAACAGGTGCATGCGCAAGGGCTTCCGTCGGCTCATGTACATGGCCAGCAGCACGCTCAGGTTCCCCACCACAGCCACGACGAATGTCACGCTAAGCACCGTGATCTCGATCTTGGCAACCTCCTCGTTCCGGCCAAACGGGTCGCTGGAGTTCCCAAGAGTGCCGGTGTCGTTCCCAGGGTCCTCCTCCATCATCCTCGGCTTGCCGGTAGGGTCGAAGCCTATGTTCACATTTTCTTCCATGAGGTTGAGTGAGCTCTCTGAAGGGAAGAATGCGTCTCCGGAGAAGTGGATGACTGTCCTGAACCAATCCGCGCGCACGATCACCCGCTGCCACCTGGCTGCATTGAGAACCTGTGAGTTTGTTTTAAATTTAAGACATTTCTTAGTCCATCGTCTACACAAACTCGCTCTTGCGCACAGATCGACAGATGTGTTGGCTTGGCAAAGATGTGGAGCACTTCATGGTGTGAAACGGTATCTGTGCGCAGTCGCCACCAAACCTTTTAAAATAATTGTATACCCCAGAGACCGCCCCAGATCTCCAACCGCCTCTAAACAGCCTTGGACACAAAAACAGCAGCAGAGAGAAACAACATGTATGGAAAACATTATTGTTTGCATGGGTGGAATTTCTCTGAAAGACCCGTTACCACTTGCAAGTAAATACGGAACACACTGATGTTTTCCACTGAAAATGTCTCCAGATTCTTTACTGCAAACCCCAATAACGAATGGTGCAATCAGTGGGTAAATATTCACAATGTGCGCTACTGGTCAGTATTCCATACCCATTTACTTATCATGCCTCTAAGAATCCTTTTTGAAAAGGTAACAACATTTTTTTTTTACTTGTAAGGTGACCCATTTTTGTCTTTGAGGTGATCTTGATGATGAAGATGTTCTGATGTCATGTATTGTTTTTCTGTGATGTTTATCATATTACTGTGATGCCAGGGGGACTTTTCCACATTGTGTGGACCAGGGACGTCGCTAGGCCTATATGAATTAGCCCTCCCTAAATAAATCAATATATTTTATCAATGATTTCTTTTTTTTTCGTCAACCGTTCCAACGCATCTTAAAGGGTGGGCACTAGGACCTGGGGACCTGAGGCTGCTGCTGCTGCGGAGGCTGCTGCACGCACTAGTGAATGTTATTATTTCTTCAGCAAAGACGGCGGACAAAAATACTAGGATGGAAGCACATGTAAGTGATTATAACGTCATAACGAATCATGCAAAAACATGTACAGTTGACAGGAATATGTTAGTTAATGTAGAGACAAACGATTATGCATATGTTTTTTATTATAAAGTTCATTTACGAAAATCGCGATTTAGCAAGCTAACATTAGCCAGCTAGTTGGCTAGATGTATGGGTGTTGTGACTTGAGTATGACATTGTAATTCTGGTTGTTTAATGTTTTAGGGACTCCTGAAACAACCAGCAAACCAGGCTGTCGTCTTGTGAAACAGTGGATGTATAGAATCTAGCTAGCTGAAGTATTTACTGCAAATTGAATGTACAATTTTGTAAGCATGCCATGCAGATAGATTTAATAACATAGCTAGCTATGTTCTTGCTTAGTGTGCAGTGAAGGAACAAAATACCTGTATGCCTATGGATGTGTAGCTAGCTATCTAGCCGATCTGTGTATTGACCCTGACGTTTGGTATACATATTTGTTCAGAACCTAGCTATGAACCTCAGCTATCATAATCAGTTGTATCAACTTCAAAACAGTCTGAATGACATTAATGAAACCTATGGACTGACTAGAATATAACTTTGTGCCAAGGATGCAAGTTGTATATACATGTAGTTATTACCATGCATGAGATCCCCACATTGTAGCCTGTACATTTAATATATTCCCTGATCATGTACTCTACCTTGGCAAATAAAGGTGCAGTTCAGGTATGAATGTCTTTGAGATTATTTTTCAGTCATATCCAATAACAAGAGTATCAAATTCCAGTCTTTGAATGACTCTGTGTCTGCGTGTATGTATTACAATTATACACTTCAACAGGGTTTACCAATCTTGGTCCTGGGACATCAATGGTTACACATTGAAACTAATAGACTAGAAACAGGATTTAAATAGTTAAAGGCTGATTTGTAATTCATATATACAGGAAAAACAGTACACTACACTTCCTATGCATCATGTAAATACTCTAAAACCGGTTCATCTCAATACCTAATGCCCTTCATCTGCATTGATCTGATAAACACAGGACAGGTGGAGTATTTCATCAAATAAGACTTAATTTCAACCAGTAGAGAATGTAAAATGCTTTATTGAAAATCTCATTATCCAAGTGTTATAAATACATGCATTATAAATATTATAATGGTAATATTATAAATACAAGTTCAATCTGTACTTCAATGCACATCTGTTGTGTATTATGAAGAAAGAGGTGGCGGGAGAGGTGTAAAAGGGAAAGAGGTAAAACATAGGAGCAGGGAAGGCATCATATGATTAATTAATCACAGTGCTACCTAAATATTCTCAGTTCATCACAATTACATAAGTATCTCTCGACAGCCCAAAGGTTATCTTAAAAGCGGGTGAGGTGGCGATGATAGGACTGGGGGTTGGCATCCTCTCTCACATCAAAACATATCTGCAAACGAGAGACAGATGGAGAGAGGGCATGTTTAAGCCTTATTTTTATTCTAACGTTGTTAGTCATCAATCAGGAAGTGAAATGCAAAACTGACCTTGGATCATTAACTCTGGGACATCTCTATCTCTATTTCAATGTAAAGCATCTCTTTAATAATACTTCCTGTTGACCTGACCAAGTGACCGCTCACCTCTGATCATGCTGTGCCCTCTGTAGCCAGTTCAGATGCAGGAGTGGTTCACCGACACAGCTGATATAACCTAGAGGATTTAGGCAGAAGAGGAGAAAGGGATGAAGTGAAGGAGAGACTTGAACGTGAACGGACACACGAGGACAAACAATATAGCGTAGTTATAGAAATAATGAAGTGTCTTACTATTCTCCATGGTTGGCCCTCTTGCCTATTCTTTGAAGGTGGAAGGAGCCACAGTTATACACCTGAGCCTGCTTACTGCACAACACCATCCATCAATCAGATTGATACATGAGTGTGTGGGTTTTAGGGTGTCTAATTGTACCAAAGAAAATTCAATATGGGTGATTTAAAATAGCCTGTTTTGTTTTTGTACAGACATCACACCCTTAGCTAAACAGCACCCTCATCTGAGAAGTTGAAATCAAAGGGAGAGAAACTGGGAATTGAATAACTGCTGTTGACATCGCTATGTAAATGGAAGAATACTCTTATTGCAATGTGAATGGCTCTTAAAAGAGCCTTTGTTGTGCATAGTGTAGTCTATGGTGTTGCCAGGGAACAGCATCCTCTTCAAATAAGTAGGAGGTGAAGATCTCCCGCACATAGATTTCCTCTCTTGCTGCGTTGTTGGACCCCATCCTTGAAACATCCCGCAGAGCAGCAGACTTCTACTCTGGCACACGGGTGCAAGCTGCAGATCCCCTCCTGGTCCTCGTGTCCATCTTCATTAAGTTATGCAGGACACAGGTAGCCTTCACACATGAATTCCCCCAGGAGGCAGTCCCAGATGGCCCTGGTCACCCAAGCTTGCAGTGCCCCTGCACGTTAACTGTAGGCAATCGTTTTGAAGGAATCTCCAGTTACAAGGTATCTGTAGTAATATGGAAGACAATGTAATTATTAGACTTTTACATCACCGGGTCATTGTGGATTACTAAAATATAATATCCCTTATAACAATTCATGAAAACATTGGATATCAAGATGAATGGGCACACACGTGCATATATAGCATGTGACAATAACAGGATCATATCAAAGAATGAATAAAGAAATACCACTCGAAGCTTGATGAGTTGGATCAACTGAATCAACTGTGCAGTGTTAAAACAAAAATGTGTACCCCTTTTGAGACCCCAGGACTGAGAACCACTGCTCTTCATATGTAGACAGGCTTTCATAGCTCTCTTTATCTGAGGACAGAAAACCTCACAAGAAACAGACTTTATTATAGTAAAATTATACCGTACTGAATATTATGTTACTATTATCTCCGTCCTCACTTCTAGGGACAGGAACTACACAAAAGTACCTGCCCTATCCAGAAAAGCCTACTCTCTCACTTTGACAGTTGGGGCTGCTATTGTAACAGTATAACTTTACGTCTGTCCCCTCGTCCCGACACGGGCGCGAACCAGGGACCCTCTGCACACATCAACAACGGTCGCCCACGAAGCGTCGTTACCCATCGCTCCACAAAAGCCGCGGCCCTTGCAGAGCAAGGGGCAACACTACTAATAGGTTTCAGAGCAAGTGACGTAACTGATTGAAACGCTACTAGCGCGTACCCGCTAACTAGCTAGCCATTTCACATCCGTTACACTATCCTTTCACCCTCCATGGCTGTTAGATAGCTAACGTTACCTACAAATGCATTTGGAGTTAGTTTTCCATCAAGATACCGAGCTAATATGAGGTTAGGTAGCTGGTGATATTTAATTCACTTGGCTAGCTATCTATATAGTATGTGAAGTTGGCTAGATAGCTAGCTAGCCAACTAGCTAGTTCATTTAGCAGCTCATTTGAGTTAGCCTGCCCTGTAGCTAGTTAGCTAATAATACGTCGTTTTTTTGTTGTTTTTTGAAATGTATTTACTTACTTGAATAGGTTCTCCCAGCCATGTAGATAATTGGAAACAGGGCAGCAAAGTTTGTTTGTCACTAGAGCGTTTTAGAGGATATTACTATTCTACTATGTACCCATTTAATAACCAGACGTTCATACAAACCTGCTATGCTGAATTCTTGACGCACACTCAAAAAGCTGTTATATGCTGCCAGCACGCCCACAACCGAGTTACAATGGGCGACCTGAGCGACACGCGGCAATTTACCACTATCTAGTGTACATGCACCGTTAGAACTACTTGTAGCTAACGTTTAAGTTAATGTTAGCTACCTCTGTGGCTTGAGACTGCTAGCTAACAATAAACGGACAGGGAGTATGCCAGACCCCCCTAGAAGAGGCGTAGCCCCCCCATCCACGAATCTCTAGTGACGTCCCTGGTGTGGACAATAAAAGGTTTTCTATTATATTACATTCTGACATAACACTTTTTCATGTTTTATGCACAATAGATTCAGATCACTCTCTCTCTTTCGCCAAAATGTGGAATAAGTCAAGAGGTCTGAATACTTTCCTGAAGGCACTGTAGTTTTAACCATATTTTTAGACTATACAGTGTTTGTTTACTTTTACTTTGTTTACCAACATTGGAGTAAAACAAGCATATATTTTCTGTTCTAATGTGGTACGACAGTTTAACTAAGTCATGAGTTATATTCCTCAAGAATCAATGGGTACATATTCTTCATTTATAAGTCTAAAAATGGATGTACAACTGATGATTGCCTCTAAGATGAATGCACTGTTGCTCTGAATAAGAGCGTCTGCTAAATGACTCAAATGTAAATGTAATTCATATACTTTAGTGGAGCAATAGAAAAGCATTGTTTCCACATTACAGTAGAGACACAGGGAGTGTGTGTATGGGGTTGTGTGTGCGTGTGTTTAGCAGAGAGGTCTGGGTCTGTCAGACCAAAGCAATATGAAGCTATAGTGAGTGTTGTTGTTTGGCTCAGAATCCACTGAACAATAGCTGAGTAAGTGAGTTTGTCTGGGGGGAAGGAATAGGCTAGCAACCTAGAGGGCTGATATACAAGCCTATTCAACCAAAACAATCATTTAAAAACCCTAAAAGCTCAGGAAGATGAATACTGCATTCCACTTATCCACAAAAAAACTTTTTGCGGGTTCTATAAAATAGAGCCCCTGAGTCTGAACTGAAAACAAACCCAGAAGTAACTATATTTGAACCACTGTTCCGGGAAGGAAGTAAAACCTATATTTTTTAAATAATTTAATTCATGTGTTTTTGTGAGAGCAATGAGAGAGAAGAGTCTCCATGTTGCCTCAACATTGCCCAGTGGTCTGTAGAAAGAACAGGTTGTTCTTTGAGATGTTCTGCTGGGGAGTAAAATCAAATCAAATGTTATTGGTCACATACACATGGTTAGCAGATGTTATTGCGAGTGTTGCGAAATACTTGTGCTTCTAGTTCCAACAGTGCAGTAATATCTAACAAGTAATCTAACAATTCCACAACAACTACCTAATACACTCAAATCTAAGTACAGAGATGTAATAAGAATATATACATATAAAAATATGGTTGAGCGATGACCGAGCGGCATAGGCAAGATGCAATAGATGGTATAAAATACAGTATAAACATATGAGATGAGTAATGCAAGATATGTAAACATCATTAAAGTGGCATTATTAAAGTAACTAGTGATCCATTTATTAAAGTGGCCAATGATTTCAAGTCTGTATGTAGGCAGCAGCCTCTCTGTGGTAGTGATGGCTGTTTAACAGTCTGATGTCCTTGAGATAAAAGCTGCTTTCAGTCTCTCGGTCCCAGCTTTGATGCACCTGTCCTGCGCTCGCCTTCTGGGTGGTTGCGGGGTGAACAGGCAGTGGCTTGGGTGGTTGTTGTCCTTGATTATCTTTTTGGCCTTCCTGTGACATCGGGTGCTGTAGGTGTCCTGGAGGGCAGGTAGTTTGCCCCCGGTGATGCATTGTGCAGACCGAACCACCCTCTGGAGAGCCTTGCAGTTGTGTGCGGTGCAGTTGCCGTACCAGGTGGTGATACAGCCCGACAGGATGCTCTCAATTGTGCATCTGTAAACGTTTGTGAGGGTTTAGGTGACAAGCCAAATTTCTTCAGCCTCCTGAGGTTGAAGAGGCGCTGTTGCGCCTTCTTCACCACACTGTCTGTGTGAGGGAACCATTTTAGTTTGTCCGTGATGTGTACGCAGAGGAACTTAAAACTTTCCGCCTTCTCCACTGCTGTCCCGTCGATGTGGATAGGGGGTGTTTTGTTGACATTGAGTGAGAGGTTGTTTTCCTGACACCTCACTCCGAGCGCCCTCAGCTCCTCCCTGTAGGCTGTCTCGTTGTTGTTGTTGGTAATCAAGCCCACTACTGTTGTGTCGTCTGCAAACTTGATGATTGAGTTCGAGGCGTGCATGGCCACGCAGTCATGGGTGAACAGGGAGTACAGGAGGGGGCTGAGCACGCACCCTTTGGGGCCCCAGTGTTGAGAATCAGTGAAGTGGAGATGATGTTTCCTACCTTCACCACCTGGGGGCGGCCCATCAGGAAGTCCAGGACCCAATTACACAGGGTGGGGTTGAGACCCAGGGCCTCAAGCTTAATGATGAGCTTGGAGGGTACTATGGTGTTGAATGCTGAGCTGTAGTGAATGAACAGCATTCTTACATAAGTGTTCCTCTTATCCAGATGGGATAGCCTGCAGTGTGATGGCGATTGTATCGTCTGTGGAGCTATTGGAGCGGTATGCAAATTGAAGTGGGTCTAGGGTGGCAGGTAAGGTGGAGGTGATATGATCCTAGACTAGTCTCTCAAAGCACTTCATGATGACAGAAGTGAGTGCTACGGGGCGATAGTAATTTAGTTCAGTTACCTTTGCCTTCTTGGGTACAGGAACAATGGTGGCCATCTTGAAGCATGTGGGGACAGCTGACTGGGATAGAGAGAGATTGAATATGTCCGTAAAGACACCAGCCAGCTGGTCTGCGCATGCTCTGAGGACGCGGCTAGGGATGCCGTCTGGGCTGGCAGCCTTGCGAGGGTTAACACGTTTATATGTCTTACTCATGTTGGCCAACGAGGAGAGGGGGGGCCCGCTGTCCTTGGTAGCGGGCCGCGTTGGTGGCATTGTATTATCCTCTCGTTATCTAATAGTTCTTCCCGGCTGTATGTAATAACACTTAAGATTTTCTGGGCTAACAATGTAAGAAATACTACATTAAAAACAAAATATGGCAAAGTTTCCTAAGGACTAGAAGCGAGGCAGCCCTCTCTGTCGGCGCCATGTACAGATGATCATGAGATGTTTTAGTAGCCAGTCAGCCTATAGACCATACAGTGTGTGAGGTAATGACAGCACTCATAGTATGACAGACACCAGCCATACCTCCCAGCATTGTGATGTGTATTAGGTTAACCCCCCCAGGTTAGGTTACAGCCTCTACCTTCAACTCACCTCACCTTTATCCTCTCTCACCTCATTCTTTACTCTCCTCACTCACCCCAGGGGTCCGCAGACCCCACTTTGAGAACCCCTGCACTAGTGCACGCATGCACACACACACACACATACACATGTACTCACTGTCTGGTTGGAATGATATGTGTGTGTCTGCAAAACATCAAAGCCATTTTATCAATGTGGTTGTCATGATGACAGTTTTCAGGCAGAGATAAGGGGTATGAAGGGAATGAAGTTTGATTTGTTGGAATTTTGGCCAACTAAAGTTTTCACCAAAACAAAGGTGTTCTAATGAGAACATATCTGAAGTGCCATTCCCCTGTGCACACTCATAAGCTGTCATTCCTCAAGTCTGGGAACTCTTTGAGATGTTATGAGCTGGGTTGTATTTACAAAAATACTTATTGATAGCTGATGGTTGGTCCTGGAGTATGAGAGAGCTTATTCTGTGGGGGGAATAGGCAGGGTCTCCCATTGTTTCTGTCTGTTGTATTGTATATCATGTGGGTCTTTTTTTTAGGGAGAGATCTTAGTGAATTAATGTTTTGTTTTTGTGGAGTTCCTATATTGTGTGTGTTTTGATGTTTGAATAGAGTGTTGTAATGAGTGAAGAATGTGAAAGAACAGTTTGCCATCAGTCTCACTGCCAGTGTGGTGTTGCTGTAGTTAGCTTGTCATGACTGTGTGTGTATTTGTGTATTTTTTAATGTATTTATTTTATGCGTGGTTCCATGTTGGTGTTATTTGTCGGCCATACCAAGACTCATGGGAATCTTTGCATGCCTTATCAGATTGTATATACTTTTAACACACCCTATGCACTCTTACACGTGTAGGAACATGCCATTATGTAAACACTTTGGGATACTTGCGAACATTAGAAAAAGTTTACATTTAAACAGTTTCTCTGACTCAAAATGAGCATCAGCTAATTAAAATCATCGATTTACTTGCACGTGATAGGACGTTGCATTGTACCTGGACCCACCCGGGACACATTGGCCAGGTGCTATATATTGGCCAATAAGAGGCTTTGAAGCGACATTTTGGCCATATTGGCACTCCCCAGAAGAACCAGTCCTCCGTAGGAATATTTCTATTAATTGTTTCATAGACAAAATTACATGTATTTAAGTATTTTTGTTGTTGGAGCGGGGACAGTAACATTAGAACTTCTTAAAAATGATACTTTAACGAAAATGATTTAGTATATTTTTTCCTTTTTTATTGTTATGTGTAGCTCACATAATATAATGTAAAAGTATGCATTATGGTGACTGTAATAAAATAAATGTGGCAAAAACAAATGTAGGTATTAATAAATGCATTTCTATAACTTCCTAAATATTTTTTACAATGATGAGGGAGTGCCAAAATGGAGGCATGGTGGCTTCAGAGCCCACTATTAATCATCTAGTGTATATATAAATCATTGCTTAGCCCTATACTTACCTATGGAAGTCCAGAGAGGACATATGAATAAAAAAGTAATTCCCTCATTATGTCGAGATCACAACTTATTTGTCTCATGATCACGACATAACAAAAGTTGTTTTGTCGAGATCACAAGATAAACTATAAATAGGAGTGGACGTATTGATAGATTGACAGTATGGTTGAGGCGGCAAAGCCCACTGTGGATCAGCGCATTTGTTTTTATTGATTGCTACACTAAGGGATGGTACATTTCATGCTAACATCATGCTTTCATTTGTGTTTGGCACTCATTATCAGTTTATAAGTTAGAATGTTAGCAAGCTAAATGTCCCTTAACTTGAGCTAAGAGCTCTTGGGGCATTTAAGCCCTGAACGATGCCTGACAGGCAACCCTGTCTCCCAGGTTGTATGCCACCCCCAAGACCATAGCCAATCACATGCAAGCAACAACACAGCTAGCTTGGCTAGTCTTCTGAGTGAGTGACTGAGTGAGTGACTGAGTGAGTGAGTGAGTGAGTGAGTGAGTGAGTGAGTGAGTGAGTGAGTGAGTGAGTGAGTGAGTGAGTGAGTGAGCGAGCGAGATAGCTAGCCAGTTAGCCAGGTAGTCTTGATAGCTAGCTAGCTAGCTTGTTATCTATGCTGGTTGTTAGCTTGCATAACTGATATGTGTATAATTGTAAGGGACACTTCATGTTTTGTGGATAATATTTACATTTACAGTGGGTGAGCTCCATTCCTGACAGGCAGATCAGATTCAATATCAGCCTCAGAGGCTGATAAGTCAGGATTCTGCCTTGTAGGCTGTCTGCAAGGAGACTTACATATGAAACAGCCTACAATGCAGCATCCTGACTTCTCAGCCTCTGAGTATGAAATTGAAAAGGAGCTCACCCACTGTAAATGTAAATATTATCCACAAAACATGAAGTGTCCCTTATAATTATGCACAAATCAGTTATGCAAGCTTACAAGACTACCTAGCTAATTAGCTAGCTCACGCTGGGAAACAGGGTTGCCTGTCAGGCATCGTTAAATGCCTGCATTGCGCACAACGCAGCCTTGATTAAGTGGTTATCGTGCATCTGAACAAACTAATGGATGATGCGTGGTACTTTTGATTATCTCATGATCTCTCCAAAACAACTTTTGGTATGTCGTGATCAAGAGATAAATAGGTTGTGCTCTCAACGTAACGAGGGAACAAATTTTCCTCTTTTTTACCCCTTTTTCTCCCCACTTTCGTGGTATCCAGTTGGTAGTTACAGTCTTGTCACATCGCTGTATCTCCCATACGGACTCTGGAGAGGTGAAGGTCGAGAGCCATGTGTCCTCCGAAAAACGACCCAGCCAAGCCGCACTGCTTCTTGACACAATGCCCGCTTAACCTGGAAGCCAGCCACACCAATGTGTCGGAGGAAACACCGTACACCTGGCGACCGTGTCAGCGTGCATGCGCCCGGACCGCGATGGGACAAGGACATCCCGGCCGGCCAAACCCTACCCTAACCCGGATGATGCTGAGCCAATTGTGAGTCAATGTAGAAAATAGTAAAAAATAAAGATAAACCCTTGAATGAGTAGGTGTCTCAAAATGTTTGACTGGTACTGTACTTTAGATGGACGTGAACAAAAACTATTCCATAAGAGCATCCTTAACAAAGTCAAGCACTCTCGTTATCATCCTACAGATGGCAGTATTGCAGTAGTAGTGTTAGTTATTTTAAAGAAGTTTATTGCAAGTCCGGACTCGAACCCACGTTTGCGAGCATCCATACCAGAGGAAAGTGTATTGTTTATCGTTCTACAGTGCACCTGTCAATCAACTGATCAACACATCCTATGGCACGTTGTAGACCTATTATTAAATTAGGTGGTAACCTAACATAGCAGGTGTAAAATAAATGTCTGAGCGGCGTTTCTTTCTTTCCAGTCCTGACGAGAGAACAACAACTGTCGGGAGGTTCTCATCTGCACTGTTGAACCAATCCAGTAAATGTGGAAGAGAAGTTAAGATGGAGTATCACCTTGTTAACATCCAAAAACGGGCTCTCTTTCCATTTCCCCTGAAAACCAGATGCATCCGGTTGATTCTGGCCAAAGGTATCACCCCAATTCACTTTCACTCCTCAAATTTCCTCGAAAGACAATGTGGCCTATGCTGTAGTTCTGCTTTACATACAGCAATTACCAAGAACAAGCCTGCTTCTTTCTTCGAATAGGCTATAAGGCCTAGTATAAAAAAATAAAGGTCCTATAGCTTTTGTAGGAAATCTATCCTGACGGACCTTATGGGTCCTTGAGGCAAATTTGTTCAGCATGTGGAAAGACAGCTACATATAAAGTCTAAGCCTAAAGGGGCAGCGGATATGAGGGTTTAAATGAGCTTGCTTATAACGGCGCCATCTATAGGCCGATCATTGCCGTTCTTTTTGACCAAGTTACTTATGGCCTCTAGTTTCTGTGTGCCAAATTAGAAAAAAGTGACCAATCTATGCTTGGTTTATTTGATCATGTCAAGGGAAAAAAACTATAACCTATGTATAACAATAGGTTTCACAGCTTCACTGTGAACCCCTCATAAGTATCCAACAAGTTATTGTAGTCTGGCTTTTCCTGTGACTCCACAAGATTTAAGAGGATTATCTGAGGCAGTGGAGAGGCCAGGTGCGTAATTGTGAAACATAACAATGGCGACAAACAGGCTTGAGATGTGTAGCCTAAGTTAGAAGCTTATGCATATTAGCCCATTATTCAATAGCTCAATGTTAGGATTACACACACACACCGTAGTAACCCTCTGTAATATTACCACCTAATAAGTCATTACCTAATAAGTCCCGCTGAATTTTCAATTGATGCACAGTGAAGGGATACAAGCCAGCGTTGAACTTCCCTATTTCCCCTTGGTGTCTAATCCTTTGTTCCTGAATCAAAGATAGACACGGAAGGGTCAAAGGGTTGAGCAGTGAATAGCAAAACCGATGATAAATAGATCAACCTTATCCCTCTCTCCTTCCATCCCTACTCCTCCCTCCCTTCATATTGTGAAGATGAGTCTTGTGTGGTTGAAAACCCATCATCATACAGAGACAGTAATATAACCCAACAGTCCCAAGGTGGGGTTGATTAAATGGAATCAAATTGGATTTATAGAGCAAACATACAGTACCAGTCACAAGTTTAGACACACCTACTCATTCAAGGGTTTTTCTTTATTTTTTACCATTTTCTACATTGTAGAATAATAGTGAAGACATCAAAACTATGAAATAACACATATGGAATCATGTGGTAACCAAAAAAGAGAGTCGGGAAGCAAGTTCAGGGAGTGAGTGTTTTAATAAATAAATTAAACATAATACAAAACAAGAAACACGAACAACGCACAGACAGGAAACTGAAACAGAATCAATGACGCCTGGGAAAGGAACCAAAGGGAGTGACATATATAGGGAAGGTAATCAGGGAAGTGATGGAGTCCAGGTGAGTCTAATGACACGCAGGTGTGCGTAACGATGGTGACAGGTGTGCGTCATAACCAGCAGCCTGGTGACTTAGAGGCCGGAGAGGGAGCACATGTGACATTACCCCCCTCCCCGATGCGCGGCCCAAGCCGCAGAACGCCGACCAAAATGACAATCCCGGGGATCAGGAGCGGACCGGTCGCCTCCGCTGAGGCGCGGGAAACCTGTCAGTCCGGCTGAGATGCGGGAGCATGGCGACCTAGAGCACCGGAGACAGCATACATGACGGTATCCCCTCCCCGGTGCGTTCGGCTCCAGCCGCAGGACGCCAACCAAAGGGACGATCCCAGGGATCAGGAATGGACCAGTCACCCCTGCTGATGCGCGGGAACCTGATGAGCCAGCTGAGACCTCCCCGGTTACCTCGATCGAGGCACGGGAACCTGTTCACCCAGCTGAGGCATGGGAGCCTATCGAGCCAGCTGAGGCATGGGAGCCTATCGAGCCAGCTGAGGCATGGGAGCCTATCGAGCCAGCTGAGGCATGGGAGCCTATCGAACCCGCTGAAGTATGGAAACCCATAAATCAATCTAAGGCAGGGGAACCCGTCCACCCCGCCAAGGCATGGGAATCCGACAAAGCGGCTGAGGCCTCCCCGGTAGCTCCGGTTCTGACACCCAGACCCGACATCACCTCCAACACGAGAACAAAAAAAACTCCCAGATGCTTCCCTTTGGTGAGGCGTCATTCTGTAACGATGTGCACTGAGAGTCGGGAAGCAAAAGGAACACCTATGTGAGAATGCTATTCATTGACCACAGATCAGCGTTCAACACCATACTGCCCTCAAAGCTCATCACTAAGCTAAGGACCCTGGGACTAAACACCTCCCTCTGCAACTGGATCTTGGACTTCCTGACGGGCAGCCCTCAGGTGGTAAGGGTAGGTAACAACACATCTGCTACGCTGATCCTCAACACGGGGACGTCTCAGGGGTGCGTGCTCAGTCCCCTCCTGTACTCCCTGTTCACTCATGACTGCATGGCCAGGCATGACTCCACCACCATCATTAAGTTTTCTGACGACACAACAGTCTGATCATCGACAATGATGAGACAGCCTTTAGGGAGGTCAGAGACCTGGCTGTGTGGTGCCAGGAAAACAACCTCTCCCTCAACATGATCAAGACAAAGGAGATGATTGTGGACTACAGGAAGAGGAGGACCGAGCATGCCCCCATGCTCATCGAAGGGGCTGTAGTGGAGCAGGTTGAGAGCTTCAAGTTCCTTCATGTCCAGATCACCAACGAACTATCGTTGTCCAAACACACCAAGACAGTCGTGAAGAGGGTACGAAAAAGCCTATTCCCCCTCAGGAGACTGAAAAGATTTGGCATGGGTCCTCAGATCCTCAAAAAGTTATACAGCTGCACCATCGAGAGCATCCTGACTGGTTGCATCACTGCCTGGTATGGCAACTGCTTGACCTCCGACCGCAAGGGTAGTGCGTATGGCCCAGTTTATCACTGGGGCCAAGTTTCCTGCCATCCAGGACCTCTATACCAGGCAGTGTCAGAGGAAGGCCCTAAAAATTGTCAAAGACTCCAGGCACCCTAGTCACGGACTGTTCTCTCTACTACCGCATGGCAAGCGGTACCGGAGTGCGAAGTCTAGGTCCAAAAGGCTTCTTAACAGCTTCTACCCCCAAGCAATGACTTCTGAACAGCTAATCAAATGGCTACCCCCCCCCCCTTCTCTTTTACACTGCTGCTACTCTCTGTTTATTATCTATGTATAGTCACTTTAACTCTACCTACATGTACATATGACTAACCTGTGCCCCCGTACATTGACTCTGTACCCCCTGTATATAGCTTCGCTACTGTTATTTTTTACTTATCTATTTTTTACTTAACACTTATTTTTCTTAAAACTGCCTTGTTGTTTAAGGGCTTGTAAGTAAGAATTTCACTGTAAGGTCTGCACCTGTTGTATTTTATTTGATTGATTTGATTTAAAAGTTAATTTGTGCAGTTCTTTTCCTTCTTAATGCTTTTGAGCCAATCAGTTGTGTTGTGACGAGGTAGGGGTGGTATACAGAAGATACCTGTCACGGATTCCCCCGGTACTGCTGCTCATTCCGTGCACCAGTCTTGGAGGTCTACGTCACCGGCCTCTAGGCGTCACTGAATCGTCTCATTACGCACACCTGATTCCAATTCCCCTGATTAGTAATTATATATAGGTGCCCTGTTTTCACCATTGTCTTGTCGGTTATTGTTCCCATGTCCGTTGGTCTTGTGAGTACCTGTGCATTGTTGTTTCGGCTTTCGTGCTGCGTGTATTGTGTACTCATTATTACCTCGCTCTTTTGTTTGGGTTACAACCCTGTGTTTTTGTATACGTGTTTGTTTTGGGCTTCCTCCCCATGTCTTTTCATGGCATGTTGTATTTTTGGGTGGAGTGTTAAAGCCCCCTATTATGTATTCCTGTGCCTGTCTCCAATCCTTTATAGGGCTATTGTCACGTTCTATTTGGTAAAAGACCTAGTCCATAGTCCAAGTTTCTTCAAGTGCAGTTGCCAAAACCATCAAGTGTTATGATGGAGCTGGCTCTCATGAGGACCGCCACAGGAAAGGAAGACCCAGAGTTACCTCTGCTACAGAGGATAAGTTCATTAGAGTTACCAGCCTCAGAAATTCCAGCCCAAATAAATGCTTCACAGAGTTCTAGTAACATCTCAACATCAACTGTTCAGAGGAGACTGTAAATCAGGCCTTCGTGGTCGGATTGCTGCAAGGAAACCACTATTAAAGGACACTAATAATAAGAAGAGACTTGCTTGGGCCAAGAAACACAAGTAATGGACATTAGACTGGTGGAAATCTGTCCTTTGGTCTGATTAATCCAAATTTTAGATTTTTGGTTCCAACCGCCATGTCTTTGTGAGACACAAAGTAGGTGAACAGATGATCTCCGCATGTGTGGTTCCCACCGTGAAGCATGGCGGAGGAGGTTTCATGGTGTGAGGGTGCTTTGCTGGTGAAACTGTCAGTGTCATCCCATCTGGTTTGCACTTAGTGGGACTTTAATTTGTTTTTCAACAGGACAATGACCCAAAACACACCTCCAGGCTGTGTAAGGGATATTTGACCCAGGAGAGTGATGGAGTGCTGCATCAGATGACCTGGCCTCCACAATCACCCGACCTCAACCCAATTAAGATGGTTTGGGATGAGTTGGAACGTAGAGTGAAGGAAAAGCAGCCAACAAGTGCTCAGCATATGTGGGAACTCCTTCAAGACTGTTGGGAAAGCATTCCCCATGAAGCTGGTTGAGAGAATACCAAGAGTGTGCCAAGTTGTCATCCAGGCAAAGATTGGCTACTTTGAAGAATCTAAAATATATTTTGATTTGTTTAATGGTTACTACATGATTCCATATGTGTTATTTCAAAGTTTTGATGTCTTCACTATTATTCTACAATGGAGAAAATTGCACGTTGCGTCACAATACTGTTTTGAACTTTCGATTTAGGATTGATGCCCAACTGAGCATTCTACATCCTCATTGGGTGCTGATGAAGATTTGGTGTAAAGTGCAAACTTCAACAAAAAGGGTCAGATGACAATTAGGGGAAAGAAAAAATAAATCTATTGAAGCTCCCTCTGAGGAGATCTGTGGTAGCTTTAAAACACAATGCCATTTCTAAAGGCGGAAAATACTTAGTAGGAAAACCTTTTGTAATCATTTTGATGTTGTCAGATTGACTTTAGTTACAGTACAACGTTAGCTAGCTAGCTAAGATTAAGGGGAGACTTCCAGATTTTAGCTAGCTAAAATTAGCATTGCTAGTTATTTTTGATGAACTTTGCTAGCTAATGACAATATTGCCATCTGTCCAAAATATATTTGACAACATGATGATGATTGGAAAGTTGTTTCCTACTAAATATGTGCATACTTTAGCAATGTTATTGTATTCCCAAGCCCCTGTAGTGTAATTTAGACAAAACAGTCATTAGCCCTTGTTTAAAGTCATTAGTCCCCGTCCTAATTTTGAGCATCAACATGGCTACGTGACCGAGTGACGGTGCAACCCATGAATACTTATATAATAAATGTTTCACTAAGTTCTAAATAGCACCCCAGACCTAAACCCCAAAAGATCCAGCTCAGGCAACAGTGGTAAGGGAAAACTGCCTAGTTAGGAAAAAGCAGATACTTGATTCCAACGGTGTGTTTCTATGATTCATTGGGTCATTGTTATATTTCCCTCATCACGCTGTCCTGGTCTGTGATATAACATTAAGACTTGTATGGAAAGTGTGGTGGCTCTGCTAAGCGCGATACTTCTAGAATAAATAATTTATTAGTGCTCTATTCCAGAGTGGAATGTAGATGGTATGATCAACTCTTGTCTCAGGTAATGGTGGTCTTTCTGTGTGTGTGTGTGTTCGCTACCCCGTCCTCATCCTTTTACCCTACTGCAGTTTGTCATTACCTCTAGGCCCTATGTACATTATTGTTTAATGTTTCAGGGGTCAGAGCACAATGATGATGCATAACCTGTTCTTATCTCTCCATCCTCTTATGATGGATACTCATCTGTCCGTTTTCACCTTTCTCACTCTTCCACATGGTTTTAGAGAGGCTTTGAGACCCTTCCATAAATCTGCAGATTACTGCCAAGAGGCACTTAACCCTCCTGGATTTACCACTGCCATTTTCTTCTGTTCTTCATCTCATCGGTCTCTACTGCTTCTCTTCTCATATGTCTCCTCTGTTTTTCGATCTCTCCCTCTCAGCCCCCGACACACTGACCGGACCAGTCCCTCTTAATGTCATAAAGATGTCAGACACGTTGTGATAATGATGTTATAATGATGTTACAGAGTTAGGGGATAATTTCTCTGGTTTTACCTGTATGACTAGATAAGATGTGTGTAAATGTGTCAGAGTCTGTAACTATCAGCCCTTCAGGCCGTCTACTGTCTTATGCTCAATAATCCACAGCTGCAAATATGTGATAGTCCGCAGGCTCATTATTACATATTTACTAACCTAACTTCATTGGACGCTCACGGACATATGTCACATTTACCGTGCAGCTCGACGGCTTTGAACTCAGTAGCACACTCTGCTGTGCTCCTCTGAACCCAGTCCTCTGTGTTAATGACTGTCAATCATTGTAAACTAACTTAGAAGTTAAACTAATACATCAGAAAAAATTACATTAAATCAATGTGTTGGTGACTGATAACGCAAACCAGGCTAATTGTAGGTGAATTACAACAGACTGATTAGAGAGAGAGAGAGAGATGCCAATCATAGTTCGTCCTGTGTAATTAGGCATTTGCAAAAAAAGTGTATCTGATACAGGCTTTGGTTTTTACATTTTGAGGTTGGACATTAGCACGTGGGGTGCACCGATTGGTGTCACCTCGTTAGTCAGAACGTATTACATTTACATTTCAGTCATTTAGCAGACGCTCTTATCCAGAGCGACTTACAGTAGAGTGCATACATTTTTTAAAATTACATTTTACATACTGAGACAAGGATATCCCTACCGGCCAAACCCTCCCTAACCCGGACGACGCTATGCCAATTGTGCGTCGCCCCACGGACCTCCCGGTTGCGGCCGGCTGCGACAGAGCCTGGGCGCGAACCCAGCCCAGCCTGGGCGCGAACCCAGAGACTCTGGTGGCGCAGCTAGCACTGCGATGCAGTGCCCTAGACCACTGCGCCACCCGGGAGGCCAGGTATTACACCTGTGCTGGTTGGTCAGCTCAGCTCAGGTGCTATTTAAGAGTGGCTGACCCAGTACTTCAGTTGTCTTGAGAAACATGGAGGGTTAACACCTTTAGTTGGTTCTCCCAATTTGATATCCAGACAAACAATCTTTTATCTGATCTTCCCTGTTTTTGTTTTGCATCCTGTCTTTAAGTTTGGTGTGGGATTTTCTTTTGTTTGCCTCTTCTTGGGCAAATTTAGTGGGTGCTGATAGTGGATGTCTTTTAGGTCTCAGTTGTTGCTGCTAGTCAACTTTCAGTGGACACTCCCATGAGTGTCTTTCAAAACATAATGTACCCAAGATGGCGTAGCAGTCAAACGTCTTTGTCTTTTGTCCTGTCCCTTGTATATATATTTTTACATCTTTTTCTTCGCATATCTTTAAAAAATATTTTCCTCAACCTCAACTTCTAAATACTCTCCTGCAACCCGCCTCACCCAATGTGGCGTGGATCTGCTTTTTTCTAAAGTATTTCTATTTACTTCGGATCTGGAATCCCTACCTACCAGCTATCAGTTAGCAAACCTTGCTAGCGGTCATCCGCTAACCTTTAGCTCGGAAAGCTCTCGCCAGTTCGAACAACGTGACTCAAACCAGAGCATAACGGACCTATTTCTCTCCATATCCCCGGATTCCTACCGCAAAAAACATTTTCATCTGGATCTTCGCAACTAGCTAACCGCAATCCCGGGTGACCACTCCTGGCTAGCGTTTCCATCCCGGAGCAAGCACCAATTAGCCTGAAGCTAGCCCGGCCAGGGCTCCTGTGCTACCACCGAAGCCCACTCCTGCACTACAATATCCGGACCCCTTCTACTGCCGGTACGGGGCACGGAACCCCGCCGATCCTCTACGACTGGAATACCGACATAATCTGCCCGAGGATTCCAACAGGCCCTTTAGGCGCGACGCCCACTGAAGGCCCATTCTGCTAACCTGCTAGGCCTGCTAGCTACCTAGAGCTACTTGGAACCCTACTAACTCCACGACTGGTCTATCGACGTCACCGCACGAAGAGGCAAAAACAGACTTACCCCTATCACGACGTCCCCCAAAGGCTAACTTGCTAGCCCCGGTCTACTAACTGCTAGCTTGCCTGCCCCGGTCTGCTAACTGCTAGCCCCTGCTAACTGCTTGCTTGCTAACCCGGTCTGCTAACTGCTAGCTTGCCAGCCCCGGTCTGCTAACTGCTAGCTTGTTTAGCCCCGGCCTACTAACTGTTAGCGTGTTAGCATCGGCCTGCTAACTGTCTGAATCGTTCCCAGTCAGCCCAACCACTCACTGGACCCATATGTTCACTTGGCTACGCATGCCTCTCTCTAATATCAATATGCCTCGTCCATTACTGTCCTGGTTAGTGATTACTGTCTTATTTCACTGTAGAGCCTCTAGCCCTGCTCAATATGCCTTAACCAACCATGTTGTTCCACCTCCTACATATGCGATGACATCACCTGGTTTAAACGTCTCTAGAGACTATATCTCTCTCATCATTACTCAATGCCTAGGTTTACCTCCAATGTACTCGCATCCTACCTTACCTTTGTCTGTACACTATGCCTTGAATCTATGCTATCGTGCCCAGAAACCTGCTCCTTTTACGCTCTGTTCCAAACGTGCTAGATGGCCAGTTTGTATAGCATTTAGCCGTACCCTTATCCTAATTCTCCTCTGTTCCTCTGGTGATGTAGAGGTTAATCCAGGTCCTGCAGTGCCTAGCTCCACTCCCCAGGTGCTCTCATTTGTTGACTTCTGTAACCGTAAAAGCCTTGGTTTCATGCATGTTAACATTAGAAGCCTACTCCCTAAGTTTGTTTTACTCACTACTTTAGCACACTCTGCCAACCTGGATGTCTTAGTCGTGTCTGAATCCTGGCTTAGGAAAACCACCAAAAACTTTAATCTCCATCGCTAACTACAACATTTTCCGCCAAGATAGAACTGCCAAAGGGGGCGGTGTTGCAATCTACTGCAAAGATAGCCTGCAGAGTTCTGTATTACTATCCAAGTCTGTACCCAAACAATTCGAGCTTCTACTTCTAAAAATTCACCTTTCCAGAAACAAGTCTCTCACTGTTGCCGCTTGCTATAGACCTCCCTCTGCCCCCAGCTGTGCCCTCGATACCATATGTGAATTGATTGCCCCCCCCATCTATCTTCTGAGCTCGTGCTACTAGGTGACCTAAACTAGGACATGCTTAACACCCCGGCCATCCTACAATCCAAGCTTGATGCCCTCAATCTCACACAAATTATCAATGAACCTACCAGGTACAACTCCAAATCCGTAAACACGGGTACCCTCATGGATGTCATCCTAACTAACTCGCCCTCCAAATACACCTCTGCTGTTTTCAATCAAGATCTCAGCGATCACTGCCTCATTGCTTGCATCCGTAATGGGTCTGCGACCAAACGACCACACCTCATCACTGTCAAACGCTCCCTATAACACTTCTGCGAGCAGGCCTTTCTAATTGACCTGGCCGGGGTATCCTGGAATGACATTGACCTCATCCCGTCAGTAGATGATGCCTGGCTATTTTTTAAAAGTGCCTTCCTCACCATCTTAAATAAGCATGCCCCATTCAAAAAAAATTGAACTAGGAATAGATATAGTCCTTGGTTCACTCTAGACCTGTCTGCCCTTGACCAGCACAAAAACATCCTGTGGCGTTCTGCATTAGCATCGAATAGTCCCCCTGATATGCAATTTTTCAGGGAAGTTAGGAACAAATATACACAGGCAGTTAGGAAAGCTAAGGCTAGCTTTTTCAAACAGAAATGTGCATCCTGTAGTACTAACTCAAAAAAGTTCTGGGACACTGGTAAAGTCCATGGAGAATAAGAGCACCTCCTCCCAGCTGCCCACTGCTCTGAGGCTAGGAAACACTGTCACCACCGATAAATCCACTATAATTGAGAATTTCAATAAGCATTTCTCTACGGCTGGCCATGCTTTCCACCTGGCTACCCCTACCCCGGTCAACTGCCCGGCACCCTCCACAGCAACCCGCCAAAGCCCCCACCATTTCTCCTTTACCCAAATCCAGATAGCTGATGTTCTGAAAGAGCTGCAAAATCTGGACCCCTACAAATCAGCCGGGATAGACAATCTGGACCCTCTTTCTAAAATTATCTGCCGAAATTGTTGCAACCCCTATTACCAGCCTGTTAAACCTCTCTTTCGTATCGTCTGAGATTCCCAAAGATTGGAAAGCTGCCGCGGTCATCCCCCTCTTCAAAGGGGGGGACACTCTAGAGCGAAACTGCTACAGACCTATATCTATCCTACCCTGTCTTTCTAAGGTCTTCGAAAGCCAAGTTAACAAACAGATTACCGACCATTTCGAATCCCACCGTACCTTCTCCGCTATGCAATCTGGTTTCAGAGCTGGTCATGGGTGCACCTAAGCCACGCTCAAGGTCCTAAACGACATCATAACCGCCATCGATAAGAGACATTACTGTGCAGCCGTATTCATCAACCTGGCCAAGGCTTTCGACTCTGTCAATCACCACATTCTTATTGGCAGACTCGACAGCCTTGGTTTCTCAAATGATTGCCTCGCCTGGTTTACCAACTACTTCTCTGAGAGTTCAGTGTGTCAAATCGGAGGGCCTGTTGTCCGGACCTCTGGCAGTCTCTATGGGGGTGCCACAGGGTTCAATCCTCGGGCCGACTCTCTTCTCTGTATACATCAATGATGTTGCTGGTGATTCTCTGGTACACCTCTACGCAGACGACACCATTCTGTATACTTCTGGCCCCTCTTTGGACACTGTGTTAACTAACCTCCAGACGAGCTTCAATGCCATACAACTCTCCTTCCGTGGCCTCCAACCGCTCTTAAACGCAAGTAAAACTAAATGCATGCTATTCAACCGATCACTGCCCGCACCTGCTCGCCCGTCCAGCATCACTACTCTGGACGGCTCTGACTTAGAATAAGTGGACAACTACAAATACCTAGGTGTCTGGTTAGACTGTAAACTCTCCTTCCAGACTCACATTAAGCATCTCCAATCCAAAATTAATTCTAGAATTGGCTTCCTATATCGCAACAAAGCATCCTTCACTCATGCAGCCAAACATACCCTCGTAAAACTGACCATCCTACCGATCCTCAACTTCGGTGATGTCATCTATAAAATAGCCTCCAACACTCTACTCAACAAACTGGATGCAGTCTATCACAATGTCATCCGTTTTGTCACCAAAGCCTCATACACTACCCACCATTGCGACCTGTACGCTCTCGTTGGTTGGCCCTCGCTTCATACTCGTCGCCAAACCCACTGGCTACAGGTTATCTACAAGTCTCTGCTAGGTAAAGCCCCGCCTCATCTCAGCTCACTGGTCACCATAGCAGCACCCACTCGTAGCACGCGCTCCAGCAGGTATATCTCACTGGTCACCCCCAAAGCCAATTCCTCCTTTGGTCGTCTTTCCTTCCAGTTCTCTACTGCCAATGACTGGAACGAACTGCAAAAATCTCTGAAGCTGGAGACTCATATCTCCCTCCCTCACTCCCTCACAGATCACTGCACCTGTATATAGCCCATCTATAAACAGCCCATCTATCTACCTACCTCATCCCCATACAGTATTTATTTATTTATCTTGCTCCTTTGCACCCCAGTATCTCTACTTGCACATTCATCTTCTGCACATCTACCATTCCAGTGTTTAATTGCTATATTGTAATTACTTTGCCACCATGGCCTATTTATTGCCTTAACTCCCTTATCTTACCTCATTTGCACACACTGTATATAGACTTTTTGTTTTCTTTTGTTCTACTGTATTATTGACTATGTTTTGTTTATTCCATGTGTAACTCTGTGTTGTTGTATGTGTCAAATTTCTATGCTTTATCTTGGCCAGGTCGCAGTTGCAAATGAGAACTTGTTCTCAACTAGCCTACCTGGTTAAATAAAGGTGAAATAAAAAAATAAAAAAACACCTAAATCCCCACCAATTTGCTATGTTTGTCACGCCCTGATCTGTTTCACCTGTCTTTGTTATTGTCTCCACCCACCTCCAGATGTCTCCTGTTTTCCCCATTAGTCCCCGGTTGTCACGGATCCCCCCGGTACTGATGCTCATTCTGTTCACCAGTTCCTGAGGTCTACGTCACCGGCTTTCTAGGCTTCACTGAACGGGATTCATTATCATCAACCCTGGACTGTCTTGTCTGATTGCACACACCTGGTTCCCATTTCCCCTAATTAGTATGTTATATATGTGCCCTCTGTTCCCTCTGTCTTTGTCGGTTATTGTTCCCATGTCCGTTGGTGGTGTGAGTACCTATGCGTTGGTGCAGCTGTTATGCTGCGGGCTTTATATATTGTGTATTACGGGTATCGTCCCATTTTGTTCAACGAGGTTTACCCTCGCTCTTTTGTTTGGGTGCAGCCCAGTGTTTGTATACGTGTTTGTTTTGGGTATATTAAAATCCCCTATTGTGTATTCCTGCGCCTGTCTCCAAATCCTTTACACCAGTGTGACACCAGTGTATTCATCCCTTTGTTTCCTGTCTCTCTGTGCCAGTACGTGTTATTTTGCCAAGTCAACCAGCGTTTCTTCTAGCTCCTATTTTTCCCAGTCTCTGTTTTTTCCTAGCCCACCTGGTTTTGACCCTTGCCTGTCCTGACGCCGTATCCGCCTGCCTGACCACTCTGCCTGTTCTGACCTCGAGCCTGCCTATCGCTTGGCGATTAGGCTTGATGGGCGCCTACGAGAATGCCGGTGTGAGAGGTCGGGTCTCATGAACACGCGTTCGTCTGCTGATATTGGCGCCTGTCCGAAGGAATCCGGAAATCCCCGAAGTTTGTATTTCCGATGACAGCCGAAAACCAGAGGTTCCCAGAGAATAATCGGTGACGGGTGAGTTGGATACTCCCGAGCCCATGCAACTGGGAAGAGCTAGGTTATCGTTGGTTGGGGAACACTCACAAAGAATTTAGCCTAACTGTTGTCATACTGTACGTGACATTATATAGCCACTTGCCCAGTTAAGAAACACTTTTCTTTAGTGGGTACGAGTACTCTGGTGAGCCAGACTGGGAGTCCCCTAACTTCCATCACCCGTCCACCTTTTTTGTGATTCTGCTGTGGGGAGACCAATCTAAGTCTCTCCGGGTGCTCATTGACTCTGGGGCTGATGACAGTTTTATGGATGCTACCATGGTTTCTGAATGAGGTATTCTCACTCAACTTCTCTCTGTCCCCATGGATGCAAGGGCACTGGACGGTTGCTCTATTGAAAGAGTCACCCATAGCACTGTGCCCGTTCATATACGGGTATCAGGAAACCACAGTGAGACCATAACGGTTCCTCATTGATTTTTATTTTTTATTCCCCCTCCCCCATGTTCCTGTCGTTTTGGGATTTTCTTGGCTCCAGAAACACAATCCTGTTATTGACTGGACCACGAGCTCCATCCTGGGTTGGAGCCCGTTTTGTCATTCTCATTGCCTAAAAGCGGCACAGCTGTCCTTGAGACGTTCCCCTCAGGACGTAAGCAAAGCCACAGATGTCTCTGCCGTCCCCACCGAGTACCATGACCTCCTGGAGGTCTTCAGTAAGGCACGGGCTACTTCTCTTCCCCCGCACCGCACTTATGATTGTGCCATTGATCTCCTCCCAGGCACCACACCCCCTCGTGGTCGGCTATTTTCTCTATCCAGCCCGGAGACCAAGGCCATGGAGGAGTACATTGAGGATTCTCTGGCTACTGGAGGGAACTACGACGTAGGCAACCAAGAACTCCTGGCAGTCAAGATGGCGCTGGAAGAGTGGACGCACTGGCTGGAAGGCGCAGAACAGCCATTCTTGGTTTGGACCGACCATGAAAATGTGGAATATCTCCATACAGCCAAGCGCCTTAACTCCAGGCAGGCCCGGTGGGCTTTATTGTTCACAAGATTCAAGTTCACCATTTCCTACCACCCAGCGTCCAAAAATGTGAAGCCTGACACCCGCTCCCGCCTATACAGTTCCTCTGCCACACACTCTGTTGTATAGCACACTGCATTACTTATACAACTAATATAAGGACAGGACATGAGACTGGAGTAGAAATTAACATGGGCATTGTTTAATGCGTTTCACAGGAAGAACATTCCAAGCATTTCAATGTAGGTAAGCAAGAGGGGGGGGGGTTACAGGTGCCCTAAAGGGACAAAACTAGAATATCAATACACAACATATTCCTCCCCCTTTACCTTTGACTCATAAGTAAAAAGTAAATATTCACTGTTTTCTTTTTAACATAAGTTCTCTTAATGTAAATAAATGAACTTTTCAGAATAACCTTTTCTAAATAAGGGAAAGAGGGTAGACTGCCTCAGTTCCCAGACTTAACCCCGGGGTGTATTCTGCCCCAAGGTCGGAGGTTAGTCTGAACTAAATAGTCAACCTGTCAGGGGGTCGCCTTTCTCTTGCAGGGTAATGACGACGTACAGTCACATTATCTCTGAGTCTGAGTGGTGATGGTGTATGCCCAGACTGGGGTGCAACAGTACCCTGCGTAGGCACTCTGGCTGGTTCAGGTGAGTCTGGAGCACTTTCCACATTTGTAGGTTGCTGCAGTGGATGTTCAGGTGATGGCTCGTAGTCATGGTAGGTCTCCAGTAGCTGATCTTGGTTTGTCACTTGACATGAGTCATCTCTGAGGTTGGTTCCTGGCAACCGTTGATCCACGTGTCTCCTCCAGATTATGTTTTCCGGTGTGTGAACTGTGTAGGACACAGGCCCTGTTTGTGCAACCACTGTGGCTGGTATCCACTTTGGACCTTTGCAGTAGTTCCGAGCAAGAACTCTCTCTCCAGCCATTAAGCTTCTGTATTTTGCTTTTCTCCGTCTCTCCACCTGTGCTCGCTGTTGTGTCTGTACAACCTGTTTCGTCTTTGGAGGTCTCAGGAGGTCGAGTCGCGTGCGAAGCTGTCTTTTCATCATGGCTGACGCGGGTGCCACTTTGGTTGTAGTGTGGGGAGTGTTTCTGTAGGTTAACAGGAAGGTGTTTAGACGCCTATTGAGGGAGCCGTTCCCTTGTGATGATTTTAAAGCTTGCTTCATCGTTTGGACAAATCTTTCAGCGAGGCCGTTCGTTGCAGGGTGATACGGCGCTGACTTGATGTGTTGAATTCCATTTGCTTCCATGAATGACCGGAACTCTTCAGAAACCAGTTGGGGGCCATTATCACTAACGAGTTGCGTTGGCAAGCCGAAGCGACTGAAGATTGACCGTAGCTCTTCGATGGTTCTCTCCGCTGAGGTGCTCTTCATCACTGTGACCTCAGGCCATTTACTGTGTGCGTCAACTATGACTAAGAACATACAATCCTCTAGTGGGCCTGCATAGTCTATGTGGACTCGCTGCTAAGGCTCCTCTGGGAAGTCCCATGGGTGTAGTGGCGCTAGCTGAGGCATGTTCCTCATCTTTTGAGATGCAGAACATGACTTGACCTTGTCTTCGATAGCTGCGTCCAGACCTGGCCACCAAAAGTAGCTGCGTGCAATCTCCTTCATTCGCACCATGCCACAGTGCCCTGAATGGAGTTCTTCAAGCACCTGCCTTCTCAGTGGCGGTGGTATGATGACTCGAAAACCCCATAGCAAGCATCCAGACTGAACTGTGAGCTCGTTTCTCCTCACTAGGTAAGGTTGTAGGCTGTCCGACATCTCTACTTCTTTTCCACGAGTGACAAGGTCCACGACCTCAGACATCACTGGATCAGTGTGGGTGAACTTTTTCACTTGGACAGATGTAACTGGGGCGTTCGTCACTTCCTTGAAGTAGAAGATTTCAGCCTGGGAGTGCTCAGTGTGTGCGACAGGTAAGGGAAGCCTTGAGAGGCCGTCTGCATTGCAGTGCCGCTCAGACCTTCTGTACTTGATATCGTACTGGTGAGCAGATAACAATAACGCCCATCGCTGCATGCGGCTGGCTGCAAGCGACGGAATGCCGGTGTGGGGACCAAAGATGGAGGTGAGGGGTCTATGGTCCGTCAGCAGTGTGAATCGTCGGCCAAACAGAAACTGATGAAATTTCTTAGCTCCAAACACAATGGCGAGTGCTTCACGCTCTATCTGTGCATAATTGCTCTCGGCTTTACTTAAGGTCCGTGATCCGAAAGCAAATGGCCTTTCTTCACCTGATGGCATGATGTGTGAGAGAACTGCACCAACGCCATAAGGCGATGCATCACATGCCAACTGTAATGGCAAGTTGGGGTTGAAGTGGGTTAGGGCCTCTGACTGAGCTACGGCTGTTTTCACTTTCTTGAAGGCCTCCTCACATCTGTCTGTCCACTTCCACTGTTTGGTTTTGTTCAAAAGTTCATGCAGTGGCTTTAACATGTTAACTAGGTTTGGCACAAACTTTGCGTAGTATGTCAGTAGTCCTAAGAATGATCTCAGCTGACTCACGTTCTGTGGGGATGGACGGCCTTCACCTTCGATGGTGCCTTGTGGAGCCCCGAACTGTCGATGACGTGGCCCAGGTACTCAACAGAGGGCTGGAAAAACTCGCATTTGTCCTTCCGGACCCTCAGACCGTACTCCTCCAATCTCTGTAGTGTAGCGTTCAGGTTTCTCAGGTGCTCCTGCCCGTCTTTGCCGGTGATGAGTAGATCATCGAGGTAACATTGGACCCCAGTGTCCAAGGGAACGTAGGTAAGCAAGGGGGGGTTTACAGGTGTCCTAAAGGGACAAAACTAGAATATCAATACACAACACACTCGGTCTCCGAAAGCATTCTCCCTACCTCATGCCTTGCAGCTTCAGTGGATTAGGGTATTGAAACATTGGTCCACAAGGCACAACGTTCCCAGACTGAACCTGAAGGGGGCCCGGGCTAACCAGTTGTTTGTCCCTAACTCAGTCCGGTCCCGGGTCCTGGAATGGGCTCATTTCTCCAGACTGACCTGTCATCCAGGTTCCCGTCGTACCCTAGCCTTCCTCCGACAACGTTTCTGGTGGCCCACAATGGTTCCTGGCATCTCTGCCTTCGTCGCGGCGTGCACAGTGTGTGCACAGAACAAAACTCCACGGCAAGCTCCTTCTGGCATCCTTCAGCCACTGCCTGTCCCTCATCGTCCCTGGTCCCATATCTCTCTGAACTTTGTCACTGGGCTTCCCCTGTCGGATGGCAACACCGTCATTCTGACAGTAGTGGATCGGTTCTCCAAGGCCACCCATTTCATCCCTCTCACCAAACTACCCTCTGCCAAGGAGACGGCCCAGCTTATGGTGCAGCACATCTTCCAGATCCATGGACTCCCGTTGGACATGGTCTCCCACCGTGGTCCTCAGTTCTCGTCTGGAAGGCGTTCTGCTCCCTTATTGGGTCGTCGGCCAGCCTGTTCTGCGGATTCCATCCCAAATCCAACAGCCAGTCGGAGCGAACTAACCAGGACCTAGAAACCACTCTAAGATGCCTGGTCTCAACCAACCCACTACCTGGAGCCGACAACTGGTCTGGGTGGAGTATGCCCGGAACACCCTTCCCTTTTCAGCCACGGGACTCTCCCCTTTTGAGTGCTCTATGGGGTATCAACCTCCACTCTTCCCAAAACAAGAGGTCAACGTACCCTCGGCCCAGATGTTTCTCCGCCGCTGTTGGCGTACCTGGAGAAGAGCAGACCAACTCCAGGTATCGTCGACAAGCGGACTGCCACCGGACTCCAGCTCCCCGCTACCGCAGAGGGTATAGCTTTCCAATCGGAACCTGCCCCTTTGGTTGGAGTCCCGCAAACTTTCCCCCCGTTTCATTGGTCCTTTTCCCATCTCTAGGGTCCTTAGTTCCACTGCTGTCCGTCTTGTGTTACCCCGTACCCGCCGTATTCACCCTACTTTCCATGTGTCTAGGATTAAGCCCGTGTCTCATAGCCCTTTGTCTTCTGTCTCTGTGTCAGATGGCCATCCGGCATACACGGTAAAATGTCTCCTGGGTGTTCGACCACGGGCAGGGGTTTCCAGCACCTGGTTGACCGGGAGGGTTACGGCCCGGAGAAGAGGTGCTGGGTTCCCGCTAGAGACATCCTGGACCCGCTCCTCATCGCCAACTTTCACCGCTGACATCCCGGTCAGCCAGGTATGCACCCAGGTAGGACGCCAGGTGGCATCCCTAGAGGGGGGGGGGGGGGGGGGGGTACTGTCACGTCCTGATCTGTTTCACCTGTCTTTGTGATTGTCTCCACCCACCTCCAGGTGTCTGACCTCAAGCCTGCCTATCGCCTGGTACTGTTTGGACTCTGACCTGGTTTATGAACTCTCGCCTGACCTGCCTTTTGCTTTCCCCTTTTGGTATAATAAATATCGGAGCTCAACCATCTGCCTCCTGTGTCTGCATTTGGGTCTCGCCTTACCCTTACACTGTTAGATAAGTGAAACCCAATCTTTCCTGAATAAGTTCCTCAAAATCCTTTTGCATATAGATTATTCAATGCTTCTTTAGTACATTCATCAACATGTGCAATGTTAGATTTTCTGTTGTAAGTCTTTTCTCTGTTGACCGATATTTTTGTATTTGAGATAAATTGTATTGAATGGCCTTTAAAAAGGTACATTTTAAAGGCATCCCATACGATAATTGGGTCTGCTGAACATGTATTGTGCAAGAATTTTTATGAATTCCTTAGTTTTTGTTAAGAAAGTACTGTCAATCCATAAACCCTGGTTCAATTTACAATATCCCTGTCCTTGTGGAAAGTCTGTCATAGTCATAAGGAGGGATATAAGTTCATGATCTGATTGAAGGACTGCTACTTAACTTGGCAGACTTCAGTAGCTGTGCTAATTGATAGACACTCCTGTGAATCTCAAATGGCTGCAAATCAATCAGGGAGACGACTTTGTGCAAACTGTCCCCGTGACCTACAAGTCCGAACGTGGGTCTCAGTCAATGCAATCAAATTCAAACCAGATTTAATATATTGGAAATGATGAATGATAAAAATAACACATATCCAAAGCAGAGAACTGCAAATCCAATTAAAGGCCCAATGGAGCCGTTTTGGCAGAAAGGTTTGGAACATTGTGATGCTACTATGGAAAGTGGAAACTCCCACCCTTGCAAACCTGCTGAATAGAAAGTCCTTGTAGATTATATTTTCATCCAGCAACTATCAGGAAATAACACTACACTCTTAGAAAAAAAGGGTTCTTCAGCTGTCCCCATAGGAGAACCCATTTTGGTTGCAGGTAGAACCCTTTTGGGTTCCATGTAGAACCATCTGTAGAAGGGGCTCTACATGGAACCCAGAACAGTTCTACCTGGAATCAAAGTGGTTTCTTCAAAGGGTTCCCCTATGGGGACAGCTGAATAACCCCTTTAGGTCCTAGATAGGAAATGTTTTTATTGTAGCTATGTTTCCATGCAAATATTCTAAAATCCGCATACAGAAATTGCTGAGGCTAAAAATCATTGCGTGATGACATGCTGCACACAAAATGTACTTTTTTGCAAATGTTTTCATGTACCGAATAAAAATCTAAAGTTCAGTATGTTTCTATTACATTTTCAACTCTACGGATTGTTTTGTCACAAAAACCTACTCTGGTCTTGGCACGTGCTCTCTACCCAACAGCTCGCAGATACAGTGGGGGTAGGCTAGTCTACATTTAATTGATTATTATGGATAAGAGCGAGAATATTTGAGCGAGTGGCACAGCATCTCAGTGCTAGATGCGTCACTACAGACCCTGGTTCAATTCCAGGATGTATCACAGCTGGCCGTGATCAGGAGTCCCATAGGGTGGCGCACAATTGGCCCAGCGCTGTCCGGGTTAGGGGAGGGTTTGGCCGGGGGGGGGGGGGGGGAACTTTACTTGGCTCATCGCAATCTAGCAACTGCTTGTGGCGGGCCTGGCGCCTGAAGGCTGACGTCGGTCGTCAGGTGAACGGTGTTTCCTCTGACACATTGGTGCGGCTGGCTTCCGAGTTAAGGGGGCGGGTGTTAAGAAGCGCGGTTTGGCGGGTCATGTTTCGGAGGACGTATGACTCGACTTTTGCCTCTCAAGCCATTGGGGAGTTGCAGTGATGAGACAAGATCCAAATTAGGGAGAAAAAGGGGGGTAAAAAAATGGTATTGGTTGATTGGCTGATACACTTGGAATCCAGTACGATTAGGAAATACACTTGAGTAGGAGTGCTGATCTAGGATCAGATCCCCCCTGTCCATATAATTGTATTCATCATGATCTGAATCAGGCAAAACTGATCAGCACTCCTACTATGATACTTTCGGAGTAATTGTGAAGACTTTCTATGAATGTGGTCTGATTTAGCCCTTTTTTGTGAATCGGTCTCTATTCCCCCGAAATGTGACCTGGAATTGTGAGGGTGGGAATGTGGTGGGATTGATGGATTTCACACCCATTCTGGCTCCTCAGAGGAGGAAGGGGAGGACCATCCTCAGTGAAGTTCAGAAAAATAAACATTTAAAAAGTTATCCTTTTTAGATAAAACTACACAAAAATCATTCACATCACCAAATAATTGATAACACACTTATGCAATGAAGGTATACAGTAGCCTCAACAGTACTCTGTCGGGTAGCACCATGGTATAGCCTTAGGACACCTAGCTTCCGTCCTCCTCTGGGTACATTGACTTCAATACAAAATCTAGGTAACTCATGGTTCTCACACCCTTCCATAGACTTACACAGTAATTATGACAACTTCCAGATCACATTCTTCAACCTATCAGAGCTCTTGCAGCATGAACTGACATGTCCACCCAATCAAAGGATCAGAGAATAAATCTAGTACTGAAAGCATACAGTGCATTCGGAAAGTATTCAGACCCCTGGATTTTTCACCTTTTGTTACATTACAGCCTTATTCTAAAATGGATTAAATAAATAAAAATTCTCAATCTACACACAATAGCCCATAATGACAAAGCGAAAACGGGTTTCTAAAAATGTTAACAAAAATAAAAACAGAAATGTAGAAATGCCTTATTTACATAGGTATTCAGACCCTTTGCTATGAGACTCGAAATTGAACTCAGGTGCATCATGTTTCCATTGATCATCCATGAGATGTTTCTACAACTTGATTGGAGTCCATCTGTGGTAAATTCAATCGATTGGTCATGATTTGGAAAGGCGCACACACCTGTCTATTATATTAGAAGATCCCACAGTTGACAGTGCATGTCAGGGCAAAAATCAAGCCATGAGGTCGAAGGAATTGCCTGTAGAGCTCCGAGACAGGATTGTGTCGAGGCATAGATCTGGGAAAGGGAACCAAAACATTTCTGCAGCATTGAAGGTCATCAAGAACACAGTGGCCTCCATCATTCTTAAATGGAAGAAGTTTGGAACCACCAAGACTCTTCCTAGAGCTGGCCGCCCTGCCAAACTGAGCAATCGGGGGAGAAGGGCCTTGGTCAGGGAGGGGACCAGGAACCCGATAGTCACCCTGACAGAGCTCCAGAGTCCCTCTGTGGAGATGGGAGAACCTTCCAGAAGGACAACCATTTCTGCAGCACTCCACCAATCTGGCCTTTATGGTAGAGTGGCCAGACGGAAGGCACTCCTCAGTAAAAGGCACATGACAGCCCGGTTGGAGTTTGCCAAAAGGCACCTAAAGGACTCTCAGACCATGATAAACAAGATTCTCTGGTCTGATGAAACCAAGATTGAACTCTTTAAACTGAATGTCAAGCGTCACATCTGGAGGAAACCTGGCACCATCCCTACGGTGAAGCATGTTGGTGGCATCATCATGCTGTGGGGATGTTTTTCAGTGGCAGGTACTGGGAGACTAGTCAGGATTGAGGGAAAGATGAACGAAGCAAAGAACAGAGAGATCCTTGATGAACACCTGCTCCAGAGCGCTCAGGACTTCAGACTGGGGTGAAGGTTCACCTTCCAACAGGACAACAACCCTAAGCACAGAGCCAAGGCAATGCAGGAGTGGCTTTGGGACAAGTCTCTGAATGTCCTTGAGTGGCCCAGCCAGAGATCGTTCTTGAACCCAATCGAACATCTCTGGAGAGACCTGAAAATTGCTGTGCGGTGACGCTCCCCATCCAACCTGACAGAGCATGAGAGAATCTGCAGAGAAGAATGAGAGAAACTCCCCAAATACAGGTGTGCCAAGCTTGTAGCGTCATACCCAAGAAGATTTGAGGCTGTAATCGCTGCCAAAGGTGCTTCAACAAAGTACGGAGTAAAGGGTCTGAATATTTCTGTAAATGTAATCCGTTTTTTATTTTGACTACATTTGCAAAAAATGCAAAAAACAGTTTTTGCTTTGTCATTATGGGGTATTGTATGTAGATTGATGAGGAAAAAACACAATCTAATCAATTTTAGAATAAGGCTGTAACGTAACAAAATGTGGAAAAAGTCAAGGGGTCTGAATACTTTCCGAATGAGGTTTTGTGTAACTGGCCTACCCCCAATGCCCAATAATGTCAAAGTGGAATTATGTTTTTAGGAATATTTACAAATTAATAAAAAATTAAGAGCTGAAATGTATTCAATCCCTTTGTTATTGCAAGCCTAAATAAGTTCAAAAACAAAAAAGTCTATTGATATCTTATATTCTGAGAACATGGCAACAATGTTGATGGAATATTCTCCTAACCATCAGAAAATGTTTTTGCACCGTCTCTTGAAAATTGTCCAGAACATTATATTGTATGTTCTGAGGACCAGAGGAGGCTGGTGGGAGGAGCTATTCCATACATTACAATGATCCCATCCTTCTATAGCTTCTCTCACCAGCCTTCTTTGCTGAAAACATGGTAACCACATTCTGGGTAAGTTCTGTTTGGCAAAACATGCTAAATAAGTTCTCATTTGTTTTTTTCCAACATACAGTTGAAGTCGGAAGTTTACATACACCTTAGCCAAATACATTTGAACTCAGTTTTTCACAATTCCTGACATTTAATCCTAGTAAAAATTCCCTGTCTTGGGTCAGTTAGGATCACCACTTTATTGTAAGAAATGTCAGAATAATAGTAGAGTGAATGATTTATTTCAGCTTTTATTTCTTTCATCTCATTCCCAGTGGGTAAGAAGTTTACATACACTCAATTAGTATTTGGTAGCATTGCCTTTAAATTGTTTAACTTGGGTCAAACGTTTCGGCTAGCCTTCCACAAGCTTCCCACAATAAGTTGGGTGAATTTTGGCCCATTCCTCCTGACAGAGCTGGTGTAACTGAGTCAGGTTTGTAGGCCTCCTTGCTCACACACGCTTTTTCAGTTCTGCCCACAAATTTTCTATAGGATCGAGGTCAGGGCTTTGTGATGGCCACTCCAATACCTTGACTGTGTTGTCCTTAAGCCATTTTGCCACAACTTTGGAAGTATGCTTGGGGTCATTGTCCATTTGGAAGACCCATTTGTGACCAAGCTTTAACTTCCTGACTGATGTCTTGAGATGTTGCTTCAATATATCCACATAATTTTCCTGCCTCATGATGCCATCTATTTTGTGAAGTGCACCAGTCCCTCCTGCAGCAAAGCACCCCCACAACATGATGCTGCCACCCCCGTGCTTCACGGTTGGGATGGTGTTCTTCGGCTTGCAAGCCTCCCCCTTTTTCCTCCAAACATAACGATGGTCATTATGGCCAAAAAGTTATATTTTTGTTTCATCAGACCAGAGGACATTTCTCCAAAAAGTATGATCTTTGTCCCCATGTGCAGTTGCAAAATGTAGTCTGGCTTTGGAGCAGTGGCTTCTTCCTTGCTGAGCGGTCTTTCAGGTTATGTCGATATAAGACTCGTTTTACTGTGGATATAGATACTTTGTACCTGTTTCCTCCAGCATCTTCACAAGTTCCTTTGCTGTTGTTCTGGGATTGATTTGCACTTTTCTCTAGGAGACAGAACGTGTCTCCTTCCTGAGCGGTATGATGGCTGCGTGGTCCCATGGTGTTTATACTTGCGCACTATTATTTGTACAGATGAACGTGGTACCTTCAGGCGTTTGGAAATTGCTCCCAAGGATGAACCAGACTTGTGGAGGTATACAATTTTTTTTCTGAGGTCTTGGCTGATTTCTTTTGATTTCCCCATGATGTAAAGCAAAGAGGCACTTAGTTTGAAGGTAGGCCTTGAAATACATCAACAGGTACACCTCCTATTGACTCAAATTATGTCAATTAGCCTATCAGAAGCTTCTAAAGCCATGACATAATTTTCTGGAATTTTCCAAAATGTTTAAAGGCAGAGTCAATTTAGTGCATGTAAACTTCTGACCCACTGGAATTGTGATACACTGAATAATAAGTGAAATAATCTGTCTCTAAACAATTGTTGGAAAAATGACTTGTGTCATGCACAAAGTAGATGTCCTAACCGACTTTCCAAAACTATAGTTTGTTAATTAACAAGAACTTTGTTGAGTAGTTGAAAAACTAGTTTTAATGACTCCAACCTAAGTGTATGTAAACTGCCGACTTCAACTGTACATACAGTACCAGTCAAAAGTTTGGACACACTTACTCATTCAAGTTTTTAAAAATATTTTGTACTATTTTCTACATTGTAGAATAATAGTGAAGACAAACTATGAAAATACACATGTGGAATCATGTAGTAACCAAAAAAGTGTTAAACAAATCAAACATATTTTAGATTTTAAATTCTTCAAAGTAGCCACCCTTTGCCATGTTTATTAGTTGCAACATGCATGCACATGGTGCTAGCAACCCAGCTCATCTGGAGGTGATATATTATACCCATTACCCACCTGGCAACCCTGGTCTTGTGGATCAAAGGTGATGTTAGATGTTGTGCAATTTGTCTCCTTTGCTCTCACACCCTTCAATCTTTCTTATTTTATCTCCATCTGTTTTTCAATTCAATTTCTATTTCAATTTACATTTAAGGGCTTTATTGGCATGGGAAACATATGTTAACATTGCCCAAGCAAGTGAAGTAGATAATGAACAAAAGTGAAATAAACAATAACAATTAACAGTAAACATTACACTCACAGAAATTCCAAAAGAATAAAGACATTTCAAATGTCATATTATGTATATATACAGTGCTGTAATGATGTGCAAATAGTTAAAGTACAAAAGGGAAAATAAATAAATATAAATATTGGTTGTATTTACAATGGTGTTTGTTCTTCACTGGTTGCCCTTTTCTTGTGGAAACATGTCACAAATCTTGCTGATGTGATGGCACACTGTGGTATTTCACCCAGTAGATATGGGAGTTTATCAAAATCAAAACATCTGTGTAATCTGAGGGAAATATGTGTCTCTAATGTGGGTCATACATTTGTCTCTGTTTTTCTCTCCCTCAGTCCCGCTCTCTCTGTCTCTCTCTCTCCCTCCCTCCTTCTCTCTCTGTCTCACTTCTCTGGACTCCTCCTTACCAGCCCAAGGAGAGGATACAGTGGTTCTCTCCTTGTCAGCAAAGAGAAACATTTTGATGGCTCAGAGAGTTCCATTTGATCATTTGGATAATGGCACGGTGTCATCAAAGTGCAGGATGTGTGTGTGTGCATGTCTTTGCATTATGTTTTTGAGTGTGATGCAGCGAGAGACCACAGGCTCCGTCAGTATGCTGCTAGTTAGTACTATGCAGCGAGATACTCACCATCCAGTTTATTAGGTACACCACCTCGTTCACCAAAAGTGATCGCTCATACAGACAGTGAGTCACGTGGCATTCAGTTGCTGTTCGATTGAATGCTAGAATGGGCAAAACGAGGCGCCCCGGATCCAGTATGTCAGAATTGGACGCCCTCCTGGGCCTTTCACACACGGCAGTGTCTAGGGTTTAACGGGAATGGTGCGACAAACAAAAAACATCCAGTCAACAGCAGTCCCGGGGGTGAAAAACGTCTCGTTGATGAGAGAGATTGAATGAGGATGGCAAGAATCATGCAAGCTAACAGGAAGGCAACAAACAGACAAATAACGGCGCAGTACAAGAGTGGTGGGCAGAACGAAATCTCGGAACGCACAACTCGTCGATCCTTGTCACGGATGGGCTATTGCAGCGACCACACTGGGTTCCACTTCTGTGGGGAATGCTTTCCTGGCACACGTTAGGTCCATTGATACCAATTGAGCAACGATTGAACACCACAGCATATCTAAACATTGTTGCTGACCAAAGCCAATAGAGCATCTTTGGGCTGTTCGCAGTATGAATGTACCACCGTCCAATCTGCAGCAGCTGCGTGATGTCATCGCGGCAGCATGGACCAACATCCCTGTGGAACGTTTCTGGCACCTTGTAGAATCCATTCCCTGTTCTGGAGACAAAGGGGGAGGGGGGGGGTCTGAGCCGGTACTAGGTTGGTGTACCTAATAAACTGTCCGGTGAGTGTATAACATTCACATGGTAGGAAAGTTCCATCTTCGTCACTGTTTCCGCTCATGTAATGATCATGGAAAGGTTTGATTTAATGTATGGTCTACCCACTCTAACCCCCTGATTTCCATCTTTCTCAACCCCCTCTATCCCCCTGCTCTACCTCTGCTTTCCATCGCTTGCTCCCTCTTTCTCGCTGCCCCCCCCCCCCTCTCTCCCCTCAGACCACAGTATGACCATGTCAGCACTCCCACAATCACAGCCCATGTGTGAAACCTGCATCTGCTTAACGCTTCCTAATCTATACCAGAACAGTGTGAGTTCACAGTGTGCGTGTCTACGTACACATAGTATGCGATGTGTATTTGTGTGTATGTGCAACAGCGCCTAGTGAAAGTCTACACACCCCTTCGAGTCTTTCCATTTTGCTGCCTTAAAATTACATTTAAAAAAAAGATTACATTCAATTTTTCTTCCTGCAGATCTACACAACCGACTCCAGATCTTCCAAGTGAAGGAAAGTTATAGAAAATGTTCCTAATACATTTTTCTAAAATAATTGCATATGTCCTCACACCCCAGAGTTAATACTTAGTGGAAGCACCTTTGGCAGCCATTACAGCTGGGAATCATTTTGAATAATATTCGACCAACTTTGCACAACTATTAGGTTGTGAATGGAATGTGTTTTTGTTATGCACTAATGGAATTTTCTGGATATAAATCAACGGTAATGTGATGGCTGGGGATTAATCAGTTGATACATTTGACTGTTTAGAGACGGACTCATTCTCTAGCTCTGTCTCTTTCCGTCCCTTCCTCTCTCTCCCTCCCTTATATGGAACAGTTGGATTTGCGTGAAGTAAAGGAATGTATGGTAATCTAACTACATATAGAGGAGAGTGGGGTAAGTTTAGCCATTTATTTATTTTATACATTCGGCATTACTCTGTCAAGGGAAATATAGTATTTTTTCTGACAAAAGATATTGACATATTTCAGGAAGTTGTGTATCCCTGGAAATAATCAGAATTCATGTAAACATTACAGTTTGGACGAGCAATGTTTTCAAAGCAAAGTGGTCTCTTGGCAAAACTTACCTAGCCTCGTACGAAACATCATGATCTTGCGAGCTCACATTCGCTTTGCAGCGAAACAGAATGTGACCATGCGAGATCAGGATGGTTCGTACGAGGCTACAACTTACCCCGGGTATGGGGTAAGTTGAGCCACGGTTCAAAATAAGTTAATTAGCTTATTTCTGTACTAAATGAACTATTACCACTACCTAAAACCATGTCAATCTTTATTTCCCAAACACAGTTCATGTTCACAATCACTTTTTTGTGAGTTCACAGTTCACAATCACAATTTTTGTGTTTTATAGTTTTAAGCATCTTTTAACACAGGCTGAACACGTTGTACTTTTTAAAACACTTTGAACATAGGCCAGCCCCTGTTGTTACCTCATATCAACCATTGGCTCAACTTACCACAAGGCAAACATTTTGACTATATAAGCCCACACAGCTACACGGATGCACTTTCATGCTAGGTTTAATACCTCATATTGAAGCTTATAGAGACCCCAACTGATGTATAAAACAATTACATTTACATTTTAGTCATTTAGCAGACGCTCTTATCCAGAGCGACTTACAGTAGAGTGCATACATTTTATAACATTTTTTTTAACATTTTCATTACATTTTACATACTGAGACAAGGATATCCCTACCGGCCAAACCCTCCCTAACCCGGACAACGCTATGCCAATTGTGCGTCGCCCCACGGACCTCCCGGTTGCGGCCGGCTGCGACAGAGCCTGGGCGCGAACCCAGCCCAGCCTGAACCCAGAGACTCTGGTGGCGCAGCCCTAGACCACTGCGCCACCCGGGAGGACAATCTTACAATGATTTCATTTGGTTAAGATACAAGCATCATAAAACCTCTAACATAATAAATTAATTTGACTTGGTGAAAATCTGTTTTTGGGGATGTAATGTGGTTTCTTCCTTCACAGACTCCCTGAAAGGATGACCTCTTCCTAAATATTTGGTGAAATGATACATTGTGTATGGTTTCGTAGAAACGAGGGTGGCTCAACTTACCCTTTAGGCTCAACTTACCCCAACCTCCCCTAGGCAATATAGTAGCACTCACGTCAGTAGCCATGAAGTGCTTTGAAAGGCTGGTCATGGCTCACATCAACACCATTATCCCAGAAACCCTAGACCCACTCCAATTTGCATACCGCCCCAACAGATCCACAGATGACGCAATCTCTATTGCACTCCACATTGCCCTTTTCCACCTGGACAAAATGAACACCTACGTGAGAATGCTATTCATTGACTACAGCTCAGCGTTCAACATCATAGTGCCCTCAAAGCTCATCACTAAACTAAGGACCATGGAACTTAACACCTCCCTCTGCAACTGGATCCTGGACTTCCTGACGGGCCGCCCCCAAGTGGTAAGGGTAGGTAACAACACATCTGCCACGTTGATCCTCAACACGGGGGCCCCTCAGGGGTGCGTGCTCAGTCTCCTCCTGTACCCCCTGCTCACCCATGACTGCATGTCCAAGCACGACTCCAACACCATCATTAAGTTTGCCGATGACACAACAGTGGTAGGCCTGATCACCAACAACGATGAGACAGCCTTTAGGGAGGAGGTCAGAGACCTGGTAGTGTGGTGCCAGGATAATAACCTCTCCCTCAACGTGATCAAGAAAAAGGAGATTATCGTGGACTACAGAGAAAGGAGGGCCGAGCACGCCCCCATTCTCATCGACGGTAGTGGAGCAGGTTGAGAGCTTCAAGTTCCTTGGTGTCCACATCACCAACAAACTATCATGGTCCAAACACACCAAGACAGTCGTGAAGAGGGCACGACAACGCCTATTCCCCCTCAGGAGACTGAAAAGATTTGGCATGGGTCCTCAGATCCTCAAAAAGTTTTACAGCTGCACCATCGAGAGCATCCTGACTGGTTGCATCACCACTTGGTATGGTAACTGCTCAGCCTCCGACCGCAAGGCACTACAGAGGGTAGTGTGTACGGCCCAGTACATCACTGGGGCCAAGCTTCCTGCCATACAGGACCTCTATACCAGGCGGAGGCAGAGGAAGGCCCTAAAAATTGCCAAAGACTCCAGCCACCCTAGTCATAGACTGTTCTCTCTACTACCGCATGGCAAGCGGTACCGGAGCGCCAAGTCTAGGTCCAAAAGGCTTCTTAACAGCTTCTACCCCCAAGCCATAAGACTCCTGAACAGCTAATCAAATGGCTACCCAGACTATTTACATTGAACCCCACCCCCAATTTTGTCGCTGCTGCTAATCTCTGTTTATTAGCCATGCACTAGACACTTTACCTACATGTACATATTGCCTAAATTATCTTGACTAACATATGCCCCACATTGACTCTGTACCGGTACCCCCTGTATATAGACTCTTTATTGTTATTTTATTGTTGCTCTTTAATTATTTGGTGTTTTTTTCTTTCTTTTTTACTTCAGTTTATTTTAGTCAATACTTTCCAAACACTTATTTTTCTCAAAACTGCATTGCTGGTTAAGGGCTTGTAAGTAAGCATTTCACTGTAAAGGTCTACACCTGTTGTATTTGGCACATGTGACAAATACAATTTGATTTGATTTGATATAGGCACCCTTGTGAAAAGGGTCAGACGAGACAAATTGGACAAGACAAAGCTCTGGTGTGACGCTGATGTACGAGTTTGTCCAAAATGTCTCTGTGTGTGTGAATGGTATGGAATGTTGTTATGGAGGTGTGTAGTAATGGAATGTTTTAGATATAAATCAACGGTAATGTGATGGCTGAGGATTAATCAGTCATTACATTTCCCTGTTTAGAGACAGACTCATTCTCTCTCTCTCTTTTTCTCACCATCAATCAATCAAGTTTATTTTATATAGCCCTTCGTACATCAGCTAATATCTCGAAGTGCTGTACAGAAACCCAGCCTAAAACCCCAAACAGCAAGCAATGCAGGTGTAGAAGCACGGTGGCTAGGAAAAACTCCCTAGAAAGGCCAAAACCTAGGAAGAAACCTAGAGAGGAACCAGGCTATGAGGGGTGGCCAGTCCTCTTCTGGCTGTGCCGGGTGGAGATTATAACAGAACATGGCCAAGATGTTCAAAATGTTCATAAATGACAAGCATGGTCAAATAATAATCAGGAATAAATGTCAGTTGGCTTTTCATAGCCGATAATTAAGAGTTGAAAACAGCAGGTCTGGGACAGGTAGGGGTTCCATAACCGCAGGCAGAACAGTTGAAACTGGGACAGCAGCAAGGCCAGGTGGACTGGGGACAGCAAGGAGTCATCATGCCCGGTAGTCCTGACGTATGGTCCTAGGGCTCAGGTCCTCCGAGAGAGAGAAAGAAAGAGAGAAGGAGAGAATTAGAGAGAGCATACTTAAATTCACACAGGACACTGGATAAGACAGGAGAAGTACTCCAGATATAACCAACTGGCCCTAGCCCCCCGACACAAACTACTGCAGCATAAATACTGGAGGCTGAGACAGGAGGGGTCAGGAGACACTGTGGCCCCATCCGATGATACCCCCGGACAGGGCCAAACAGGAAGGATATAACCCCACCCACTTTGCCAAAGCACAGCCCCCGCACCACTAGAGGGATATCTTCAGCCACCAACTTACAATCCTGAGACAAGGCCGAGTATAGCCCACAAAGATCTCCACCACAGCACAAACCAAGGGGGGGCGCCAACCCAGACAGGAAGATCACGTCAGTAACTCAACCCACTCAAGTGACGCACCCCTCCTAGGGACGGCATGAAAGAGCACCAGTAAGCCAGTGACTCAGCCCCTGTAATAGGGTTAGAGGTAGAGAATCCCAGTGGAGGGGAACCGGCCAGGCAGAGACAGCAAGGGCGGTTCGTTGCTCCAGAGCCTTTCCGTTCACCTTCACACTCCTGGGCCAGTCTACACTCAATCATATGACCTACTGAAGAGATAAGTCTTCAGTAAAGACTTAAAGGTTGAGACCGAGTCTGCGTCTCTCACATGGGTAGGCAGACCATTCCATAAAAATGGAGATCTATAGGAGAAAGCCCTGCCTCCAGCTGTTTGCTTAGAAATTCTAGGGACAATTAGGAGGCCTGCGTCTTGTGACCGTAGCGTACGTGTAGGTATGTACGGCAGGACCAACTCGGAAAGATAGGTAGGAGCAAGCCCATGTAACGCTTTATAGGTTAACAGTAAAACCTTGAAATCAGCCCTTGCCTTAACAGGAAGCCAGTGTAGGGAAGCTAGCACTGGAGTAATATGATCAAATTTCTTGGTTCTAGTCAGGATTCTAGCAGCCGTATTTAGCACTAATTGAAGTTTATTTAGTGCTTTATCCGGGTAGCCGGAAAGTAGAGCATTGCAGTAGTCTAGCCTAGAAGTAACAAATGCATGGATTAATTTTTCTGCATCATTTTTGGACAGAAAATTTCTGATTTTTGCAATGTTACGTAGATGGAAAAAAGCTGTCCTTGAAACAGTCTTGATATGTTCGTCAAAAGAGAGATCAGGGTCAAGAGTAACGCCGAGGTCCTTCACAGTTTTATTTGAGACGACTTTACAACCATCAAGATTAATTGTCAGATTTAACAGAAGATCTCTTTGTTTCTTGGGACCTAGAACAAGCATCTCTGTTTTGTCCGAGTTTAAAAGTAGAAAGTTTTCAGCCATCCACTTCCTTATGTCTGAAACACAGGCTTCTAGCGAGGGCAATTTTGGGGCTTCACCATGTTTCATTGAAATGTACAGCTGTGTGTCATCCGCATAGCAGTGAAAGTTAACATTATGTTTTCGAATAACATCCCCAAGAGGTAAAATATATAGTGAAAACAATAGTGGTCCTAAAACGGAACCTTGAGGAACACCGAAATGTACAGTTGATTTGTCAGAGGACAAACCATTCACAGAGACAAACTGATATCTTTCCGACAGGTAAGATCTAAACCAGGCCAGAACTTGTCCGTGTAGACCAATTTGGGTTTCCAGTCTCTCCAAAAGAATGTGGTGATCGATGGTGTCAAAGGCAGCACTAAGGTCTAGTAGCACGAGGACAGATGCAGAGCCTCGGTCTGACGCCATTAAAAGGTCATTTACCACCTTCACAAGTGCAGTCTCAGTGCTATGATGGGGTCTAAAACCAGACTGAAGCATTTCGTATACATTGTTTGTCTTCAGGAAGGCAGTGAGTTGCTGCGCAACAGCTTTTTCAAAAATTTTTGAGAGGAATGGAAGATTCGATATAGGCCGATAGTTTTTTATATTTTCCGGGTCAAGGTTTGGCTTTTTCAAGAGAGGCTTTATTACTGCCACTTTTAGTGAGTTTGGTACACATCCGGTGGATAGAGAGCCGTTTATTATGTTCAACATAGGAGGGCCAAGCACAGGAAGCAGCTCTTTCAGTAGTTTAGTAGGAATAGGATCCAGTATGCAGCTTGAAGGTTTAGAGGCCATGATCATTTTCATCATTGTGTCAAGAGATATAGTACTAAAACACTTAAGTGTCTCTCCCGATCCCAGGCCCTGGCAGAGCTGTGCAGATCCAGGACAGCTAAGCCCTGGAGGAATACGCAGATTTAAAGAGGAGTCCGTAATTTGCTTTCTAATGATCATGATCTTTTCCTCAAAGAAGTTCATGAATTTATTACTGCTGAAGTGAAAGCCATCCTCTCTTGGGGAATGCTGCTTTTTAGTTAGCTTTGCAACAGTATCAAAAAGAAATTTTGGATTGTTCTTATTTTCCTCAATTAAGTTGGAAAAGTAGGATGATCGAGCAGCAGTGAGGGCTCTTCGATACTGCACGGTACTGTCTTTTCAAGCTAGTCGGAAGACTTCCAGTTTGGTGTGGCGCCATTTCCGTTCCAATTTTCTGGAAGCTTGCTTCAGAGCTCGGGTATTTTCTGTATACCAGGGAGCTAGTTTCTTATGACAAATGTTTTTTGTTTTTAGGGGTGCAACTGCATCTAGGGTATTGCGCAAGGTTAAATTGAGTTCCTCAGTTAGGTGGTTAACTGATTTTTGTCCTCTGACGTCCTTGGGTAGGCAGAAGGAGTCTGGAAGGGCATCAAGGAATTTTTGTGTTGTCTGAGAATTTATAGCACGACTTTTGATGCTCCTTGGTTGGAGTCTGAGCAGATTATTTGTTGCGATTTCAAACGTAATAAAATGGTGGTCCGATAGTCCAGGATTATGAGGAAAAACATTAAGATCTACAACATTTATTCCATGGGACAAAACTAGGTCCAGAGTATGACTGTGGCAGTGAGTAGGTCCAGAGACATGTTGGACAAAACCCACTGAGTCGATGATGGCTCCGAAAGCCTTTTGGAGTGGGTCTGTGGACTTTTCCATATGAATATTAAAATCACCAAAAATTAGAATATTATCTGCTATGACTACAAGGTCCGATAGGAATTCAGGGAACTCAGAGAGGAACGCTGTATATGGCCCAGGAGGCCTGTAAACAGTAACTATAAAAAGTGATTGAGTAGGCTGCATAGATTTCATGACTAGAAGCTCAAAAGACGAAAAAGTCATTTTCTTTTTTGTAAATTGAAATTTGCTATCGTAAATGTTAGCAACACCTCCGCCTTTGCGGGATGCACGGGGTATATGGTCACTAGTGTAATCAGGAGGTGAGGCCTCATTTAACACAGTAAATTCATCAGGCTTAAGCCATGTTTCAGTCAGGCCAATCACATCAAGATTGTGATCAGTGATTAGTTCATTGACTATAACTGCCTTTGAAGTGAGGGATCTAACATTAAGTAACCCTATTTTGAGATGTGAGGTATCACGATTTCTTTCAATAATGGCAGGAATGGAGGAGGTCTTTATCCTAATGAGATTGCTAAGGCGAACACCGCCATGTTTAGTTTTGCCCAACCTAGGTCGAGGCACAGACACAGTCTCAATGGGGATGGCTGAGCTGACTATACTGACTATGCTAGTGTCAGACTCCACTAAGCTGGCAGGTTGGCTAACAGCCTGCTGCCTGGCCTGCACCCTATTTCATTGTGGAGTTAGAGCCCTGTCTATGTTGGTAGATAAGATGAGAGCACCCCTCCAGCTAGGATGGAGTCCGTCACTCCTCAGCAGGTCAGGCTTGGTCCTGTTTGTGGGTGAGTCCCAGAAAGAGGGCCAATTATCTACAAATTCTATCTTTTGGGAGGGGCAGAAAACAGTTTTCAACCAGCGATTGAGTTGTGAGACTCTGCTGTAGAGCTCGTCACTCCCCCTAACTGGGAGGGGGCCAGAGACAATTACTCGATGCCGACACATCTTTCTAGCTGATTTACACGCTGAAGCTATGTTGCGCTTGGTGACCTCTGACTGTTTCATCCTAACATCGTTGGTGCCGACGTGGATAACAATATCTCTATACTCTCTACACTCGCCAGTTTTAGCTTTAGCCAGCACCATCTTCAGATTAGCCTTAACGTCGGTAGCCCTGCCCCCTGGTAAACAGTGTATGATCGCTGGGTGATTCGTTTTAAGTCTAATACTGCGGGTAATGGAGTCGCCAATGACTAGGGTTTTCAATTTGTCAGAGCTAATGGTGGGAGCCTTCGGCGTCTCAGACCCCGTAACGGGAGGAGTAGAGACAAGAGAAAACTCGGCCTCAGACTCCGACTCGCTACTTAATGGGGAAAACCGGTTGAAAGTTTCTGTCGGCTGAATGAGCGACACCAGTTGAGCATTCCTACAGCATTTCCCTCCAGAAGCCATGAGAAAGTTGTCCGGCTGCGGGGACTGTGCGGGGGGATTTATACTAACGTTACTATCTGTACTTACTGGTGGCACAGACGCTGTTTCTTCCTTTCCTACACTGAAATTACCCTTGCCTAACGATTGCGTCTGAAGCTGGGCTTGTAGCACAGCTATCCTCGCCGTAAGGCGATCGTTCTCCTGTATATTATGAGTACAGCGACTGCAATTAGAAGACATCATGTTAATGTTACTACTTAGCTTCGGCTGTTGAAAGTACTGACGAACCATGTCCAGATAAAGCGTCCGGAGTGAAAAAGTTGAATGAGGGAAAAAAGTTGTGATGGAAAAACTAAAAATATAAACGGTAATTAAAAAGTAAAAAGAAAAAAACGTAAAGTTGTCAATTAGCAAAGTAAGGTTGGCAACAAAACGCACAGCAACAAAACCATCCCTTCCTCTCTCTCCCTCCCTCATATGGAACAGTTGGGGAGTGGCGTGAGGTAAAGGAATGTATGGTATTCTAACTACAGATAGTCAATATAGGCAGACGAGAGACAAAGTGTGTGTGTTTGCATGTGTTTGTGTGGTCCAGCTTCCCTCTCAACCTTGTGAAAAGGGTCTGGTGTGACTCTGATATACGAGTATGTTTACAGAGAATCCCTCAATGCCCCTGGTGACCTGAGAGCCAGTGATGACCCATGACCGTGACTGGTGAGGGGGTTCAGGCTGAGCCCTCTGTATCTGACCCCCTCATATCAGAGTTTACTAGGACAGGGCAGGGAGAGCGTGAGTTAGCGGACATAGGAAAGCCCTATTATTGGGTCATCCACCTCAAAGAGAGTCTAACATTGTCAATGGGGAACTCCCTATGAAGACAGACAGATTGCTCACCTCTTTCCCTCTCTGAACTCCCTGCATCCATCTCTCGCTGATCTCCCTCCCTCCATCCTTCATTCTCTTCCTCTTTCATTTCCTGTAGGCTTGTCTCCTGTAATGGACTGTACTCATTTATGTTTCCTTAATCTAATGTTGACGTACTTACTGGAGCTCAGACAGATTTATTTTCTCACCTCTGTAAGGATTGGGAATCAGCTTCTGTGTGTGTGTGTGTGTGTGTGTGTGTGTGTGTGTGTGTGTGTGTGTGTGTGTGTGTGTGTGTGTGTGTGTGTGTGTGTGTGTGTGTGTGTGTGTATTTTTTAAGGCTCTGCCATAGAACAACCTGTTTTCCAAGGCATGCAAAAGTGCAATCTGCATGAACTCAGGAGAGCGGAAATGAGGGAATGAAAGAGAGAGACTGATAGAGGGAGATTGACAAAAGAAGGAGAGAAAAAGATGAGAGAGAGATCAGGACTGCTGCTGTGGGGGGCAGTGATGGGAAGGAGGGGGTTACATACTGGAAACAGTGAGGGGTAGATAGGCTGTCTGCGATCAGACAAACTTCCTTTAATTCTGTTAGGACTGCTGTTAGCTCCAGGTGAAGAAAATCATTCCCAGACAATAGCTTCATTGAACCATGTCTTTTTAAAGGCAGAATGGAATCTCATTCCCCTTTCATATTTCCCTTTCGGAATCTAACCCCGGACTCCGGTGGGGACATGTTCCCATGTTTTGAGTGGGTTTCTTTCAGTTAATTTCAGGTAGCTCTCATCCCCTTTGGCCCTCCGTATCTACATATTTCTTGGGGGGCCAACCCTTTTCTACCCCTGTGCATCCAGAGTAATGTCTGTCTATTAGTTTTACTGGAATGGGATTTCCTCAGGGGGAGAGAGAGCGAGAAAGAAGGCTGTTTATGTACTTTTCTTATGTACAAATACACAGATAAGCTCCATGTACAGATAAGCTTGGACAGGAAACTATAGATTAAAAACAGACCATCAAAGCACAAAATGCCTCTAACCATCCACAACTCCATATATTAGTCAAATACATACATCCACTAATTTGCTGCTCTGTACTCATATCTACAGACAGTGAGAGACACAATGCTTTAAGCTAAGCACACCAGAAACACAGCCTGCGATCCAAAAACGGCACCCTGTTCCCTATATAGTGCACTACTTTTGGCCAGTGCCCAAGTGCACTATATAGGGAATAGGGTGGTATTTGGGACTGAACCACAGTCTATCTATAATTCAGATCTGGTAAATGAGGGTTGTGCAACATGGACATGGTCCTCTCCTCTCTCGGTCCGTGGCTAACCTAATAGAGCTGGGCCTGTGGCTGGCTTAAGTGATGTGATGTGGGCACTTACTGCCTGGTTAGTCTGAACAGTCCTCAGGGGCTTCTTATAGCCTCATGGGGAGAGATACAGGGAGTTTCTAGGATTTGTTTAATGGGGTGGCCAAGGGGGGACCAGGAACCAGTCATTGGTGGCCATGGGAAATCAGCAAATTATATCACAAATAGCATAAAAATTGACTTAAACAATGATGCATTGTATTGAATAACTGTTTATTTGTATCTGCCTCTTAACCGGTAGGCTACCTGTTAACCTTTTTATTGGAACCAATTTTATTTTTGTAAACCAACATTTACCATTTTTATTCCCAAAAATAAAGACAAATGGCATTGACACAATGATTGGCATCCCGGAGCTAGTGCATGGTTGCACAGCCTTTGGCCAAGATAACTGCAGGCGAATGCTTATTGTAGCCAACAATGAGCTTGCTGCACCTTTCTACCGACAATTTGGCCCACTTTTCACCGGCAAAATGCTTTCAATTATTTAATATTTCAGGGCTACCCTCTACTGCTGTTTTCAGAACTCGCCATAGGGTTTGGATGTAATTCAGATCTGGACTCTTCTTTGGCCAAGCCAGCATTACTTAACCATTCATGGGTGCTTTTTGATGTGTGTGTTCGGGGTCGTTCTCCTACTGGAAGACCCACAACCTTCAATGGAGACCCAGCTTTGGGACACTAAGTTGAACATTGGACTATACAAAACACCTGATAATCATGATGCCTTGCGCAAGTTCACGGCCCCCAGTACCAGAAGCAGCAAAGCAACCCAACATCATTATCAAATCTCCTGCATCTTTGATTTTAAGGAGAGTGTTCTTGTCATTGAATGCTTCAATTTGGTTGTCAGTAAACACAGCGCTGATCTGTATTGCCGAAGAGCTCTAATTTTGTTTCATTGGGACACAGAACATTTCCCCCAGGATTTAGGCTTGTTTAGGTAGGTGTTTTAGAAATTCAAATCAGGGTTTCTTCAGCAGTGGGATCTTTTTGTATTATTTATAAAAGATAAAATAAGATCTAAACATAAATGTAAAAATAGAACACCCTCCCTACAATCAATTATTGGCGAGGTTTGATAATGCTGAGAAGTGCAAGGATGCCAATATATTTGGCCGCAACTGTACATAATGCACTTGCTCAGCACCGGGATTAAAAACTCTAGTTTAGTTTCCTGTCAAGTCAAACAGCAGTTACCTAGCCATCTTCCACCTTAACTACAGAATTTTTATGTGAATTGTATGCTCCATACCTGTTAGGGGAGAGTAGGGTAAGTTGAGCCATTTTTTTTATATTCAACATGACTACATCAATGGAAATATAGTATTCTTTCCAACAAAGATATCTACATATATTTCAGGATGTTGTGTATCCCTGGAAATAATCAGAATTCAAGTACACATAACAGTTTTGAAAACATTGCAAAACTTACCTAGCCTCGTACGAACCATCATGATCTCGCGAGCTCAACTTTTTTGTTTGTTTACGTTACAGCGTTATTCTAAAACATATTAAATCATTTTTACTCATCAATCTACACACAATACCCCATAATGACAAAGCGAAAACAGGTTATACATTTTTGCAAATGTATATATTTTTTAAATTACATAAATATCACATTTACATAAGTATTCAGACCCTTCACAGAGTACTTTAATAAAATAAAAAACTTTGTTGAAGCACCTTTGGCAGCAATTACAGCCTCAAGTCCTTTTGGGTATGACGCTACAAGCTTGGCACACCTGTATTTGGGGAGTTTCTCCCATTCTTCTCTGCAGATCTTCTCAACTTCTGTCAGATTGGCTGGGGAGCATCGCTGCACAGCTATTTTCAGGTCTCTCCAGAGATGTTCGATCGGGTTCAAGTCCGGGCTCTGGCTGGGCCACTCAAGGTGTCTTCCAGACCTGACGCTTGGCATTCAGGCCAAAGAGTTCAATCTTGGTTTCATCAGACTAGAGAATCTTGTTTCTCATGGTCTGAGTCCTTTCGGTGCCTTTTGGCAAACTCCAAGAGTGGCTTCTGTCTGGCCACTCTACCATAAAGGCCTGATTGGTGGAGTGCTGCAGAGCTGGTTGTCCTTCTGGAAGGTTCTCCCATCTCCACAGAGGAACTCTGGAGCTCTGTCAGAGTGACCATCGGGTTCTTGGTCACCTCCCTGACCAAGGCCCTTCTCCCCAGATTGCTCGATTTCCCCGGGCGGCCAGCTCTAGGAAGAGTCTTGGTGGTTGGTCTAAACTTCAATGCTGCAAAATGTATTTTGGTACCCTTCCCCAGATCTGTGCCTCTCTTCTCAGAGCTCTACAGACAATTCCTTCAACCTCATGGCTTGGTTTTGCTCTGACATGCACTGTCAACTGTGAGACCTTATATAGACAGGTATGTGCCTTTCCAAATCATGTCCAAATCAATAGAATTTACCACAGGTGGACTCCAATCTAGTTGTAGAAACAGCTCAAGGATGATCAATGGAAACAGGATGTACCTGAACTCAAGAGTCTCATAGCAAAGGGTCTCAATACTTATGTAAATAAGGTTTTTCTGTTTTTTATTTTTAATAAATTAGCAAACATTCCTAAAAACCTGTTTTTGCTTTGTCATTATGGGGTATTGTGTGTAGATTGATGAGGGAAAAAAGTGATTTAATACATTTTAGAATAAGGCTGTAACGTAACAAAATGTGGAAAAGGTCAAGGGGTCTGAATACTTTCTGAATGCACTGTATGCCTTCATTCAGATCAGTGGCGGTCAGTGCCATTTAAGATAAGAGAGGATTTTTTTTTCTTCTATGAGCATGCCTTATTTCTATTACAGCATATTGGATGACTGTCATTCATATTCTATTCACCCAGTTCAATATAACAACGATAGGTTTAGGCTACTACATGATACTCTTACTCTTCCCTATACCCATCTATGAACGAAAGTTTACAACGTAGCTGAACACAGGTCGAAAGAAAGATTTGAGGTGACAGACAGGGACACATGGACAGACAGTGACACATTCAATACTACCTTGCACACTCTTGTCTGCATCTAGCTGACCAAGGGTGTAATCATTAGTCCAGCAGTTGCAAACGAGAGCTTCTATTGGACAAATTCAGGTATGTTTGTCCCTGTTTCGTTCTGTTTGCTTCCATTAAAGAAACATTTTTCAACAGAATCGGAAGAATGAATACAAACTTGATCACATGTAAACAGTCCACTTTCAGAGCTACATACAAACAGCTCGTTGTATTCCTTCTCGCATCTATGCACTCTTTTCCTCTCACCTTTTCTCTTCGCTTGTGGACTCAATGCACAACACATCAGCTGTCTGTGACCAGGCAAAAAAAACTTTCCAAGCCAAACCTTCATATCATAACCGCTACACATAGCCTATATCGTTGTCACCATATTAACTAAAGTAATGTCATAGTCAACATAGCTAATAGAACTAACACATTAGTAAACCCGCTACAATCATGCAGTACAGTGTACAGTCAAGTAAGCAGTTTAGCAGTTACGCCGGCGGTTCCCGGTGGCAATAAATTAGTAAAACCAAAAGCTTATCTTGACTTGAAAGAGTTCCAGTGTTGGATAGTCATAGCCAGCTAGATAACATAACATCCCTCTTTTTGACCCAGGTGTTTGATTAGGCTAGCTGATTTTGCTAGCTATGTAAGTGAAAAGAAAATTGCGAAATATCTCCCCCTCTCTCTCGCTCCTCCAACTATTGTCGTTCTCTCTATTTGCACTGCACTGCAGTGCTAGCTAGCTGTAGCTTATGCTTTCAGTACTAGATTAATTATCTGATCCTTTGATTGAGTGGACAACATGTCAGTTCATACTGCAAGAGCTCTGGAGGATGTCCTCCGGAAGTTGTCATAATTACTGTGTAAGTCTATGGAAGGGGATGAGAACCATGAGCCTCCTAGGTTTTGTTTAGAAGTCAATGTACCCAGAGGAGGACGGAAGCTAGCTGTCCTTCGGCTACACCATGGTGCTACCCTACAGAGTGCTGTTGAGACTACTGTAGACCTTAATTGCAAAACAGTGTGTTTTACTCAATTATTTGGTGACATGTTCATATATTTTGTTTAGTTTTATCTAAAAAAAGGATAACTTTTTAAAAATGTTTCACTATTTTTATGAAATTGACTCAGTAGGATGGTCCTCCCCGTCCTCCTCTGAGGAGCCCCCACTGATTCAGATATAGTAGAACTCTGTTCAGTATCACTTACCCTTCCATTGCTTGACCAGTTGTCTGGGACTGGGATGTTGTTTAGAAGTACCAGTTCGTAGGAAAGTTCTCTGCATTTGAAGCCCATGAAACTGGACCACCAGATTTGTGATATGTTAAGCAAACTCAGACTCCATGTCATCAGATAAGACACTGTGTGCCTCTGCTACTCTATCATAGCCTCTCTTTTGCACAGATACATGCTATTTTTGTCAATGTACCTCTTCAGGGTCATTCAGTCTATTTTTCTTCCCTTGCTGCTGTGCTAATGGATTTCTTCCCTTCTCTTACTTACTTGGCTGCTCTCTCAAGAACCTCAAGGGTGGCCAGACCCATGCTTGCATTATGTTTGTGTGACGCACACAAATATACAGTGCTGCTTGAAAGTATGTTAACCCCTTGTGCAATTACAGATTATTTTAGTTTTTGCCATGAAATCTTCATTTAGAACCAGTCTTTTTGATCTGACATAACAGGTTTATATTCACCAATACCATATGTGACCTGTTTCAGGAAACTAGGCATATGTCGCGGGTCACTACTTCACAGGAGAGCCGTTTGAACGTAAACTTTTTTTTAAAATTAAAATTAGTTTTTTGGCTGAAATGCCTTCTGGAACATGTGAACTTTCATGTGCCTTAATAACAAAACTTGTATGCCATCTGTAAATACAAAATAAAATTGTTAAAATTACGAGCCTAGTTGGTTTAGCCACAGAAAAAGTCAACAACCTTCCCGCTAGCCATGATTGGCTGAGATAATGAGTGGGCTGGACATGCTGAGAGATGAGCTTGGATTGGGCTGCCATATAGCATGCTTCTGTCTATTTAAGCTTGTCAGTATGTGTAGGTAATCCTGTCTAACGCAGCTTTAAAAAAAATGTATTGCGTAGTAAAACTGCATAAGTGTGGCTCTCCAATTTCTGGAGTACCGAGTTTTGAAATCGGTGGAATTCGAGTATGATAGCTAAGGAGATGGAGAAAACACCTGTCTCCCGATTACATCTTCAAACTAAGGGCAACCATGGCATCCGTGACAGGCTCAGATCAGGAGACGCGTCCATCCATGATGTATACGGGTAAGATAGTCTAGCTAGCTACATTTTCAGATATTACACGTCTCTAATTTTGACAAAGTGGTTTCATTTCAAGTTAAAGTGTACTGTTAGCTAGCTAACGTTAGCTGGCTGGCTCGCTATGTATATGATCGTATTATTCCTATCTCAGAGCCATTTGCACGGCTAGTTATAGCCTAATGTTAACTAGCTAACATTAAACCTGGTTGGTTAGCTACCTGCAGATTCATGCAGGGTAGTAACGTCATGAGTTGGTATTATGGTTCATTCTTTAGCTAGCTACATGTCTTAACAAAATACTCCACTATGCAAGTATCCATTTCAATAGAATGTCACTGCAACAAATGTTTCAGAGCACTCTCATCTGAGTGTGCCAGAGCGCAGAATAACTGATGAATTTAAGAAACGCTCAACACCAGTTGAATATGGCTGGTGTCAGTAAACGTCGCGAAAAAAAGCGTAATTCTTGCCAGGAGCACAGTTAGTTACCAACGCTCTGGATAACGTGAAAACAGCCTAACCAGCTCTGCTAGGGTGAGTAAAATGGTCCGTTTTGGTCGGGGCTAAAGTTTAAGATGATTCTTATGGCATTACACACAATCAGTGTGAAACAAAGTGACTTGACACAACGGGCCAAACAAGCTGTACAAACAAAACGGAAATGACACAGGACGTATTTTTAATGAAAGGGGTTGCAGTCTGCTGTGAAGCGTTCATCTATGTATACGGAGGACGTTAGAAGGCTGGCTCGCTAGCTGACATTACGTTTATGATCTGTGTAGTAATGTTCTCAGAATGTCATTCTGTTTTTCTGCTACACGCATTATTTTTCCTCTGCACCAACATGGTGTAGAGGAAATCATGCGTGTAACAGAAAAACTAAATTAAAAGGAATTAGTGCAGGTGCAAAAATAAGTGAACCCCGAGTTGCATTGGTTAAATCAAGTAGGTAAGTAGAATCAGGTGGGTAAATAATTGGGTACCAAATGAACCAATCAAAGGAGAGATCGTTAGGAAAGAGTTTGGGGGGGACTCTGATAAATAGAGATAAGAAATGTGGTAAGTTTAATGTTACCAATCCAGGTGAATGCAAAGCAGACCATGCTGAGAGGAAAGGAGATCTCAGAGGACATCAGGACGAGGGTAGTGAGAGCACATCAGTCTGGGGAAGGCTATAAAATCATCCCAAAAAGATTTGAGCTCCATCAGTCCACTGTGAGGCAAATAATGTATAAATGGAGAGCCTTTAACATGACAGCAACTCGGCCTGGAAGTGGACGCCCTTCCAAAATATCCCCAAGAGCCACAAAACAATAATAAATCAGGTAAAAGCCAACCCAAACATAACATGTAGAGATTTGCAGACCTCCCTTGCTGCATCTCAGGTAACTGTGCATGCTTAAAAAAAAAACGCGGAATCGAAATGACATTTATTTAACTTGGCAAGTCAGTTAAGAACACAGTCTTATTTACAATTGATGGCCTACCAAAAAGCCTCCTGCGGGGGCTGGGATTAAAAATATAAAATATAGGACAAAACACACAAGAGAGACAACACAACACTACAAAAAAGAGACCTAAGACAACAACATAGCAAGGCAGCCATTCATGGGAGGGTTGCTAAGAAGAAGCCTCTGCTGTCAAAAAAAGAAACAAACTGCCCGTCTTAACGTTGTCAGAGATCACCTGGACAAATCTGAAGGTTTCTGGAAGTCCATTCTCTGGACCGATGAGTCCGAAATTGACCTTTTTGGTCACAATCAACACCGGTATGTTTACCGAAAACCCAACACTGTCTACCACCAATATAACCTTATCCCAACAGTCAAGTATGGTGGTGGGAATGTCAAGATCTGGGGCTGCTTTTCCTCCTCTGGATCTGGACGACTCCACATCATTATTTGAATGTTTTAAATATTTTACCTTTATTTAACTTTAACCTTAATTCCCTTAATTTAACATTAAGGGAACCATTAATTATTAGGTATACCAGGAGATTCTTGAACAGAACGTCAGGCCATCAGTCAAGGAACTAAAGCTGGGCCTAAAATGAGTCTTCCAACAAGACAACGACCCAAAGCATTCAAGCAAATCTACCAAAGAATGGCTCACGGAAGCAACAAGATTTGTGTTTTGGATTGGCCAAGTCAAAGTCCTGACCTAAATCCAATCGAGATGCTGTGGCAGGACCTGAAGCGGGCAGTTCATGCCAGCAGTGGCGGATTTAGGTATATAGGCGACATCGGCAGCCGCCCAGTACAGCATCTTGTCGGGGGTTAAACGGGGCGCCCGCACAAAAAAAATCAGAATGGTGACATTTGCGCGATCAGTTTTCTATCGCTTATTTGCACGTCACGTCAATGATATCATGTCACCGTGTGGGACTGTGGGTTAATTAACCTTGTTAGAGTGGGCGCCCTGATTGGTAAGGTCTCCCCACTCAGAAGTACGAGATGGGGAGGGGGGCGGGGGTAGGTTGACCTCAGGTCTCCCCACTGGAAGCCCGAGGTAGGGGGAGTGGGGGAATCTATCAAACAGCGCACCTCTAACTTTGTACAGTACTAATGCAAATGAGTAAAATCAGTCACACTACGAAATACTACCAAATACTACCAAATAAACCACAATTAATTCATAATACTGTGAATATAGTTTCACAGACATATTGTTGCATTTTTTTTCTGGTTTGTGCGAAATCGTTAAGAATAATATAAAACCAGTCTGCACACCACCAAGGTGAATTGGTTTAGTCTTGACTCTTGGTTGACAGTGTTGGGGGATGGGTAATGTAGTCTTGACTCTTGGTTGACAGTGTTGGGGGATGGGTAATGTATTGATGCTCCAGTGCCAAATCAACACAAATGGATAAGAAAAGGTCTAAGCCATCAGGTGCCCAGTTTAGGAAAAAGAGGAAAGAAGGAGAAACGTGCAAAAGATAAATGGTATGCAGCTATGTCATCTCTTTATGAGTATAATATTATGCATGTATTGAAATAGGCTAACAAACAAAGTGTTATACTAGCCTATGTTGCTTGCTATGCTATTACACGTAGGGTGACAATATTCTGTTTTCTGTCCAACTAGCTTACATAACATTGAATATAATTTCACACAGTTTCATCATGATAATGTGTATAGCCTGCAGCAAAACGATTACAACCTAACTAGCACATTATTGATTTGGTTAACTTTCATTGAGGTGACATCATAAAGGGTTCCTGTGATTGTACTGATTAGGTCCTGAGCTCAGTAAGGGGAATTTCCAATGCTATAGGCTAACTTAAAAGATGTCTATATTATGCTGATATTTTGTATATTTTGTGATATATTGAGTCTTTTGGGATGTCTTATGCCTAGAATTAACCAAGGAGGTTGTATGGTTCATATAGTTCCTATTCTGAAAGTTTGATAAATTGTGCATAATGGCATGTATATTTAATTGCGCAACAAATGTATTTAGGGTGTCACACTCATATACTGTATTTCAATGCAAATTCAGGGGCACTTCTGAAATATTTTGGAGCACCCTCTGACACTGGTCAGGATGAGGAGCCATCTACCTCCTCAGCCACACACGTGTCTTCACAAATGTTGTCTGAGCCTGAGGATGAAGACCCATTTGGTTCCACTTCTCCCCAGCAGGATTCTTCAGGTGTGTTGGTGCGCACGTGTGTGTAGGTACACGCACATGTGTTTGTGTGCATCCCTGCATAACAAACAAAGTAAATCATTTCCCTGCTGACTGGCCTTCAGTTCTGACTGACAGAATTCGGACACAACTAGTTTGCAGAGGACCAAGTGAGGTACCACCTAACTTTGTTTTCCCAAGGAATGAGAGTGATGGAAGAAGTTGCCACCACCAGTATTTCAGGAAGACCTTGGTGAGTGGGGAAAAAATCCAGAGAAGTTGGTTGGTGTATTCTGAAAGAATCAACAGCCTCTTCTGCAAACTCTTTTCTAAGAAGAAAATTAATTTAGCAAACTCAGGACTGACAGACTGGAAACATGCAAGTTCTTTGCTGACTTCACACGACAGCAGTCCAGAACACCAAAACTGCATGAAAACATGGAAAAAATTGGCAATGAGGATAAAAAAAAGTGGAAACAATTGATAAGCATGAAATGGTACTTATGGAGGCTGAGAGAATAAGATGGAGAGAGGTGTTGACACGTCTGACTGCTATGGTGCAGTCTCTTGCAATTATAAATCTGGCACTAAGGGGACACACAGAAACATTGTACTCAACATCAAATGGAAATTTCCTCAAAGAGATTGAACTGATGGCACAATTTGATCCAGTCATTGAAAGAGCACCTTAACCGTGTCCAAAAAGGGACCTAGAGTCAACAAACCACCAGCTAACTTGGGCACCAAATACAGAGTGAACTCATTGATTTGCTGAGCTGCAAGGTCATTTCAATAATGGTGAGTGACATCAAGCTGGCAAAATTATTCTCTATCATTCTAGATTGCACCTCAGATGTCAGTCCAAAATAAAGGAACATTTTATGGGGATTTTGGAGGCAGGAGGGGCCAACATTTGGTATCCCTGATTCTCAAAAGATTAAAGGAGCTAAAAATGTATTTTGAGGACTGCAGAGGACAGACTTATGATAATGGGGCCAACATGAGAGGCAAAAACAAAGGTGTCCAAGCCAGACTCCTGGAAATGAGTCCAAGAGTTCTACTTGTGCCATGTGGGGCTCACACATTGAACCTGGTTGTGGCTGATGCTGCTAAAAGTTCTGTCGATGCCACAGGTTACTTTGGCATCTTACACAAACTACACACCTTGTTCTCAGCCTCCACACAGCGATGGGCCATCCTGAAAAAACATGTGGACATCACTTTGAAGATGTGGACAGACAAAAGTGGGAGAGTAAAGTTAAGAGTGTCGAGCCACTGAGGTATCAGGCAGCAGCGGTGAGAGCGGCACTGATTGAGGTGAGGGATCAAACCAAAGACCATGTGATAAAGATTGAGGCCCAGTCCTTGTCAGGGGAGGTGGGATCATACCGCTTCAGCATCTGTACAGTGGTGTGGTATGACATCTTGAGCCAGATCCAACATGTGAGCAAGCTGATGCAGTCGCCCAGTATGCATGTGGATGTTGCAGTCAGTCTTCTCAGAAAGACAGAGAGAGGTCTCAGCAACTACAGGGCAACAGGCTTTATGACTGCACAAACGTCAGCCAAGGATACTTGCGAGGGTATGAATGTAGAGGACGTTCTACAACAAAAAAGGCTGAGGTCCACAAAGCTGCACTTTTCATACGAATCATTTGAATCAATGGTAGCCATCTTCAATTATGTGGGTACAACAGACTAGGATAGGGAGCAATTGAATATGACCGTAAACACACCAGCCAGCTGGTCTCCGAATGGTTTGAGGACGCGGCTAGGGATGCCATCTGGGCCAGCAGCCTTGCGAGGGTTAACACGTTTAAATATTTTACTCGTCAGCCATGGAGGAGGGGGGGGGGGTGTGCAGTCCTTGTTAGCGGGCCGCAACGGTGGCACTGTATTATCCTCAAAGCGGGCAAAGAAGGTGTTTAGTTTGTCTGGAGGCATGACGTCGGTGTCCGTGACGTGGCTGGATTTAATTTGGTAGTCCATGATTTCCTGTAGACCCTGCCACATACGTCTTGTGTCTGAGCTGTTGAATTGCGACTCCACCTTGTCCCTGAACTGGCATTTCGCTTGTTTGATTGCCTTCCGGAGGGAATAGCTACACTGTTAATGTTCAGACATATTTCCAAACCTCTTTCCATGGTTAAATGCGGTGGATCGCGCTTTCAGTTTTGCGCGAATGCCGCCACCTATCCACAGTTTCTGGTTAGGGTAGGTTTTAATAGTCACAGTGGGTACAACATCTCCAATGCATTTCTTTATAAACGCACTCACCAAGTCAGCGTATAGGTTGATGTTGTTCTCTGAGGCTGACCGTAACCTTTTCCAGTCCACGTGATCAAAACAATCTTAAAGCGTGGCTTCCGATTGGTCGGACCAGCGTTGAATGATTCTCGTCATTGGTACATCCTGTTTGAGTTTCTGTCTATAAGACGGAAGGAGCAAGATGACGTCGTGGTCGGATTTGCCGAAGGGAGGGCGGGGGAGGGCTTTGTATGCATTGCGGAAGTTAGAGTAGCAATGGTCGAGGGTATTGCGCATGCGCGTAGCGCAATCAATATGCTGGAAGAATTTAGGTAGACTTGTTCTCAAATTTGCTTTGTCAAAATCCCCAGCTAAAATAAATGCAGCCTCAGGATGTATGGTTTCCTGTTTGTATATAGTCCAGTGAAGTTCCTTGGTGTCTGCTTGAGGGGGAATGTACAGGGCTGTGACTATAACTGACAAGAATTCTCTTGGTAGGTAAAATGGCCAGCACTTGTAAGGAATTCTAGATCGGGTGAGCAGAAGGACTTGAGTTCCTGTATGTTGTTTTGATTACACCATGAGTCGTTAATCATAAAGCATAAACCCCCGCCCTTCCTTTTCACATAAAGGTGTTTATCTCTGTTGGCGCGATGCATGGAGTGAACCGATTCCGACAACATATCCCGAGAGAGCCACATTTCCGTGAAATAGAGAATGTTACAATCTCTGTCTCTCTAGAAGGCAACCCTTGCTCAAATTTTGTCTACCTTGTCAAGAGACTGGACATTGGCTAGTTGTATACTCGGGAGCGGTGTGCGATGTGCACGTCTACGGAGCCAAACAGAGCTTTGGGAAAGTCGTATTCCTGGTCGTTATGTTGGTAAGTTGACATTGCTCTTATATCCAATAGTTATTCCCAGCTGTATGTAATAAGACTTAAGATTTCCTGGGGTAACAATGAAAGAAATAATACATAAAAAAACAGTGACCATCTCTGTCAGCACCATGCTGGTATTTTGCAGCCCAAATAAATGCTTCACAGAGTTCAAGTACCAGACACATTTCAACATCAACTGTTCAGAGGAGACTGCGTGAATCAGGCCTTCGTGGTCGAATTGCTACAAAGAAACCACTACTAAAAGGACACCGATAAGAAGAAGAGACTTGCTTGGGACAAGAAACATGATCAATGGACATTAGACTGGTGGAAATCTGTCATTTTGTCTGATTAATCCAAAATTGACATTTTTGGTTCCAACCGCCGTGTCTTTGTGAGATGCAGAGTAGGCAAACAGATGATCTCAGCATGCGTGGTTCCCACTGTGAATTAGGGAGGAGGTGATGTGATGGTGGGGGGGTGCTTTACTGGTGACACTGTCAGCGATTTATTTACAATTCAAGGAACACTTCCGGCGCCGACCGAGATGGCCGCCTCGCTTCGCGTTCCTAGGAAACTATGCAGTGTTTTATGTGTTATTCCTTACATTGGTACCCCAGGTAATCTTAGGTTTCATTACATACAGTCGGGAGGAACTACTGAATATAAGAGAAACGTCAACTCACCATCGTTACAACCAGGAATATGACTCTCCCGAAGCGGATCTGGTGTTTTGCCTTCCACCCAATACAATGGATCTGATCCCAGCCGGTGACCCTAAACAACGATGCCGAAAAAGGGGCAAACGAGGCGGTCTCCTGGTCAGGCTTTGGAGACGGGCACATCGCGCTCCACTCCCTAGCATACTACTCGCCAATGTCCAGTCTCTTGACAATAAGGTTGATGAAATCCGAGCACGGGTAACATTCCAGAGAGACATCAGGGATTGTAATGTTCTTTGCTTCACGGAAACATGGCTCACTCGAGAGACGCTAACGGAGTCGGTGCAGCCAGCTGGTTTCTTCGCGCATCGCGCCGACAGAAACAAACATCTTTCTGGTAAGAAGAGGGGCGGGGGTGTATGCCTTATGATCAACGAGACGTGGTGGGATCATAACAACATACAGGAACTCAAGTCATTCTGTTCACCAGATTTAGAATTCCTCACAATCAAATGTCGACCGCATTATCTACCAAGGGAATTCTCTTCGATTATAATCACAGCCGTATATATTCCCCCCCAAGCAGACACATCGATGGCCCTGAACGAACTTTATCTGACTCTTTGTAAACTGGAAACCACACACTCTGAGGCTGCATTCATCGTAGCTGGGGATTTCACGCTTCAAGACTGCTTCGATCACGTGGATTGGGATATGTTCCGCATTGCGTCCAACAACAACATTGACGAATATGCTGATTCGGTGAGCGAGTTCATTAGAAAGTGCATTGACGATGTCGTACCCACAGCAACGATTAAAACATTCCCAAACCAGAAACCGTGGATTGATGGCAGCATTCGCGTGAAACTGAAAGCGCAAACCACTGCTTTTAACCAGGGCAAGGTGACCGGAAACATGATCGAATACAAACAGTGTAGCTATTCCCTCCGCAAGGCAATCAAACAAGCTAAGTCCCAGTATAGAGACAAAGTAGAGTCGCAATTCAACAGCTCAGACACAAGAGGTATGTGGCAGGGTCTACAGTCAATCACGGATTACAAAAAGAAAACCAGCCCCGTCGCGGACCAGGATGTCTTGCTCCCAGACAGACTAAATATATTTTTTGCTCGCTTTGAGGACAATACAGTGCCACTGACACAGCCCGCTACCAAAACCTGCGGGCTCTCCTTCACTGCAGCCGAGGTGAGTAAAACATTTAAACGTGTTAACCCTCGCAAGGCTGCAGGCCCAGACGGCATTCCCAGCCGTGTCCTCAGAGCATGCGCAGACCAGCTGGCTGGTGTGTTTAAGGACATATTCAATCAATCCTTATCCCAGTCTGCTGTTCCCACATGCTTCAAGAGGGCCACCATTGTTCCTGTTCCCAAGAAAGCTAAGGTAACTGAGCTAAACGACTACCGCCCCGTAGCACTCACTTCCGTCATCATGAAGTGCTTTGAGAGACTAGTCAAGGACCATATCACCTCCACCCTACCTGACACCCTAGACCCACTCCAATTTGCTTACCGACCCAACATGTCCACAGACGACGCAATCGCAACCACACTGCACACTGCCCTAACCCATCTGGACAAGAGGAATACCTATGTGAGAATGCTGTTCATCGACTACAGCTCAGCATTTAACACCATAGTACCCTCCAAACTCGTCATCAAGCTCGAGACCCTAGGTCTCGACCCCGCCCTGTGCAACTGGGTCCTGGACTTCCTGACGGGCCGCCCCCCAGGTGGTGAGGGTAGGTAACAACATCTCCACCCCGCTGATCCTCAACACTGGGGCCCCACAAGGGTGCGTTCTGAGCCCTCTCCTGTACTCCCTGTTCACCCACGACTGCGTGGCCATGCACGCCTCCAACTCAATCATCAAGTTTGCGGACGACACTACAGTGGTAGGCTTGATTACCAACAACGACAAGACGGCCTACAGGGAGGAGGTGAGGGCCCTCGGAGTGTGGTGTCAGGAAAATAACCTCACACTCAACGTCAACAAAACAAAGGAGATGATTGTGGACTTCAGGAAACAGCAGAGGGAGCACCCCCCTATCCACATCGACAGGACAGTAGTGGAGAAGGTGGAAAGTTTTAAGTTCCTCGGTGTACACATCACGGACAAACTGAATTGGTCCACCCACACAGACAGCGTTGTGAAGAAGGCGCAGCAGCGCCTCTTCAACCTCAGGAGGCTGAAGAAATGTGGCTTGTCACCAAAAGCACTCACAAACTTCTACAGATGCACAATCGAGAGCATCCTGTCGGGCTGTATCACCGCCTGGTACGGCAACTGCTCCGCCCACAACCGTAAGGCTCTCCAGAGGGTAGTGAGGTCTGCACAACGCATCACCGGGGGCAAACTACCTGCCCTCCAGGACACCTACACCACCCGATGTCACAGGAAGGCCATAAAGATCATCAAGGACAACAACCACCCGAGCCACTGCCTGTTCACCCCGCTATCATCCAGAAGGCGAGGTCAGTACAGGTGCATCAAAGCAGGGACCGAGAGACTGAAAAACAGCTTCTATCTCAAGGCCATCAGACTGTTAAACAGCCACCACTAACATTTAGTGGCCGCTGCCAACATACTGACTCAACTTCAGCCACTTTAATAATGGGAATTGATGGAAATTATGTAAAAATGTATCACTAGCCACTTTAAACAATGCCACTTAATATAATGTTTACATACCCTACATTACTCATCTCATATGTATATGTATATACTGTACTGTATATCATCCACTGCATCTTGCCATCTTTTTGTAATACATGTATCACTAGCCACTTTAAACTATGCCACTTTATGTTTACATACCCTACATTACTCATCTCATATGTATAGACTGTACACTATACCATCTACTGCATCTTGCCTATGCCGTTCTGTACCATCACTCATTCATATATCTTTATGTACATATTCTTTATCCCTTTACACTTGTGTGTATAAGGTAGTAGTTGTGGAATTGTTAGGTTAGATTACTTGTTGGTTATTACTGCATTGTCGGAACTAGAAGCACAAGCATTTCGCTACACTCGCATTACCATCTGCTAACCATGTGTATGTGACAAATAAAATTTGATTTGATTTGAACACTTAACCAGCATGGCTACCACAGCATTCTGCAACAATACACCATCGGGCTCCCGAGTGGCGCAGCGTTCTAAAGCACTGCATCTCAGTGCTAGAGGCATCACTACAGACCCTAGTTTGATTCCAGGCTGTATCACAACCGGCCGTGATTGGGAGTCCCATAGGGCGGCACACAATTGGCCCAGCGTAGTCCAGGTTAGGGTTTGGTAGGCCGTCATTGTAAATTCTAATTTGTTCTTAACTCACTTGCCTAGTTAAATAAAGGTAAAATATTTGTTTTATCTGGTTTGCACTTAGTGGGACTATCATTTGTTTTTCAACAGGACAATGACTCAACACTCCTCCAGGCTATGTAAGGGCTATTTGACCAAGAAGGAGAGTGATGGAGTGCTACAACAGATGACCTGGCCTCCACAATCATCCGACCTCAACCCAATTGAGATGGTTTGGGATGAGTTGGACCGCAGAGTGAAGGAAAAGCCAACATGTAATGTGCAATATTAGACTCAAATAATTGAGATAGCATGGTTAACTACATCGCCCATGAGTTTGGTGATGTTTGAAGGCAATTTAAAAGAGTTTTAACCCGACTGAAACTGTTTGGTATTTTCCCCATTGTAAGTAATGAATGTTGGCTAGGTTGCTAATGGTTTATATGTAAGAGAAGGGATTAAGATTAAGCGTCTGCACTTTTTGTACGATGTTTTATATCCTATTTGTTTTATTTTCCACGAACAAAGGCTCAGTTTAGTTCAGGTAATACAGTATATGTTAATATGTGATGTCACGATAAAATATGTTAATATTTATACAGAAATAACAGTTTGCTAGATTTATGTTAACCAAATGTAGTTTGGCTAAGCACTAACTAGCTCTAGTCTAGGCTAGTTGGTTTCAGTTAATGTTAGCTGACATGTTAATGGTTTATGATGTAATGGTTGTAGCATTGTTTAGCACAGGCCTCCAGTCATTTATAGCTGTTTCTAAATTGACACTGATAGTACTTTTAAGCAATAAGGCATGAGGTGGTGTGGTCTATGGCCAATATACCACGGCTAAGGGCTGTTCTTATGCAACGCAGTGTGCCTGGACACAGGCTTAGCCGTGGTATATTGGCCATATATCACAAACCCTCAGGTACCTTATGGCTATTATAAACCGGTTACCAATGTAATTAGAGCAGGTAAAATAAATGTTTTGTTGTACTTGGTGGTATATGGTCTGATATACCACAGCTGTCAGCCAATCAGCATTAAGGGTTCAAACCACCCAGTTTACAATGAGTTATATATAATGTGAGTGTGTAGATGTATGGTGATAGTTTTTTTTAGACCTTTTATTTTTGATACTTGGATATGGAATGGGAAGAATTAATAATACAATGAAGTTGTAATGTACTGTTTAATTGATTTTGAGAACAAAAAAGATTAACAAAAGAGAACAATATTTTAATACATCTTGGAGAGTGCCTACTACTAAACACTAACGTTTCTCCGTCTCATCATCTCTGTTAATTCAGGTTTCTCATCTGCTGACCACATCTCAGTCCAAGGCGGTGTTACATTTGTATACAGTGGGCATGAAGATAACTGCTTTGTAACAATAAAAATGCACTATCTTGAGTTCATACGCATGATACATTGCAAAAATACTATTCATATGGAGGGAATTCCAACCTGAGTTATTCATGAGTAAATGGAACTTAATTCCCTTTTGATTCACTATGCGTATTCTGACCTTGAATTTAAACATGAGAATACCATACTATTCACCCGCTATTCGATAGATACTCCATATTCTGACTTTGACTTAATTCCCTCATAATGCCACCATATTTACCCGCGATGAAACCAAGACAAAGGTTGAGCGAACCAGGTCCAAAGTAGAAAAAGCATCCCCCCCCCCCACCAATAGAAATAACAGCATTCTCCAATCACTGTAATGTATAAATCGATAAAGAGTTATTTATAAGAGATAGGTAAATGAGTAATCCGTTTGGAGAACGGGATTGTTAATACAAAGAGCAATTGTTTTAGATTATTTTTCCTTGTGATCCCTGGAGACTAATGTGAAACCAATCATATGGAAGCAAACTGAAAATCATTACAATATGACATGTATTGCAGACCATTTTCCACAGTGAAGTAGGCTATAAATAGCTGTGCCGTTATTTAAAATTGTAATTGTAATTTGCGGGGATGAAATTTGGAGACCCAAGGGAAGGGAAGGGGAAATCGAGTCAGTTGCAACGCATAATGCATTCAACCAAAATGTATCTTCTGCATTTAACCCAACCCCTCTGAACTAGAGAGGTGCGGGGGCTGCCTTCATCCGCTCGGGGTAGCAGTTGTTGTTGGGGGTTAACTACCTTGCTCAAGGGCAGAACAGAAGATTTTTCCACCTTGCCGGCTCGGGGATTTGAACTAGCGATCTTTCGGCTACTGGCCCAACGCTCTTAAAAGGCTAGACTGCACCAAGCTATAGGCTTTTGTATCGCAAAAGCGATACAAAAGTTGATTTATGCGCATTATGTTTTAATTATATGCCCTGCCTTTTCTCCGTTTTATTTTACAATTAGTAGAATGTTAAATATTAGCCAATATCAGTAATACCCATATAATTGTAACTTTAGTGTTAGTTTCCTTCAATGTGTAGACTAAACGTTGCATCATTCCATTCCGTTAACCTTTCTCTGTCACATCCGTGTAGTAGTTGTTCCTGAGGGTCGCTATAGTAGATCATATTAGGCTAACGTTGTGCAGTTATTTGGGACATGTAGCCTATATGAATCCTTATGGAATGCAGACCATACGTAGCCGTTTAAACCTGGAGCCTGGCGCACGGTTCACGATGACTGACCTTGGTCATTTTATTAAACCGCTGAAAACCCTCCCACTTGCTGGCCAACAGATTTTCTTGTGGAGTCTTCATTCAATTGAGTTATTAGTACATTAACCTTAAGCCATCCCTTTAAATACGGTGTACCTTTTAATTTGGTCACAGACTCACTAGAATGCATCGAAATAACAGCTTCAGAATATTAGTGATCAATGAAAGGAAGCGATCTAAATATATGCATATTTGTCTCCGTTTCAGGACCAGCTGGTTTAAAATTACTCTGATTTTGTAGATAATTTAGGCACATTTTAAGGTTAGGAAAGTATTTGGAGAGCTTTTACACACAATTTTTGGATGAATACATTTTTTTGGTTTAATTCATCCTGAAAGTTGCCATATTCAAGTTCAAACCGTTAAATATTGGAAGGTGAAAAAAGTGTACAATAGGGGTTAAACAAAAGGCTAGTCCAATAAATCTACCCTAATCCTCAGTAATAATGGAACTGTAATGTATTCAGACTGTGGAAGGGAACCATGCCTGCAAAGCCGATTACGCGCATGCATACGTCTGAATACCAATTACTGAGAACTGCGTAGTAATGACATGCGTAGGAAAAACGTAAATTTCCTAAGTCTGAATCGGCTACATTATGCATAAAACAGACAATTAAACCCATGGACATTGGTTCAAGTTACCCCAATGCAAACATTTGTACTATATTAGCCAACACAGCTACAAGGATGCACTTTCATGCTAGGTTTAAGACCTCATATTGTAGACCCCAACTGATGTAATGAACAATCTTAAAATGATATACTTATGTTTCATGATGCTTGCATCTAAACCAAACACATTCATTTGACTTTGTGAAAATCTGTTTTATGAACCTAACTTGGTTGGGGAGTAGGGAACTACATGTAGCTCAATTAATGTCTTTAACTACATTGTGCAGTAGGTGGTAGTTGATCTAAATTTGAATCTAGGTAGTGTTTTCAGTACTTAATTACTTGTTTTGCCATGCAGCAGTGTAGCTAAGTACTAGAACTACACCCTTTTTTTTTGCAAAACTAAAATATGAGTGAAGTAGGCAATAATGTATTTTTCAGCCTAATTGACACTTGAATTTTTTGGGGGGGGGTGTTTTAATAGGCTAAATTACACATTATGTTAACATATGACCCCACAAAGTAGTTTGGACGGAGTGAACTACTTTTTAAAAGTAACTGTAGTTAAGTAAACCATTTTTCTTCAGGGTAACTTTCCAGTGTGAAGTAATTGGTAGCTTGGTAAACTATATTTTCAGAGTAGCTACCCCAACACTGAGATTATATACGTTTTTTGACATTTGACATTTCAGATTTAGATATGATCATCAGTAGTTAACTTTAGCTAAGTAACTATATTTTTCTTAAGGGTAACTTTAGTGTAGCTTAACTTCTTCCAGTGTGAAGTAATTGGTAGCTTGGTAAACTATATTTTCAGAGTAGCTTCCCCAACACTGGTTACCACTTTTCCATGTGGTTTCTTCCTTCAGACTCCATGAAATGATGACATCTTCCTAAATATTTGGTCACATGATTAATTGTGTATGGTTTCCGCGAAACAGGTTCAACGAACCCTTTGGCTCAACTTAACCCACTCTCCCCTACAGTTTAGCTAGCATAAAGTCTGGGCAGCAATTTTTCAACTAATCTTTACCTGGCGATAACATTACTTCCTCTCAACCTGGAAGTTACCGGTGTCTTCATCTCCCATCGATAGATGGAACGTAAGAATTTAGAAAATTCTCTTAATAAATGTAATACATTTTTGCTCCATGAGGTAATCCAATTCATGTAAATAAATGATAGTGAGACTGTATGATTGGATGAGATGTCCATCAATGTCAACAGTGCAGGTGTGTTTGCATGAAAACCATGGTAACAGCATACAGTAACATTATTCGTAGCCTATATGACTGACTATGCACTGATTCCTACAGATGAGCATATGCTCTTAACCTCTCAACCAGGCCCAACATGATTGATTGTTCTCTATCTGTAAAGGGCCTGTGTGGGTGCAGGCTTTTATTCCAGCCCAGTAGCATGAAGTGCTTTGAACCTGATCATGTAGACCCCTCCCACAGTATCATATCCTACATTCTCTCTATCCCCAATTTATCAAGCTAGATATGGGAGACCACTAGGGCCAACACCTAGTGCCTGCCAGTGGGGTTCTGACATATTATTTAAAGGGTAATTCTACCCCTTTTCAACCTCATATTCATTATCTCCACCAAGAAACCAGGTATATATATATATATATACATATACTATTCTATAAAGAGCTAGGTCCAGAGGATGTATAAATGGAGTAACTAGCAGGACTCTACTGGCATCTGGTGGCAGCAGGGCCAAAAGCAAGACTGCATCCTGAAGAGGGTTCTGTAGATATGCATAGTGTCACTAGATGGCAGACCAGTCTGCATCAACACACAGCGGAATGTGCAGGTCCTGGGGGCAGTGTAGATGTAAATCTTGGTGGGGCAAAGTTTTTTTTTTTAAAGTAAAAAAAAATGTTTTAGATTCATGCCAGCAAACCCACTACACAACACTAAACAAAAATTGCACTATAACGGTGACAAACAGTGCATACAAACTGTTAGGGCCTACATAAAGCTGTCCCAACAGCAGAGCTTTCTTTTCAGCACCATGGAGTGAATCCTTACCACCGCTACACAAATGGGGTTTCTACTGACAATTGAGATGTACAAACTATTGTATAAAGGAACGATGAGCGGATCAGAGGCAATCCGTAATTTAGATGAAGACAATGAGCGTGCTAAGACGGACGAAGTCAAGATAACTATTTGTTAAGTACTTTTGAAATGTACAGCGACAGAATTCAGAACATGGGCCGTTCTTACAGTATTCTACCTGTACACCAAGTCAGAATCGTAGGATAAATAAAGGGGGCATATAAGCAGACAATGAAAGTTCTTACAATATTCGATAATGACATTTCTCTAAAACAGACTATAGGCTACATGTGCACCACCAAGTCAGAACAGTAGGCTAAGTTATGAGGCGGAAAGGAACCAAATTATTAGGGTGAGGCACATATACTGTAGCTAAGAAAGTAATACTAAGTGTATCTCCCTGGCATATTACATCATTTATGCAGCAGCATACAAGACATTTTTGAACTCCCCTTGTTGTGCTGTGCTCACTTGAACAGGAAGATGGTGCGGCGGTCCTTCTTATGGGCAAATTTTGTCATCAAAGTCTCATTTCTCAGTTCCAAGTTTCCAGTTGTTTGGAACGTGGCAGAAGTCATGCTGGATTGACAGCATGACCAATGTATTCAAACTTTTCTGGCCCATGGTGTTGCATGTGACTGTTTATCATTTTAAGCTTAAACTCAGACTTGGACCACACACCCTCTCCACTGAATAGCGATTGCTTTGCAACTGTTGAGGTTAGCCACTGATTCATTCCAAACCACTCATTTTTGAAATTGCGATTTCCAACATGTTGTGTAATGTTTATGTATGTATGTATATATATACACACACACACACACACACACACACACACACACACACACACACACACACACACACACACACACACACACACACACTACCAGTCAAAAGTTTGGACACCTACTCATTCAAGGGTTTTTCTTATTTTTTTTTATTAAGGCACACCTGTTCATTGAAATACATTCCAGGTAACTACCTCATGAAGCTGGTTGAGAGAATGCCAAGAGTGTGCAAAGCTGTCATCAAGGCAAAGGGTGGCTACTTTGAAAGATTTGTATCTGTTTTCAAAACCACCTACAAAAGGTTATTTTAAATATCTGATTCCATGTGCTTTTTGGCTGTTCAGACTGCAGGAAAAAAATCAGATTCGAATAAGTAAAATAAGATTTGAGTCACTTCAAACTGCCAATGTGAACAAGGCTTAAGTGGTCACGGTAGGCCTAACTGTCAATCATATCTGGGTACCCGCCCCCGAGTCCCACCCTTTCCCATGGCATTGAGCAGCATGCTGGAGCGGAGTAGCGTAGCCCATAGTTTGTGTGAAAGGTTACTACAGTGTTAGAACACAGACACATATTGTTCATAGTACTCACGCAAACACCCCGGGAGAGACTTGTACAGGAGAAACTCCGGCGAACGAGAGACCAGGGTGTGCTCCGCTGGAAAACCTAGTGGGCGTGCACCCCTCTCTTACCGCAGCCCAGTGTGTGTGTGTGTGTGTAGGCTACTGCCGCTGCCTCTCCCGCGCCCATTGAGCTCGCTAATGGGAAATTGTTTCTACCTGCTTCCCAGTTGACAGCTCACAGAGAACCCAAACTTAGCATGGCTCAGGCGGTGGCTCTATGGCGAGGGTGATTCTGGATGATTGAGCGTTGTATCCGCCATCCCTTGGGGAGGAATAATACATTCTGTTGTTGCGGCAGTGAGTGGATCTATTCCCTAGTATGTAACTTGTGGTTTGGGATAGCGCCTCGGGCATCGTAGACGCGCGGTGGAGCGGGAATTATCAAGGTTTGGACCGTTATCTGATTGACCATCGTTAGTGCGCCGACATGTCGAACCTGGTCAGGAGCAAGAAGGACAAAGAGTTAATTGCAGAGTATGAAAGCCAGGTGAAAGGTATGCTTTTTATTTGTTTTATTAGTAAGGCGTCACACGGTAACAAGCACGCGAACCTGCGCACACGCACACACTGATATGCACGCACACATATACACCCCCCATGTTTATACACACCCCTCTCTCATAGGCACATTCATATATATATATATATACACACACACACACTACACCTGCCTATGTTATGTCTGATTCTACTGCCTCTCACACACGGCTTGTTTGGAGAATTGATGTGTAGTGGGGATGACACCTCAGTATGAGACGTCAGTATTTCTGGGTTCATCCTGAGTGCTGCAAGGTGCCTGAGGGGGAGAGGATAAGGAGAGAGGGAGGAGGGGAATCTGCAGAGCCCTTGATCATTCTCAGCCATGTGGAAGTGTGGGTGTTTGACAGTAGTAGGCTACACTACAGTCAGTGGGTATAGAGTGGTGTAGTAGGTGGGTATAGAGGGGAGTAGTAGGTGGGTATAGAGTGGAGTAGTAGGTGGGTATAGAGGGGAGTAGTAGGTGGGTATAGAGGGGAGTAGTAGGTGGGTATAGAGTGGAGTAGTAGGTGGGTATAGAGTGGAGTAGTAGGTGGGTATAGAGTGGAGTAGTAGGTGGGTATAGAGTGGAGTAGTAGGTGGGTATAGAGTGGAGTAGTAGGTGGGTATAGAGGGGAGTAGTAGGTGGGTATAGAGGGGAGTAGTAGGTGGGTATAGAGTGGAGTAGTAGGTGGGTATAGAGGGGAGTAGTAGGTGGGTATAGAGGGGAGTAGTAGGTGGGTATAGAGTGGAGTAGTAGGTGGGTATAGAGTGGAGTAGTAGGTGGGTATAGAGTGGAGTAGTAGGTGGGTATAGAGGGGAGTAGTAGGTGGGTATAGAGGGGAGTAGTAGGTGGGTATAGAGTGGTGTAGTAGGTGGGTATAGAGGGGAGTAGTAGGTGGGTATAGAGTGGAGTAGTAGGTGGGTATAGAGGGGAGTAGTAGGTGGGTATAGAGGGGAGTAGTAGGTGGGTATAGAGGGGAGTAGTAGGTGGGTATAGAGTGGAGTAGTAGGTGGGTATAGAGTGGAGTAGTAGGTGGGTATAGAGGGGAGTAGTAGGTGGGTATAGAGGGGAGTAGTAGGTGGGTATAGAGGGGAGTAGTAGGTGGGTATAGAGGGGAGTGGTAGGTGGGTATAGAGGGGAGTAGTAGGTGGGTATAGAGGGGAGTAGTAGGTGGGTATAGAGGGGAGTAGTAGGTGGGTATAGAGTGGAGTAGTAGGTGGGTATAGAGTGGAGTAGTAGGTGGGTATAGAGGGGAGTAGTAGGTGGGTATAGAGTGGAGTAGTAGGTGGGTATAGAGGGGAGTAGTAGGTGGGTATAGAGCGGAGTAGTAGGTGGGTATAGAGGGGAGTAGTAGGTGGGTATAGAGGGGAGTAGTAGGTGGGTATAGAGGGGAGTAGTAGGTGGGTATAGAGGGGAGTAGTAGGTGGGTATAGAGGGGAGTAGTAGGTGGGTATAGAGGGGAGTAGTAGGTGGGTATAGAGTGGAGTAGTAGGTGGGTATAGAGCGGAGTAGTAGGTGGGTATAGAGGGGAGTAGTAGGTGGGTATAGAGTGGAGTAGTAGGTGGGTATAGAGGGGAGTAGTAGGTGGGTATTCACCATAGCTGGGAGCTCTCTCTGTCTGTGTTGGTTCTGTTCCACTGTTGGTTTACATATATCGGTTTACCTCGGAGGCTGTGACTGCAGCAGGCTCCCCCCGGTGTGTGTGTGTGTGTTTGTGTGCGTGACGAACTGTATATAATGAGCACTGCACTCTGCGTTTAGTGGGAGTGGGACACGGCGTAGGTTTCATCGTCTTGTCAACCCCACTGATGTCCTCGGAGAGAGGCTTGATGTGGTTACTGTGACAGTGACAGTGCTGTAACTATGGAACTGCCCCCCCCTCCCTCCCCCCACCATGATGCCCTGTGGAACGGTATGAGATGAGGGGGACACCTGGGGAGAGCACTGACTGACTGTGCAGGTGTTTCACGTGAGACCGATTCTGTTAAATGTCACGTCTTACACGAGCACTGAACTGAATACGTCCTCAGACCTGGATGGACGTTGAATACAGACTTGTATCACGGGTGACCCGGCTGACTACTTTGTGTGGTGAGCATGCTGGCGCCAAGAGCTGCTGAGGCATCACCATCCTACACTGTGTTACACAGAGTGGAAGAGGAGAAGTCCAGTGGCTATAAGACACCCTCTACAAGATCCTCAGCAGACTCCATCACCATCATCTACCACCCTCTGACCAGCTCTCTCCATTCACCCATGAACTGACCCTCACCATCGTCGTAGGACGCAGCTTTCAAAGACTTGGCATCTATTGATTGACCTGTTGTGATATATTGCTCGTTTGTTTTTTGATTTGGAAGTGCTTTGAGATTCTATGAAAAGCGCTATTCAAATGTAATGTATTATTATTATACTGAGGACTGCACACAGAACAGTAGGATATTCCAACCAAGATGGTTGCCAGGCCACAAAACTGAACATGGCTCTACACCCATCATAATTACATGGGCATGTTGCAGGGCTGTGTGGGATGAACTCTCTTCCTCTCTCACTCGCTCTCCCTCACAGCACCACAGAGCACATAAAACATATTCTCACTTTATCACCTGCAGTGCCTTTATGCCCACATGATCACTTATCTCAGAAAAGGAAATGACTTTCACTTTTCACAGGAAAGAGCTCCACATTGTTGTGAAAAAGCCTGATGTCCCTGCAGGTTGATATCAAAGAGAAAGGAGGAAATGGAGACGCTGTTGGAGAGTTTGGACTGAAATGGCATGACGTGTGTGTGTGTGTGCAGGCATTCTGATCAGGAAAGGTCACGAATACATCCTCAGCTCAGCCACGCACACATTGCTGAAATTCTCATAGAAGAGCTTCTTTACTCTCATCTCTTTCTCTCCCTCCTACTGTGCTCTTTCTGTCACTGAGGAACTCTGAATGCACAGGCTCTTCCCTGGGCACACACACACTGAATCGACATCGACACAGTGACTTTGAGTGATTAGATTTAATGGAGAGCACCGGAGAGAGTGTGTGTGTGTGCGCCCATCCCCAGTCTGGCAGCTGGCCAAAACACTTGGGGATGCCCTGCATTACAATGACCACTTAAAGATACAGCGCCGCTTTGCTGCTGCTCTCTCCCGTCTTAGCGGAGGTACCTGTATGTATCTGAATTGTCGCTATGTGGCTTTGCAGTCTGCCTTCCCTCCCCGGGCTGTGATTGGTCGGGAGCAGCTGTGTTTACGAGGCGGGCTGTTCTACTGACGTGACGATGTCACAGTGAGAGTGTTGAGTGTCACGTCATCAGTGAGAGGGTTGATCTGAAGCCCAGGTATACCCAGGTATTCAGACCTCTGCTATGTATTCCACCATGCTAATGTCTGGCTGTCTCTGTGTGCAAAGATATGGGAGATTTTTTAAATGTTTGATAACATCAAGTGATGGCTTGGATCATATAAGCCTGAATGATAAATGCAAAAGAGGGAAAGAGAGAGTGGGGAGAGAGGAATGGAAGTAGAGTGGGAGAGAAGAGTGAAGGAGGGGGGGCCCTGTGAAAGTGAGCTCTGCTTTTGCCTGCGTCTGCATGTGTGTGCGATTACTGACCCCACATCTACATGCCTGGGAGAGAATGAAGGTGGAGGAGGGAAGAGAGGGAGGAATAAAAGATGGAGAGAGAGAGCCCTCACAACAGTGTGTGGTTGTGAGACTGAAGGAAGAAGAATTTGGTGGCCAATGCCAACACTGTGTGTGTGTCCCTTTATGATCATCCAGCGGTGTTCTGCCCTTGTGTCCTTGGACCTGGTTGTCATGGAAACGGGCCAGGATGAGATTCCTCTTCCTGTTCAGCTGTGACATCACACACACACACACACACTCTCTCCAGGTGTCTAAGCCATGAAAGGTAATCTAGTGTCAGATTGGTGAAATGAATTGTTCTTGGCTTGTGCAGAGTTGTCTTATTCACAATCATACATTCATACCAAAGACACCCTCCACTAATCTTAGACAACAAACAAGAGCAAAATCATGGTGGAAGAACAAGAGAAGGGAAATGTTTTACTACATTTCTACAGTGTCCAACAGAAGTTGTGTATCTCACTCACTCCTCAGGCCCGCTGTCTCTCACTCCCTCCCCTGTGTCTACCCCTCCATTTCTCCCTTCCTTTCTTAATCCCTCTCTCTCTCCTGCCCTCCATCTCTCTCATAGCACGTCTGTCTCTAAGGAGTCATCTTGGACCGCATCCTTTGGCCACAATAACATTAAAGAACACGCACACATTAAACCCACACAAACACATTACACACACATTACACACACATTACACACACACACACACACACACACACACACACACACACACACACACACACACACACACACACACACACACACACACACACCAATCCCACAGTCAGCATGGCAGTGCACACTTCAGTGGTTGTGCTGTTTCAGAGCGAGGGATCTATCTGACACAGGAAGGAGAAGAGAGGACTGGCAGAGAATACACAATGATAACTCTCCCACTCCCCCCCCCCCTCTCTCTCTTTCTCTCTCTCACACATACACACATTATATATTTCTCTCTTTCTCTCTCCCTTCTTCATTTCCTTTCTCTCTCCTTATCTCGGTCTCTCTCACACACACATGCACACGCAGACACACCAATCTCCAGGGGACCCTCTCCACTCCACTACCTGTTGTCTTGGCAACCACACACTGTGTGTGAACTATGTGACGAAGAAGGTGAAGACAGAGCTCAGATCTGCCGCATCGACATTGACACACACACATATATATATATATATATATATATATATGCACACACACACACACACACACACACACACACACACACACACACACACACACACACACACACACACACACACACACACACACACACACACACACACACACACACACACACACACACACACACACATACATATTCAGATATGCTTCATAAAGATTCCAATAGAATAATATCATAGCCTTTAGCATGAAGAATCTGATTTCCAGTCATGCATGCTCTCTCGTGCGTGTGTGTGTTTGCACACGCAGGCACGTCCCCCACTGTGATAGTGGATATCTAGTGGGCATGTGTTCTAACGCAAAATGGCTGCCATGTGCATCACCCAGGTGGGTGCCTAGCTTCACATTAGTGGGTGATAGAGGTGGCTTTGAGACCTAGTGAAAAACACTATATGAATACAATTCATTAGTATATGGGCCAGTACTCTGGAAAGGTGTTACGTCTGCATATGTTAGTGTGTATTACTAGAGGTGTCTGTGTAACTGAATGATTGTGTTTGTATTTGCATTGCAAATACTCTGGGTAGTCATTTGATTAGGAGACTTATGGCTTGGGTGTAGAAGCTATTTAGGAGTCTCTTGGACCTAGACTTGGTGTTCCAGTACCGCTTGCCATGCGGTAGCAGGGAGAAAAGTCTATGACTAGGGTGGCTGGAGTCTTTGACAATTTTTAGGGCCTTCCTCTGACACCGCCTGGTATAGAGGTCCGGGATGGCAGAAGCTTGGCCCCAGTGATGTACTGGTCCATACGCACTACCCTCTGTAGTGCCTTGCGGTCAGAGGCCGAGCAGTTGCCATACCAGGCAGTGATGCAACCCGTCAGGATGCTCTCAATGGTGCAGCTGTAAAACCTTGAGGATCTGAGGACCCATGCCAAATATTTTCAGTCTCCTGAGGGGGAATAGGTTTTGCTGTGCCCTCTTCACGGCTGTCTTGGTGTGCTTGGACCATGTTAGTTTGTTGGTGATGTGGACACCAAGGAACTTGAAGCTCTCAACCTGCTCCAATGCTGCCCCGTCGATGAGAATGGGGGCGTGCTCGGTCCTCCTTTTCCTGTAGTCCACAATCATCTCCTTTGTCTTGATCACGTTGAGGGAGAGCTTGTTGTCCTTGCAACACACGGTCAGCTCTCTGACCACCTCCCTGTAGGCTGTCTCAACATTGTCGGTGATCAGGACTACCACTGTTGTCATCAGCAAACTTAATGATGGTGTTGGAGTCGTGCCTGGCCGTGCAGTCATGAGTGAATAGGGAGTACAGGAGGGGACTGCGCATGCACCCCTGAGGGGCCCCCGTGTTCAGAATCAGTGTGGCGGATGGGCTTTTACCTACCTTTACCACCTGGGGGCGGCCCGTCAGGAAGTCCAGGATCCAGTTGCAGAGGGAGGTGTTTAGTCCCATGGTCCTTATCTTAGTGATGAGCTTTGAGGGCACTATGGTGTTGAACGCTGAGCTGTAGTCAATGAATAGCATTCTCACATAGGTGTTCATTTTGTCCAGGTGGAAAAGGGCAGTGTGGAATGCAATAGAGATTGCATCATCTGTGGATCTGTTGGTGCGGTATGCAAATTGGAGTGGGTCTAGGGTTTCTGGGATAATGGTGTTGATGTGAGCCATGACCAGCCTTTCAAAGCATTTCATGGCTACAGATGTGAGTGCTACGGGTTGGTAGTCATTTAAGCAGGTTATCTTAGTGTTCTTGGGCACTAAGAACGCTAAGGTAACCTGTGTCCATATCAATGCAGGGATGTGTGTCAACATGTCTAATTGGTTTACAGTATGTCTCTCTATAATCATATGCGTGTATACAGTATATCTCTGATTATGAGTGTATCTGTGTGTAGATGTGCGAGCCCAGCTGGTGGAACAGCAGCGATGTTTGGAACAGCAGACAGAGATGAGGGTGCAGTTGCTGCAGGACCTGCAGGACTTCTTCAGGAAGAAGGCTGAGATCGAGACAGAGTACTCCAGGAACCTGGAGAAACTAGCTGAGAGGTTCATGGCCAAGACACGCAGCACCAAGGACCACCAGCAATACAAGTAAGAAGACGTGTGTGTGTGTGTGTAGTGTGTAGTGTGTATAGTGTGTGTATTAATTTTAAAAATTAATCTCTCCAGAAATAAGTCGCTCACTGTTGCCGCCTGCTACCGACCCCCCTCAGCTCCCAGCTGTGCCCTGGACACCATCTGTGAATTGATCGCTCCCCATCTAGCTTCAGAGTTTGTTCTGTTAGGTGACCTAAACTGGGATATGCTTAACACCCCGGCAGTCCTACAATCTAAGCTAGATGCCCTCAATCTCACACAAATCATCAAGGAACCCACCAGGTACAACCCTAAATCCGTAAACATGGGCACCCTAATAGACATTATCCTGACCAACTTGCCCTCCAAATACACCTCTGCTGTCTTCAATCAAGATCTCAGCGATCACTGCCTCATTGCCTGTATCCGCTACGGGTCCGCGGTCAAACGACCACCCCTCATCACTGTCAAACGCTCCCTAAAACACTTCTGCGAGCAGGCCTTTCTAATCGACCTGGCCCGGGTACCCTGGAAGGATATTGACCTCATCCCGTCAGTTGAGGATGCCTGGTCATTCTTTAAAAGTTACTTCCTCACCATATTAGACAAGCATGCTCCGTTCAAAAAATGCAGAACTAAGAACAGATATAGCCCTTGGTTCACTCCAGACCTGACTGCCCTCGACCAGCACAAAAACATCCTGTGGCGAACTGCAATAGCATCGAAGAGCCCCCGCGATATGCAACTGTTCAGGGAAGTCAGGAACCAATACACGCAGTCAGTCAGGAAAGCAAAGGCCAGCTTTTTCGGTTTCCGAGCCGGTCACGGCTGCACCTCAGCCACGCTCAAGGTACTAAACGATATCATAACCGCCATCGATAAAAGACAGTACTGTGCAGCCGTCTTCATCGACCTGGCAAAGGCTTTCGACTCTGTCAATCACCATATTCTTATCGGCAGACTCAGTAGCCTCGGTTTTTCTAATGACTGCCTTGCCTGGTTCACCAACTACTTTGCAGACAGAGTTCAGTGTGTCAAATCGGAGGGCATGCTGTCCGGTCCTCTGGCAGTCTCTATGGGGGTACCTCAGGGTTCAATTCTCGGGCCGACTCTTTTCTCTGTATATATCAATGATGTTGCTCTTGCTGCGGGCGATTCCCTGATCCACCTCTACGCAGACGACACCATTCTGTATACTTCTGGCCCTTCCTTGGACACTGTGCTATCTAACCTCCAAACGAGCTTCAATGCCATACAACACTCCTTCCGTGGCCTCCAACTGCTCTTAAACGCTAGTAAAACCAAATGCATGCTCTTCAACCGTTCGCTGCCTGCACCCGCACGCCCGACTAGCATCACCACCCTGGACGGTTCCGACCTAGAATATGTGGACATCTATAAGTACCTAGGTGTCTGGCTAGACTGCAAACTCTCCTTCCAGACTCATATCAAACATCTCCAATCCAAAATCAAATCTAGAGTCGGCTTTCTATTTCGCAACAAAGCCTCCTTCACTCACGCCGCCAAACTTACCCTAGTAAAACTGACTATCCTACCGATCCTCGACTTCGGCGATGTCATCTACAAAATAGCTTCCAATACTCTACTCAGCAAACTGGATGCAGTTTATCACAGTGCCATCCGTTTTGTCACTAAAGCACCTTATACGACCCACCACTGCGACCTGCATGCCCTAGTCGGCTGGCCCTCGCTACATGTTCGTCGTCAGACCCACTGGCTCCAGGTCATCTACAAGGCTATGCTAGGTAAAGTGCCGCCTTATCTCAGCTCACTGGTCACGATGGCTACACCCACCCGCAGCACGCGCTCCAGCAGGTGTATCTCACTGATCATCCCTAAAGCCAAAACCTCATTTGGACGCCTTTCCTTCCAGTTCTCTGCTGCCTGCGACTGGAACGAATTGCAAAAATCTCTGAAGTTGGAGACTTTTATCTCCCTCAACAACTTTAAACATCTGCTATCCGAGCAGCTAACCGATCGCTGCAGCTGTACATAGTCCATCGGTATATAGCCCACCCAATTTACCTACCTCACCCCCCATACTGCTTTCATTTATTTACTTTTCTGCTCTTTTGCACACCAGTATCTCTACTTGCACATGATCATCTGATGATTTATCACTCCAGTGTTAATCTGCTAAATTGTAATTATTCGATTTATTGCCTACCTCCTCATGCCTTTTGCACACATTGTATATAGATTCTCTTTTTTCTACCATGTTATTGACTTGTTTATTGTTTACTCCATGTGTAACTCTGTGTTGTTGTCTGTTCACACTGCTATGCTTTATCTTGGCCAGGTCGCAGTTGCAAATGAGAACTTGTTCTCAACTAGCCTACCTGGTTAAATAAAGGTGAAATAAATAGCTCATACTGTATGTGTTTAAGTGTAAGCAGTGGCTTAATGCATGTGTTTGTGTTGATTTGAGTACAACCTCTGCAATCTTTCTCTCTCCTACAGAAAGGACCAGAACTTGCTGTCTCCAGTTAACTGCTGGTACTTGCTGCTGAACCAGGTAATGAATGTGTTTGTTTGAATGTGTGAAGGCACATATTGCTGACATGTTGGTTCTCTTCATTAAATAGTTGCCTGTGTTTAGGCAATGTAAACAATTGATCTCTCTCTCTCTCTCTTCAGGTGAGGAGGGAGAGTAAGGACCACGCCACCCTCAGTGACCTCTACCTGAACAACGTCATCACCCGTCTCACGCACATCAGCGACGACTCCGCCCGCCTGCTTAAAAGAGTGAGCCAATCACAGCCTCTTCTCATGCACGTGTCACAGATGACTTTCCCAAGGGAATAGAGGGTTTTATAGCTGTAACGACAAGTCTGTTAGTATGAGAGGGAGCAAGAAGAGAACTAGAAGAGTTAACGTTTTCGAAGGAAAAGTAAAGGCTCATATTTCCCCGTGTATTTTCCCAGAAGCCTCTTGGTTTGAGAGGGAGCTATAAAAGGAGCCACAGAGTTAACCTGATGGGTTTTAATCAAAAGTACAGAATCGGCCCACATTTTCAGTGTTTTCCCCTGTGTATGTTCAGAGAAGCCTGCCTCCGAGTACTGTAGAACAAGTTAAACACACACACCCACACAAACCCCTTCCGAGTTCAACTCATCATGTTCATTATTAATCTCTCTGTGGCTCCTGTTTTATTAATGAGAGCTAAAGTGCTGAGAGACCTGATAGCTAGTAGATACATACAGTACGCCTAGACATAGAAGCTTCGTAACTGTGTTATAACTGCTTATTGAAGCTTTGGTTTTAGAATGTTTTGTATATATTTTTTACAGTTGGATAAACACTCTAAACAGCCTAACCGACCGCTCAGAGGCATCCGCATGGTCCTAAAGCACATCGTTGCCTCGTTTTGTATATCATTCCAATGATAAAACTGGAGGGGGGACAAAAATGCAATTTCAGAATGTGGGGGGGACATGCGCCCCTGTATGAAGCTCTAGTACACAGATGACACTTGTCAGTCACTGTGAGTGTGCCCAGGATGACACCGGCTGGTGACCATGACAACGCTGAGTTTCTGACAGCCTGGTGTCCATGGTGACAGGCTCAGCTGGTCCGCCTCACAGTAAGAAGGCTAGTAGAATGGGATTCATCCATTCTGGGATTTTAGAGTCATTTGGCTTAATGCAATATTAATGCTGTACAGAATGCTATAACTCAAACTCCCAAACTGGAAGGAGCTGTTTAATACATGAGGACTCAGACACACACACAGCTGAGCTACAGCCCAGCTCCTGCCACCATATGTTTTATTTATGGATTCATCCGTTTATGGATTTATTTATTTATCTGATTATGAAACGTTTCTCATTTGCAGTGATGACCTGTGTGTGCATTTCTAAATTCTACAGAGTTCTCCTCCCTTCTCCACAGTGTTGATGAAATATCGCTCTCCCCTATCTCTTCCTCCGTACCCCCTCTCTCGTCTACCCTCTCCTCCTCCCTCCACTCTCAGAGTAAAGAGATCACCTTTCAGCTGCAGGAGGACTTGATGAAGCTCCTTAATGAACTCTACACCGTAAGTGACATCATCTATAACTGCCACACGCAGTCTCCATTAAACATATAACTTCAGGGCTTTTTTAACTGTCACTTTTCCTGTGCTTAAACAAGACATCAAAAACTGCCACACTTCATTTTAAACATTGCGACATGAACTTTGAGGAATGAGTCACTTTTGCTGTGCTCTACCAATACTTGTAATTTCAGCAAAATGCTGCAAAGGAAAGTTGCTGATTGGAGCGTTTAGTTAAGTGAAAGCTTGGCAGCCTTAAAAGCTGCTGGTGTAAATAAAGAAACGCATGAGCTAACAAGAACTTAGAGAGGGGACAGATCGGTTCCTAACCTCACAGGGGAAGGGAGGCTTAGGGTAGGTGCAACATTTATCAGGTGCATTTCTATAGGTGATTGTGGTATGAGCAGTAAGGTCATGTTCAGGAGGCACGAAACAGGAGAAAACCCTTTCAAAACGGAGGAGGTACTACCTGAACTTGTCCAATGAGGGCCATTCTTTCTGCCTTCTATGTAAAAACATTTCTGTCCATTAGTGCCTTCTGAACACGACCCAGACGATTTGCCTGGGCAGACTTGTTGACAGATGGATGCATTGTGGGCTGTGGTTGCTAGGTGATGAAGACATACCACATGTACCATGGGGAGACGCTGAACGCGGAGACCAAGCTGAGGGATGCCGAGCGTCAGGTGGGGGTTGGCAAAGTGGGGCCTGGCGGGGGGGTGGAGCCGTTATTCGGCATGCGTATAGAGGAACGCCACCAGAGACGCAACGCCGCCCGCAAGATGGAGAAGATGAGGGAGAAGGTACAGAGACCCATGAGGGACACACACTCCTTTCCTGCATTCATTTAGATTTTTTACAAGTCTCTAAAAAGTCTCAAACTGTTATTTTCTCCCCACCTTCTCTGTTGCTCTCGCTTCTCTCTCTCTCTCTCTCGCTCTCACTCCAGAGGAAAGCTAAGTACTCTGAGAACAAGCTGAAGTCTCTGAAGGCCAGGAATGAGTACCTGCTGACGATGGAGGCCACCAACTCCTCTGTGTTCAAATACTACATCCACGACCTGCCCGATATCATAGACGTGAGCACACACACAAACAAGCCGATTTCACTTTTACCAAAGCAGTGTTGGCAAAAAGTGTTAGAGAAAGAAAGACACATTACCATCTCATCTCTAACCCTCCCTCAGTGTTGTGACCTGGGGTACCACTCCAGTCTGAGTCGTGCGTTGAAGACCTACCTGTCTGCAGAGCTGAGTCTGGAGGCCTCCAGGCGGACAGGGTTGGAAGTACTGGAGGGGGCCGTAGAGGGCCTGGATCCTGCCCGAGACAGACAGCGCCTGCTGGGCCTCTACCCTACCGCCTTCTGCCCCCCGCCACGCTTCAGCTTCCAGCCCCACATGGGGGACCCGGTGAGTGCGCAAAAGTGCAAAAACACACAAGCACGCATACACTCACACAGACATACGCACACCCAGTGACACACACACACCCCCAGGTAAGCGCCCAGTCATGCCGTGTGTTGTTCCTGTTTCCTGTCAGGTGACCCAGATAGCCGCCCAGCCACAGGTGCAGGCAGAGCTCACATCTAGGCTGCAGCAGCTCCAGTCACGCCTCTCCACCCTGAAGATAGAGAACGAGGAGGTGAGACACACACACACAGTCATATGTACTTCAGTTTCCCAGTGTGCTTTGCTGTAGTTTGGTTGATTCTCAGACTACATGCTGTGGGAAGAAGGAGAGGAAGGTTGGGTTGATTTTGTAACAGATGTAGACCTACAAATAAACAGTTTTCGTGCCCTGAAGCTATAGCTTTTTTGGGTTATGTATAGTGTGTTTTTGGAGTGTGGATTAATGTTACGCAGATTGTATATGGATTGTTGTGGAATGGGAGGGCAGCTGTTGTCTCACCCTGAAGGGCACAGAAGTGTTGACGGAGACTGGAGTAATGAGCTGCATCTGCAGGTCTCCGCACATACACACACACCGTAATTACCATACACAAATAAACACCACCTGCACCATACAGATTTAAGATGTGCGCTAACACTCGCTCAAACCTCATATCCACAAATACATGAACAGACAATCTGTGAGGGATTACTTTGGTCTAACTCTATTTCCCCTACACCCAGGTGAAGAAGACATGGGGGGCCACTCTCACCACCCTTCAGGACATGACAGTGCTGGATGACTATGACGTTTCCCACAGTTTCACGCACAGCCCCTCTTCAGAGTCAGTCAAGTCCAGCGTGTCGGATGGCTACCTAAACAAACCCAGCCTCGCCAAGCGCCGTGCCAACCAACAGGAGACTGAGCTCTTCTACTTTACGGTGACACACACACACACAAACAGGCTAGATGATATAGACAGTTAGGTAGATGTACAGTTAATAAAAGCGGCATGTTCTTCTGTCTGTGGTCCACAGAAGTTCCGTGAGTATCTGGAGGGCAGTAATCTGATCTCCAAACTACAGGCCAAACACGACCTACTGAAGAAAGCCATGGCCGAGGGTAAGAGACACTCTCTTGCTTTCTCATTCTTTCTCGCTGTTGACCCTCTTTCTCTCTGTTAGCCTGGTCCACCATCTTGAACACTGCGCTCTCGTTTTGTTTCACAAGAATCCATGTAGTGAAACAGAATGTAAGCTCGCGATATCAGGATGGTTGAACGAGGCTCTCTCTCTCACTGCCTCTTTTACGGCTTAGAAATATGCCTTGTGTGCTAATGCCCTCCCTGTCTGACAATAAAACTCCTCTCTCTGTCTGCCTGTCTTTGATGTCTCTCCAGGGTATATAGCAGACACGCTGACTACCAGGTATAGCTCTTCAACATGTTATTGACTGAAGCACTGTTTCTATCTTTTAGATTGTCTCACCTCTTGTCTTTTGAGCTCTGCAAAACAAAACTGAGTCACTCTGGTCTCTGTTTCTCTCCTAGCCGTGGACGAAAGAACTCCCATAGCAAACACCAGGTAATGTTTCCACTCTTCCTCCTGCTGGTTGTGTGGTAGGCCTCTGCTGGTTGCTTAATTGCCTGGATGTGTTTTTTAGGACTCGACTAAAGCCATTCCTCTGCTGGTGGAGAGCTGCATCCGTTACATCAACCTCCATGGTGAGTCCGACTGTTGAAAACAACATGGTGGATCCTCCACTTAGCCTATTTGGGGGCTAGGGGTTAGGAGCCAAATCCATACCGCTTACACCTATCAGGTCCTTTCAAGTTCCTCTGATGTGTACTGACTACTCTCATAACCGCCTCCCATCTCCTTCAGGTCTTCAGCACCAGGGCATATTCCGTGTGTCGGGGTCACAGGTGGAGGTCAATGACATCAAGAACTCATTTGAGAGAGGTGAGAGGTCATCATACGTGTGCTTCCAGGTCAGGTGAGAGGAAACTGACCATGTCCGTCTCTCTGTTGTCAAGGTAATGACCCCCTGATTGACGAGGAGAATAACCATGACATCAACTCGGTGGCCGGTGTACTGAAGCTCTACTTCCGGGGGCTGGAGAACCCCCTCTTTCCCAAGGAAAGGTTCAATGACCTAATTTCCTGTGTCCGTGAGTGGCATTTCCTTTCTTTATGCTGTGGGGAGGTGGCGGGACAGGAGGACAGAGGTCACTGTTTTAATGGGGGGGGGGAATGTTTATTTTTTTGTGTGTATGCAATTAGTGTGTGTGTTCGAAAAAAATGATCAGCTGTGAAGGTTTTGTGATTCACCGTGACATTTGAACAGCTCTAACATGCAATGTGTTGCAAAAACGACCTTATCAGCAGTCGATACGGCCCTTCAAAACGTATTTAAAATGCAACAGATTCCAATTGCTTTGCATGCTTCACTTAAATGCACTGTTTGTTTAAGGTCTCCATAAATGATCAGCGGCTGTTCATTGACATTCATTGACAAAAAGAGCAGTTTTGAAATGCAGTAATAAAAAGTCTTATGAGTAATACATTCCATTTTGGCACTGTCAAAATGGGTCCCTCTATCTCTCTCTCTCTATATATCGCTCTCTCTCTTCCTCCCACACACAATCTCCCAGTCCCATTTCTTTGTCTTCAACTCAGTTGCTTTCTGTCTTTCTGAAACACACACAGAGCTAGCTGCCTCTCTGTGGGCTGCTTATATTTCAGGATGTGTCAGGATTACACCTCATGAGTTTCTGGGAATATTACTGACAGCTGGTGTGTGTGTGTGTGTGTGTGTGTGTGTGTGTGTGTTCCCACAGGTATAGAGAGCCTGTATGACAGAGCTCAGTGTATTCGTAAGATTCTACTGGGTGTTCCACGGGTGACTCTGGTCGTGATGAGATACCTGTTCGCTTTCCTGAACCAGTGAGTGTCTGTACGCTAACACAGAACCACGTCTGGGTTAATATAGAACCCACAGAACCAGTTGTGGGTTAGTCTAGAACCAAGCAGAACCAGGTCTGGACTAGTATAGAACCAGTACTGGACTAGTGTTGAACACACAGAACCAGTACTGGGTTAGTTGAGAACAAACAGAACAAGTACTGGGTTAGTTGAGAACACAGAGAACCAGTACCGGGTTAGTCTAGAACATATAGGTCTGCAATAGTCTAGATCACACACAACACGGTCTGTCTGTATTTGGCTGAACACGATGTCTCCTCTCTGCAGCTCCAAATAGAGATGGAGGAAGTGTGAACGGGAGGAGAGGGAGAAGTGTGAGGTGCAGGTGTGATCTACCACAGCAGAGAATGTTAGATTGCAGAATGTTAGATTACAGTATTCGGTATGAGTATGATGGACATTCAGTATACTTCTATTTGTATCCTGGAGTGTTTTACTTCCTGCTTTTATTGCTGGCTCAGTAGCCCACATGTTTTATTTAACAGTGTTATCAGGAAGTATTCCAAAAGCATGGAAATCTACATATGTGCTGCCACTCCATAAGAGTGGGGATACAAATGATCTTGACAACTGTCACCCCATTTCAATACTACCTTCTTTAGATAAGATTCTTGAATCCTTGGTTAATGTACAACTTTGTTCCTTTTTATCTGACAATTGCATTTTTAATATAAACCAATCAGGGTTTAGGCCTGGGTGTAGTACTACCACAGCAACCATGCTAGTTGTTAATGATATTGTCAATGCATTGGATGCTAAAATGAGCTGTGCTGCCTTGTTTATTGACCCTGTCAAAGGTGTTCGACACGGTTGATCATTCTGTTTGGCTGAAGAAGTTATTAAAAAAATTACGCCTGGGATATACAGCCAGTTTTATGGTTTCAGAATTATCTTAGCGACAGAACTCAGGCCATCTTGACAGATTGGTTTGAATCTGAATTCCTTGAGAATCAAAAAGGTGTTCCTCAGGTTTTTTTGGGGGGTCCAATATTGTTCACCTATATTAATGACATAGGAAACACTGTTAATACTTGTAACATTCATCTCTATGCAGATGACACAGTTTTCTATTCCTGTGCCACCTCGGTGCAGCAGGCCATTCGTGAACTTCAGCATAACTTTGTTTCAATTCAGAAATCACTTACATATCATAAATTGGTGTTAAATACAAGTAAAACCAAGCTCATACTGTTCTCTAGGTCACGAAATGTTGACCCTGAGGACCTGCATAATTGCGTGACAAATGGAGCTTGTTTCTCAATATAAGTACCTGGGTGTCTGGATTGATGACAAGTTGTCCTTCGTAACGCATATAGAAAATCTGACTAAGAAGCTAAGATCCTAGATTGTTTTTTTTATATCGAAATAAATCATGCCTCAGTATTGAAAATGGGAGAAAGATTGTTCAAACAACGCTTCTCCCCGGCTCGACGCTTCTCCCCGTGTTGGATTTTGGTGATATTGTTTACATGCATGCAGCAACCTCTATTTTGAGACCTTTGGATGCAGTCTACCATGCCGCAATACGTTCTATCACAGGGAACAATTTTAGGACTCATTGTAGTCTGTATAAAAATGTGGGATGGACCTCTCTCTGTAAGAAGAGAGCTGCATTCTCTTATTTATTTCCAAAGCAATCTGACAGAAACTGCCTCCATATGTAACTTCATGAAGTTAAGAATCATTCCTTCTCAGGAATGGATAACAATAGGTCTCCACGGATTTGGGAAAATCTGCGTTTTAGTTTTTTTTGCCTCTAACCTGTGGAACAGCCTGCAGAGTTCACTGCAGTTACATGTGCTGGTGCCACTCAGGCAGTTTACATTAATGATTGAGGACCTCTATGTAGTTTAATGTGATTGCTTTTATTAAATATGTTTATTTTGTTATTGTGTGCTGAATTATATTATTTTATACACAATGTATATGTATACAGGGCTCTGTTGTAAAATAGATTTTGAATCTCAATGTGATTCCGTTTTTAAATAAAGTTTAAAGAAAAAATAAGGGGGAAAAAATTAAGTGATGTGGTGTTTAAGTACTAACATTTGCCCTGTGCCCCCTGCACAGCTTATCCCAGTACAGCGATGAGAACATGATGGATGCTGGGAACCTGGCCATCGTCTTCGGCCCCACCCTGCTGCCCACGCCCGACGCCCTGGACCAGGTGGCCTGCCAGGCGCATGTTAATGAGGTCATCAAGACGGTCATCCTGCACCACGACATCTTCCCCGACCCCCCGGAGCTGCCTGGGCCCGTCTATGAGAAGTGCATGACTGGAGACCAGTACTGGTGAGACAGATGGACTATACTGTATACTCAAGCCTTGCAACCATCTGTGCTTTTATCCTTCTGTTCATCCATTTTGTGAAATATCAAGAGGGCCCGGTTCTAGCAAGTTTGTCTAGTATTGCTGACTGCTGCAGTTATGGTACTTACACTGCCTTTTTCTTCCTTCTCCTCCCCCACACCCAAACTCTTTCTCTCGCCCCCTCTCCCTTTCTAGCGAGAGTCCGTTCAGCGAGCCGGGTGGGGAGGCGGAGCCTGACGGCGGCACAGAGACTCAGACCAGTGAGGAGGGTATGCTTTGACCTCTACACAATCACCCAGTGGGCTTCTCTCTCATCCACCAATGGATAGAGAGCTGTCTCCATGGCAACAGCTAGCATAGAGACCCCCCTCTCTCCCATTGTAGGGGGGGGAAGGGGTGCGGTGGGGTGATGGTTAGCTAAGACTCTTATGCTGATTTCTCTTTCGCGTCCGCCTCGTTCCTCATTGGCTGAGCTCGGGCAAGGTCGAGCCGGGGAGATGAGTTATTGACAGGTCCCGATCATACTATCTGGCTCTTATCGCTCCTTTCTCTCTGTCCTTCTGCCTCCCGCTTCCTGCCCCCTCTCTCTGTTTCTCTCTTTCTCCCTCCCCATCTTTCTTTCTCTCTCGGTCTCTCAGAGGGGGAAGCAGTAGAAGCGGTGGCCAGGTTTGACTATACAGGCCGGTCGGGGCGGGAGCTCTCCTTTAAGAAGGGAGTGACCCTGCAGCTGTTCCAGCGTGCGTCACATGACTGGTGGGAGGGGCGACTCAACGGCACCCATGGCCTGGTGCCTCACCAGTACATAACACTGAAGGACAGGCAAGTACATGGCTACAGCATAGCTAGCACATAGCATACACGCTAAGTAACACAACCATGCTAAGAGAAGATGTCTGTAAAATATGCCTACAGCGGCATCCCGTTGTGGACTGTTATCAAATTAACTGTAGAATGAGGAATTGAAGTATCAAAGGAACTGCCCATTTTTTGATTATTTAAACTTGTTTTTGGGGATTTATGGATTGACGACCTAAGTTAATTAAATTGCAGTGAACAATTACTGGGCACTGGTATTGATTGACTAATTTGTCTGATTAGTTACAGTGCCCTGATTGGTTGGGTAACAGGTTCTGTTTACAACTGATTTGGTTAGGGAGCAGGTTCTGTTTAGTGCTGATTGGTTGATAAGAGGTGCTGTGTGGTGTTTCAGGCCTGACTCTGCATCGACAGTGGACAGCGACAGTGGCAGCACTAGCAATGACGACAAGAAAGCCAGAAGTGAGCTGAGCTCTCCTACTGACAGACAGCCAGAAACCTACAACAGGTCAGTAGTTAGATCGCCTGAGAGGAGGCCAAATTACAGAGGAGGAACTTCTTGATGCAATTAAAGCATTTAAGTCTGGGAAAACTCCAGGGCTGGATGGCATACCAGGGGAGGTATACCAAACTTTTTTTTATATACTCAGAGGACCATTATTAGCATGTTTTAACCATTCCTATATAAATAGTAGATTATCGGACACTCAACCAGGTCTGATTTCATTATTACTGAAACAGGATCCAAGTTGTATATATAAAGATCCAGTCCATTTTTAAAAAATCGGAGGGATCTTACACTTCAATGTTGTGATGCAAACATTCTAGCTAAATGCTTAGATCATAGAATTAAAAAGGTTTTGTCAGTTATTATTAATCCTAATCAGGTTTTTTACATGGACGATACATTGGAGATAATAAGACAAGTACTAGAAACAATAGAACACAATGAAATATCTGCAAAACCAGACTTGGTTTTCATAGCTGACTTTGAAAAGGCTTTTGATAAAGTACGACTGGAGTTTATATACACTGCTCAAAAAAATAAAGGGAACACTTAAACAACACAATGTAACTCCAAGTCAATCACACTTCTGTGAAATCAAACTGTCCACTTAGGAAGCAACACTGATTGACAATAAATGTCACATGCTGTTGTGCAAATGGAATAGACAACAGGTGGAAATTATAGGCAATTAGCAAGACACCCCCAATAAAGGAGTGGTTCTGCAGGTGGTGACCACAGACCACTTCTCAGTTCCTATGCTTCCTGGCTGATGTTTTGGTCACTTTTGAATGCTGGCGGTGCTTTCACTCTAGTGGTAGCATGAGACGGAGTCAACAACCCACACAAGTGGCTCAGGTAGTGCAGCTCATCCAGGATGGCACATCAATGCGAGCTGTGGCAAGAAGGTTTGCTGTGTCTGTCAGCGTAGTGTCCAGAGCATGGAGGCGCTACCAGGAGACAGGCCAGTACATCAGGAGAAGTGGAGGAGGCCGTAGGAGGGCAACAACCCAGCAGCAGGACCGCTACCTCCGCCTTTGTGCAAAGAGGAGCAGGAGGAGCACTGCCAGAGCCCTGCAAAATGACCTCCAGCAGGCCACAAATGTGCATGTGTCTGCTCAAACGTTCAGAAACAGACTCCATGAGGGTGGTAATGAGGGCCCGGCGTCCACAGGTGGGGGTTGTGCTTACAGCCCAACACCGTGCAGGACGTTTGGCATTTGCCAGAGAACACCAAGATTGGCAAATTCGCCACTGGCGCCCTGTGCTCTTCACAGATGAAAGCAGGTTCACACTGAGCACGTGACAGACGTGACAGAGTCTGGAGACGCCGTGGAGAACGTTCTGATGCCTGCAACATCCTCCAGCATGAGCGGTTTGGCGGTGGGTCAGTCATGGTGTGGGGTGGCATTTCTTTGGGGGGCCGCACAGCCCTCCATGTGCTTGCCAGAGGTAGCCTGACTGCCATTAGGTACCGAGATGAGATCCTCAGACCCCTTGTGAGACCATATGCTGGTGCGGTTGGCCCTGGGTTCCTCCTAATGCAAGACAATGCTAGACCTCATGTGGCTGGAGTGTGTCAGCAGTTCCTGCAAGAGGAAGGCATTGATGCTATGGACTGGCCCGCCCGTTCCCCAGACCTGAATCCAATTGAGCACATCTGGGACATCATGTCTCGCTCCATCCACCAACGCCACGTTGCACCACAGACTGTCCAGGAGTTGGCGGATGCTTTAGTCCAGGTCTGGGAGGAGATCCCTCAGGAGACCATCCGCCACCACATCAGGAGCATGCCCAGGCGTTGTAGGGAGGTCATACAGGCACGTGGAGGCCACACACACTACTGAGCCTCATTTTGACATGTTTTAAGGACATTACATGCTTCTACACCTGCATTGCTTGCTGTTTGGGGTTTTAGGCTGGGTTTCTGTACAGCACTTCGAGATATTAGCTGATGTACGAAGGGCTATATAAAATAAACTTGATTTGATTACATCAAAGTTGGATCAGCCTGTAGTGTGCTTTTCCACTTTAATTTTGAGTGTGACTCCAAATCCAGACCTCCATGGGTTGATAAATTTGATTTCCATTGATAACTTTTGTGTGATTTTGTTGTCAGCACATTCAACTATGTAAAGAAAAAAGTATTTAATAAGAATATTTCATTCATTCAGATCTAGGATGTGTTATTTTAGTGAGCAGTGTATAAATGCCTGGAATATTTCAATTTTGGAGAATCTCTTATAAAATGGGTTAAAGTTATGTATAGTAACCCTAGGTGTAAAAAAGTAAATAATTGCTACATCTCAGAAAGTTTTAAACTGTCAAGAGGAGTAAAACAAGGTTGTCCACTATCAGCATATCTATTTATTATTGCCATCGAAATGTTAGCGGTTAAAATTAGATCCAACAATAATATTAAGGGATTAGAAATCCATGGCTTAAAAACAAGTGTCATTATACGCTGATGATTCATATTTTCTTTTAAATCCACAATTAGAATCCCTCCACAGCCTCAGAGGATCAAGATACTTTTCCTAACCTCTCTGGATTAAAACCAAATTATGATATGATTACGTATTGGATCACCAAAAAAATGCAACTTTTACATTACCGTGTAGTTTACCAATAAAATGGTCTGATGGGGTTGTGGACATACTCAGTATACATATCCCGAAATAAATAAATGATCTGACTACAATACATTTTTACTGAAAGTTAGCAAAAATACTGTGGAAAAATCACTCTGATTAACTCTTTAGTCATATCCTAGCTTACCTATTATTCTGGTTTTGCCTACACCTAGCAACCTGCTTTTTAAATTATAAACTCAACAAAAAAAAGAAACAGCCCTTTTTCAGGACCCTGTCTTTCAAAGATAATTCGTAAAAATCCAAATGACTTCACAGATCTTCATTGTGAAGGGTTTAAACACTGTTTCACATGCTTGTTCAATGAACAATAAACAACTAATGAACATGCACCTGTGGAACGGTCGTTAAGACACTAAGAGCTTACAGACGGTAGGCAATTAAGGTCACAGTTATGAAAACTTAGGACACTAAAGAGGCCTTTCTACTGACTCTGAAAAACACAATGAAGATCTGTGAAGTTACTTGGATTTTTACAAAATATCTTTGAAAAACAGGGTCCTGAAAAAGGGACGTTTCTTTTTTTTGCTGAGTTTATATACAGTGGGGAGAACAAGTATTTGATAACCTGCAAAATCGGCAGTGTTTCCTACTTACAAAGCATGTAGAGGTCTAATTTTTATCATAGGTACACTTCAACTGTGAGAGACAAATCCAGAAAATCACATTGTATGATTTTTAAGTAATTCATTTGCATGACATAAGTATTTGATCACCTACCAACCAGTAAGAATTCCGGCTCTCACAGACCTGTTAGTTTTTCTTTAAGAAGCCCTCCTGTTCTCCACTCATTACCTGTATTAACTGCACCTGTTTGAACTCGTTACCTGTATAAAAGACACCTGTCTACAGACTCCAACCTCTCCACAATGGCCAAGACCAGAGAGCTGTGTAAGGACATCATAGATAAAATTGTAGACCTGCACAAGGCTGGGATGGGCTACAGGACAATAGGCAAGCAGCTTGGTGAGAAGGCAACAACTGTTGGCGCAATTATTAGAAAATGGAATAAGTTCAAGATGACGGTCAATCACCCTCAGTCTGGGGCTCCATGCAAGATCTCACCTTGTGGGGCGTCAATGATCATGAGGAAGGTGAGGGATCAGCCCAGAACTACACGGCAGGACCTGGTCAATGACCTGAAGAGAGCTGGGACCACAGTCTCAAAGAAAACCATTAGTAACACACTACGCCGTCATGGATTAAAATCCTGCAGCGCACGCAAGGTCCCCCTGCTCAAGCCAGCGCATGTCCAGGCCCGTCTGAAGTTTGCCAATGACCATCTGGATGATCCAGAGGAGGAATGGGAGAAGGTCATGTGGTCTGATGAGACAAAAATAGAGCTTTTTGGTCTAAACTCCACTCGCCGTGTTTGGAGGAAGAAGAAGGATGAGTACAACCCCAAGAACACCATCCCAACCGTGAAGCATGGAGGTGGAAACATCATTCTTTGGGGATGCCTTTCTGCAAAGGGGACAGGATGACTGCTTCGTATTGAGGGGAGGATGGATGGGGCCATGTATCGCGAGATCTTGGCCAACAACCTCCTTCCCTCAGTAAGAGCATTGAAGATGGGTCGTGGCTGGGTCTTCCAGCATGACAACGACCCGAAACACACAGCCAGGGCAACTAAGGAGTGGCTCTGTAAGAAGCATCTCAAGGTCCTGGAGTGGCCTAGCCAGTCTCCAGACCTGAACCCAATAGAAAATCTTTGGAGGGAGCTAAAAGTCCGTATTGCCCAGCGACAGCCCTGAAACCTGAAGGATCTGGAGAAGGTCTGTATGGAGGAGTGGGCCAAAATCCCTGCTGCAGTGTGTGCAAACCTGGTCAAGAACTACAGGAAACGTATGATCTCTGTAATTGCAAACAAAGGTTTCTGTACCAAATATTAAGTTCTGCTTTTCTGATGTGTCATGCAATAAAATGCAAATTAATTACTTAAAAATCATACAATGTGATTTTCTGGATTTTTGTTTTAGATTCCATCTCTCACAGTTGAAGTGTACCTATGATAAAAATGACAGATCTCTACATGCTTTGTAAGTAGGAAAACCTGCAAAATCAGCAGTGTATCAAATACTTGTTCTCCCCACTGTATATATGGGATACAATCTTCCCAGCTCTGCAGATTTTGCTGGGAGGAGGCAGTCATTTGATTATTTATTTTGCGACTGTCCATATGTAGCTCGTTTTTGGTCACAGGTCCAGGAATGGCTGAAGAATTGCAAAATTTACCTTGAGCTAACACTGCAAATACTGGGTGATTTTAAAAGTCAGTCAATTGATAAATAATATAATTATTTTAGAAAAAATTTAAATCTTTAATTTACAATCTGTAGAAACTATGAGAATAGAAAGGTTTAGTACATTTGTGAAGCATCACGGCACAGTTGAAAAATATATGGCATATAGAAACCGAATATTGGATGGTGTTAAGAGATGGATGGGAGGGGTTGAATGGAGCTGAAGGGTGGGACTAATAACAAGATAACAAATGTAAAACATACAGGGTCTATAAAATGTATATAGGTTCAGAACTTTTCAAATAACAGTTGCAAATAGAAATCAAACTGGATGGAAATCAGAAATAGAGGAAGGCCAGGACTAAAAACAATCAAAATATAACTATTGTGTCTGTAAAATGTGTATAGTATGTATAAGCTGGAAGTAGAAGCCTAAGTGTTATTGTTTAATAGTTTACTTCAATTGGGGAAGGGGTGGTAGGGTTTGTGGGGAATAAATAATAAAGGTAAATTCTAAAAAGGTATATGTTTATGTATGGTATGTATATCAATATATATATTTACCCAAAAAGTATGGGGGATTGGAAATGATGCAGACAATTACATTGATGGAAGCGACAATCTATCTGCAATATTAAGCTGATCCACCCAATAAAAAAAACAGGTCAGTAGTTAAGAACACACCACAGACCTTAGCACAAAGCTAAGCTAGCGGTTTGTGGAGTGTATTGATTTAGTCAAGTGCTAATCTTAGTTAACGGTCTATACTGTACGTCTCTCGACAGCAGCCACCGCAGGAAGCGGACTGACATTTTCCGCCGCCCCCTCGGTCGCTCTAAAGACCATGGTAACGTGGGTGTGTTGGAGAGGAACTCGCCGCCGGTCACTGGTCACTTCAGCCCGCGGGAGCTCCTTCTGGGGCGGGGCACTGGCTTAACCCCGCCTCTCGACAGCCCCGAGCGTCGTCGCCGTTCCACTGCCGCGGTAACGGTTACCGTGAGCCGCCACGATTCGCTGCGTCGGCCTGAAGACACGCCCATCCGGCGCTCCAGCAGCGGGCAACACGGCTTCAGTTCCAGAACCCTGGACCCAGACACACTGGCACAGGTACTCTCTCACACACACAGGTACACACACATACAGTTGAAGTCAGAAGTTTACATACACTTAGGTTGGAGTCACTAAACCTCGTTTTTCAACCACTCCACAAACTATAGTTTTGGAAAGTCAGTTAGGACATCTACGTCGTGCATGACACAAGTAATTTTTCAAACAATTGTTTACAGACAGATTATTTCACTGTATCATAATTCCAGTGGGTCAGAAGTTTACATACAGTAAATTGATTCTGCCTTTAAACAGCTTGGAAAATTCCGTCATGGCTTTAGAAGCTTCTGATAGGCTAATTGACATAATTTTTGTCAATTGGAGGTGTATTTGTTGATGTTTTTCAAGGCCTACCTTCAAACCCAGTGCCTCTTTGCTTGACATCATGGGAAAATCAAAAGAAATCGGCCTCAGAAAAAGAATTGTAGACCTCCACAAGTCTGGTTCATCCTTGGGAGCAATTTCCAAACGCCTGAAGGTACCATGTTCATCTGTACAAACAATAGTACGCAAGTATAAATATCATGGGACCACGCAGCTGTCATACCGCTCAGGAAGGAGACACGTTCTGTCTCCTAGAGATGAACATACTTTTGTGTGAAAAGTGCAAATCAATCCCAGAACAACAGCCAAGGACCTTGCGAAGATGCTGGAGGAAACGGGTACAAAAGTATCTATATCCACAGTAAAACGAGTCCTATATCGACATAACCTAAAAGGCCGCTCAGCAAGGAAGAAGCCACTGCTCCAAAACCGCCATAAAAAAGCCAGACTACGGTTTGCAACTGCACATGGGGACAAAGATCGTACTTTTTGGAGAAATGTCCTCTGGTCTGATGAAACAAAAATAGAACTTTTTGGCCATAATGACCATCGTTATGTTTGGAGGAAAAAGGGGGAAGCTTGCAAGCCGAAGGACACCATCCCAACCGTGAAGCATGGGGGTAGCAGCATCATGTTGTGGGGGTGCTTTGCTGCAGGAGGGACTGGTGCACTTCACAAAATAGATGGCATCATGTGGATTGAAAATTGTGGATATATTGAAGCAACATCTTAAGACATCAGGAAGTTAAAGCTTGGTCGCAAATGGGTCTTCCAAATGGACAATGACCCCAAAGTTGTGGCAAAAATGGCTTAAGGACAACAAAGTCAAGGTATTCGAGTGGCCATCACAAAGCCCTGACCTCAATCCCATAGAAAATGTGTGGGCAGAACTGAAAAAGCGTGCGTGAGCAAGGAGGCCTACAAACCTGACTCAGTTATACCAGCTCTGTCAGGAGGAACGGGCCAAAATTCACCCAACGTATTGTGGGAAGCTTGTGGAAGGCTACTCAAAACATTTGACCCAAGTTAAACAATTTAAAGGCAATGCTACCAAATACTAATTGAGTGTATGTAAACTTCTGACCCACTGGGAATGTGATGAAATAAATCCTTCTCTCTACTATTATTCTGACATTTCACATTCTTAAAATAAAGTGGTGATCCAAACTGACCTAAGACAGGGAATTTTTACTAGGATTAAATGTCAGGAATTGTGAAAATGTGAGTTTAAATGTATTTGGCTAAGGTGTATGTAAACTTCCGACATCAACTGTACTTGCAGACAGACACCTGCTGCACACATCAAACTACACTTCATCTTATATTTTCTCTATTTCCTCCACCCTGCCTCGTTCCCCTCTCTCCATAGGACATAGAGGAGAGTGTGAGTGTGGCTCTGGGGCAGCTGAAGCAGATGGAGCGTGGGGGCTGCAGACCGGCTCCTGACGTGGTCCTGGACACTCTGGAGCAGGTTAAGAACAGCCCAATCACAGCCTGCTCCTCCGAGTCGCCCAGCCCCCACAGCACCCCCTCCACCCCAGGGACTCCTGGTACCCCGAGTCCCCTTAGCCCTCTGAGCCCCCTCATTCCCCTCCCTGGCCCCCCTCCCGCACCCCTTCGATCCACCAACCCCTCCCCCGACACCCTGGGCTCCTTCAAGCCCGTAGTGGGGACTCCACTCCGTATGGGGGCTCCACTTCGCCCCCCAGCCCTGAGGCCCAAACCCCTGGTGCCCCCCAAGAGCAACACCCCCCCTCTGCCCCCGCTGCTGGACAAGTCCTGCACCATGTGATGAGCCAAACCAGGCCAACCCGGGCCAAAATAAAGAATAGGAGAACAGGGTACCTGCTTACTGTTTAGAAACCTGAACAAGGGTAGAAAGCGGTAGGACAGATCTGAAACTAAAAGGTTTTTATGTAGTAATACAATATAATACATGATATACCATATTTATGTGTGTTGTCAGATTGGTGTGTACTCTTGTTGGTGTATAGGAGTTAACTTTCTCCATGTATCGAAGCATTTATCAAAGGGTAGCTATGTAAAATGGGACTGCTGAATGGGAGAAGTACAAGAAAAAAAGTATCAGCTAAAGAAAGCAGAACCCTATCCTGTAAAAGAGATGTAGTCACAGATGTGTGGGAAGTGTAGTTCTCCAGTGAAATGTAGTTTCAGTGATGTGAACGTTGATTATGTAATGACAATAGGCTCTTCAGCTAATGAAGGTCTATCACCAAAAGGCTGCTGTATTCTTAGTGTAGTTCAATTGGCTGCTGTATCTACAAGCGATTTTCATTGGCGAAGCAAAAGAAAGGGACGATGCGGAGTGATGAGGTGCCTGATGGGTAAAGGGAGGCTCACACAGTGTGGAAACAAGGGCGGATGTCTGATCTTTTTTATTATTTTCTATTTCACTTGGTTCCGCTGCTAAGCTCACTAATGCCTCAACCGAAGCCTCTCGAGGCATTGGTGACAAAACTCACATTCTATTTAACCAATGTTCAGCTATTTTAATGAATGTTCCAGTATTTAATTACGACTGTTCAACTCTCTATTGAATGTTCAGTGGGCACTAATGTCACAGGGCCGGCGGTGGCGTTAAACCTCTACTAGAAAACAGCATTCTCTTGTGTTCAACACACTCAGGCCAGGGGAAATCGTTTGGAGGTACAGTGGGTTAGGAGTTTGTAGAGTACGTTTCCCTCAGCCTGGGTATGTGTGCTTTCTTTCCCCATTGCCCTGTTTGTCTGTGTGTGTTTCCTCTGCCTGCCCTCGTTCTGTTCCTTTGTACGTGCGATGGTGGATAAAATGGATTATTCATGTCTGCCTTTAGTACCAGAACATGTGCAGGACAGGGGTGCGTGTGTGCTGGCACTTAGTTTGTGTGTGGGAATATAGTGTGTCTGTTTGTGTTACACTGAAGTCACTAAATAACCTTAAGTTCACAGTAAGCAAACCGGGTGGGGCTCTTGGGTGTAAATGCCCAAAATACACTTGAACAGCAGCACACTGAATGTGTCCTCTTTACTGGGTCGGGAACTGTTGTGTGTGCGTGTGTGTTTGAGGAGTCCTGGGGATGTGTGTCTCCGAGAATGGGCTATGGGTGTGCATCGGTTTGTGTGTGTCAATGTGAAAGTGCCTTTTTTTTTACCCTTGTCTTTGTGGGGAGTTGTAATCCACTCACGCATGTCCTGAACAAAGAGCAGCAGCACTTAGAATGAAATAATCCAAATGTTTTAGTAGAAGAATGAATTATGAATCCTAGAGTTAATCTATTGTGACATTGCACTTTGATGTATAGGAAAAATAGTGTACTTGGCATGTAGCATTATAACATGTGAACAGGTGCATTTTAAGGGGTGTTGGCTTCTCTCTGAATGTGTCTGATAATTAAAGGAAATGGTTTTGTCTGTTAGTGTTGCTGTATCTGAAACTCCTGAGCTTCCTAAAGACGAGCTCTTATAGCCAAATGCATAGTATCGATGTTGTATTTATATTATAAATAAAAAAAAAGTGAAGAAACTAACAAGTGCGTTTTGCATAGTCGAGCCTTCATTATTGCCTTGTTTATCACCTGCTGGGTGTGGGGCTGGGATGGAGATGTGCTACAGTTGGCCGTCTGAACACTCAGCAATGTCTCAGTTTTAAGAAGCTTCCGAAACGTGTGACATCACCTCTTACACACACGTCATGCTTTTCTACACGTTAAGCTTTTTTCTACAGTCATTTGGGAATTAAACGGATAAATAAGTACAACTAAATAGAGGATGACCTCCGGAAAAAAAATAATTAAGCACTTCTGTTGACGGTAAACAAACATCAATGTTAACAAAAGTATACAAATTAAGCAAAGGCTTTTTCAGTACATAGCACCATTATATCCCTGACGGGTAGGAAGTTGTCTAACCTGTGATGGAATAGAATCAGGTCAAATGTCTCAGTCAGTTCACTGTGAGAAGGCCACACTGCGTCAGCGACGCATCTCCTTTGGTCTGGAACTGATTTTACAAAACAAACTAAAGGATTCAAATCATGATGCTCAACAGAACAAGCAGTTGGATCACGGGTTGAAGCCATTCTCTGAATTAAAACAAGCTAATGTTGAGGTTCTAATTATATTTCAAGTAGTGAAGCAAAAGGTCCTGGACGCCCATTTTAAGAAGCTAAAACCAATCAGAACATTGCAAAAATGTCACTGGAAGCTTTCCTAATGATTAGACAACTTGTTCATCCGGTCTATGGAACTGGAACAATGCCTCGTCTCTCTGTTATAACGTTACACGCACACACCCCTCTACCCCTTATGGGGACACAGTCAGTTTATGATGTATATGAAGCAGGGCATCTCTCTCTCAGCCCTTGGAGCCAGGTTTGAGGGTGCTGAATGGTTTGGAGTTCCTCAGCGAGCCAGAGATCTCCTGCAGGAAGGCGGTGATGTGCGAGTCCTTCTCGGACTTCCTACCGTCGAAGATGACCACCAGGGTGAAGTGTGATTCCGGTCTGGTCAGGTAGTAAGTGCTCTGGACTTTGTCGTCATAGAAGTGTACCACCTTGTCCGGCGTGTTGAGCTCCGCCTCGAAGTCGCCCATCATCATGATGACGTTGGGCCAGTGCGTGAGCGGCCGCTCGCCCCCGGGAAGGGACACCACGGCGGGGAACTGCTCCACCCCCTTGGGCACCTCGCGGTACGAGTGCGGGTGGTGGTAGCCGTGGCCCTGGAAGCTGTCCAAGCCGCGGTTGTCGAACACCAGCGAGACATTGTTGGCATCGTGTTTGCGGATAAACGAACAGATCTTGCCGTGGTAATCGGGGGCCGTGCGTGCCGTCAGGGCCTTCATGTCTGCGGACGCCGTCTGGCGGCTCAGCGCCTCATGGAAGTAGAAGCTGAATTTAGCAAGGAGCGCCCCCTGGAAGCGCTGCAGCCACACGTACAGGTGGGGCGGCTGCACGGCTTTCTGGGACTGGCCTCCGAACAGGTGCTTGCGGGTCTCCCTCTGGCGCTGGAAGAGCTGTCCCCAGGCGGTCAGCTTAGAGCTAGCCCCATGCAGGCTGAGCAGGGCGGGCAGAAAGTGCCACTCTGACACCTGGGCCTGGCAGCGCAGGAGCTGTGTCACCACATCCACCTCTGTCTGGAAGCCCCCCTCCAAGCGGCCCAGGATGGGGTGGTGGAATCTGGGGAGGGGGGAGGAGATGGAGGGGGTCATTGGAGAGCAAGCTATTTCTAATATAAGGGAGAAATGCTGGTGGTGTCAGATGGCAGTCTAAAAACTGATCACACTCCACTACGAATCAATTGTGTTCACTATTCAGTCAGACCAATTATCCTAATGATAAATAGCCTTATTAGTACTAATGCTGATTAATATACTGTAAGAGATGGACTGTGGCCGTGGAACAGTATTGGATGTTTCTGGTGTTCTGTGATTCTAAGGGTGTGGCGACTGGGTGTGGAGGTGCTGGCCCTGATTAGCAGTTAATATCCTGTGTAGTCTCAATGCTGATTACGTTCCATGGCTGTGTCGACTGCTGTGCGAAGAGAGTCACCTTCACCCCTGACTGCACAACCACCCGTGTGTGCCAGATTGTGACTCGCTGCAGTGTGAACTACAACTCAGCCGCACAGTGGGCTTTTCTGTGTTGGGCTTGCTTTGGTTCCGGCTGAGCTAAATTTGATATCTGCTGATTTCAGCAGAAAGCTCCCCACCCCTCCCTCCCGTCATGCTCCCCCGCATACTCTTGCCGTCTCTTTTTTCCTGCAATATCTCAGCCACACACACTATTACAGCCTGCACGCACAGCTGAGCTTACACACATGACACGTCCCACACACCTGGAGCTGTATTTCTGCACCACCGCCTCGAGGGTGGCGACCAGCTCCTCAGAGTTGATGTTCTTCTGGCTGCCCAGCGCGTGCATCTTCTCGTACAGGTCAGCCATCTCCATGCGGGCCTGGGTGAAGTGGCACAGCTGCTCCGACAGATGAGACAGCAGGTCCTCCAGGGAGGGTGCGGAGCCTGGCTGGGCGTGGCGCCCCATGATAACCACCTTCCTCAGCGCATTGAACAGGGAGGTGTAGATGGTGCGGATGGAGTCCTTGCGGCTGAAGAACGACTGGCCGCCTGCAAGAGTGGGTTATGATCCTGATTAACATATTGGAGCAACATAGAGAAAACAGTCCATGTTGGAAATTGTTGTTTGGGGAGTTATAGCCTAACGTAGCTGACGTAAAAACACACCAGAGCGGAGTCCCAACAACCGTTTTTTAGTGGAAATGGAAGTTAGGTTAAATACTGTATCTGTGAAAACCGGAAACATCCGTTTTCAGCCGACCCCTCAGAGAGTGGGGAAGACATGATGTGCTGTCTTTTTGTTCGGTGAGTTTATCTGCGGTTGGCATCCAACGTTATGGTGCATTGCCGCCACCTACTGTACTGGAGCGTTTAAACTAATTTCCTGTATCCCCTACTCCCTCATACTAGATCTCATCCTCTCTTACCCTCCGATTCTGCCCAGACTGGAGCAATACACGCTCAACTGTCTCTGTTTCCTGGCAATAAATCACACTTTCCTGTTGGATGCTTTCCTATCACATTTAAGGACCTATTCAACCGGCTGTGTCCCACCTTAAATCTTGTAAAAATAGTCCCCCTTCCTGCTGTCCTCCCCTCCCCTGACATTCCTCTGTACTTGAAATAAATGCCTGCCGTTAGTATCTATTCCACTATTCCTGCCATCTCTGCACCATCACTGTTCATATCAGGCATTTTACCTCTGCCGTGCTCATTGAAACTACAACATCAAACATCTCTACTACTAAGTGCTTGTTTAGCCAGTACATCAACTGCCTCGTTCCCCTCCAACCCCACATGGGCTGGGACACAAGTAAATCTTACCTGTATAACCATCTGTTTTATCCTGCCATGGGTTTGTAGTACCTCATAAAGCAGGTCTTGTCTGCTACCTGAGCTAAATAATTGACTTCCTCCACACACTTCAAGGCCAACGGTATGGCCATCAGCTCCTCCGTATATACAGCCAAATGATCTGTACATACGTTTCCTGACTGGCATCCCACCCCATTCCTGCACTACAAATGCTGACCCAGTGCATCCTGTTCTTGGATCTTTCGAACCATCTGTGTAAATGGCCACAAAATCCTGACACACAGTATCCAGACATCTCTTAAACAAATCAGATGGATCAACACGCTCCCTATCTTTCTGTAGTCTCTCCAACACTTCTAGATCAACTACTGGAGCCGGGTGGTGGTTTTACAGGAATAGCTACCACTGGACTAAACTCCCTTCCATACAGTCCCATCTCCCCCTCGCCTGGGTATTACCCACCCAAAGCTCATATTCTGTCCTCGCTCATGTTCCCAGCATGCCTGTAAAATCCCTTTTGCAGGATGAGACACCCCATGTCCCTGTAGGTTGACCCAATAATTCATTGCCAGCTGCTGTCTCCTAATCTGCAATGGCATATCCCCCATCTCCACCTGTAGTGCAGCCACTGGGGACGTGCGAAACACCCCACTACATATTCTGAGTCCTTGTCCCTGTTTGACATCTAGCCTTTCCAATGAGGTCCGAGCTGCCGAACTATAAGCTATACTGCCATAGTCTATTACAGATCGGATCAATGCAACATACATGGTCCTCAATGAGAAACGCCCAGCCTCCCACTCCTTCCCCGTCAGACAGCGCATCACATTTAGCACCTTCTTACACTTTCCCACCACGCTGTCAATGTGTTCTGCCCAGGTCAGTCTAGTGTCAAAATATACCCCAAGTAACCGGAAGGACCCCATCCTCTACAAGTTTTTTTTCCATATGACCTCTAGCATACCACATCTCCCACCTTCCTCCTGGTAAAGTGAGTTCTCTACAGAGAACCTTAATCTCCACATTAATACCCACTGTGCTACCTTATCAATTGCTTCCTGTACCTTGTTAGCTATGTATGGCACATTTCTTCCCCTCTTCCATAAGGCCCCATCATCTGAAAATAACGACCTCCCAATATCCAGCCATACCTGAGAGTAAACATCATTGACCATAATTGAGAACAGAGGTCTAATCACGCTCCCCTGCGGTATACCGTTATCCACCAGGTAGCTGCTTGATAGAGACTTTCACACCCTCACCTGGATAGACCTTCCAAACAGGAAATCCTTTATCCAGTTGTACTTTTTCCTCCTAACCCCATAATATCGACCTGATATTAGCTGCTGAATACACAAGTCATAAAAATGTGGGCTTGTATCGCCACCTGCTGTTAGAAACCTACACTTCAACGTTCTATTATGGAACGTGACTTTCTCGCCTGGATAATAACACCATGATGAGACTAGTCCCACTTGTGATAGGGTGGGTATAATTTGTGGAACGTTCCAACAGGAATATGTTCCAAAAACTAAGTAAAGTACAAGGTTGCCAACAAACAACGCATACAAAGTAGCATCGTCAGGGCTCCGGGCAGCCGAGCGGAAATGGAGGAAAACTCGCCTCCCTGCGGACCTGGCATCCTTTCACACCCTCCTCTCTACATTCTCCTCTTCTGTCTCTGCTGCTAAAGCCACTTTCTACCACTCTAAATTCCAAGCGTCTGCCTCTAACCCTAGGAAGCTCTTTGCCACCTTCTCCTCCCTCCTGAATCCTCCTCCCCCTCCTCCCCCCTCCTCCCTCTCTGCGGATGACTTCGTCAACCATTTTGAAAAGAAGGTCGACGACATCCGATCCTCGTTTGCTAAGTCAAACGACACCGCTGGTTCTGCTCACACTGCCCTACCCTGTGCCTTGACCTCTTTCTCCCCTCTCTCTCCAGATGAAATCTCGCGTCTTGTGACGGCCGGCCGCCCAACAACCTGCCCGCTTGACCCTATCCCCTCCTCTCTTCTCCAGACCATTTCCGGAGACCTTCTCCCCTACCTCACCTCGCTCATCAACTCATCATTGACCGCTGGCTACGTCCCTTCCGTCTTCAAGAGAGCGAGAGTTGCACCCCTTCTGAAAAAACCTACACTCGATCCCTCCGATGTCAACAACTACAGACCAGTATCCCTTCTTTCTTTTCTCTCCAAAACTCTTGAACGTGCCGTCCTTGGCCAGCTCTCCTGCTATCTCTCTCAGAATGACCTTCTTGATCCAAATCAGTCAGGTTTCAAGACTAGTCATTCAACTGAGACTGCTCTTCTCTGTGTCACGGAGGCGCTCCGCACTGCTAAAGCTAACTCTCTCTCCTCTGCTCTCATCCTTCTAGACCTATCGGCTGCCTTTGATACTGTGAACCATCAGATCCTCCTCTCCACCCTCTCCGAGCTGGGCATCTCCGGCGCGGCTCACGCTTGGATTGCGTCCTACCTGACAGGTCGCTCCTACCAGGTGGCGTGGCGAGAATCTGTCTCCGCACCACGTGCTCTCACCACTGGTGTCCCCCAGGGCTCTGTTCTAGGCCCTCTCCTATTCTCGCTATACACCAAGTCACTTGGCTCTGTCATATCCTCACATGGTCTCTCCTATCATTGCTATGCAGACGACACACAATTAATCTTCTCCTTTCCCCCCTCTGATAACCAGGTGGCGAATCGCATCTCTGCATGTCTGGCAGACATATCAGTGTGGATGACGGATCACCACCTCAAGCTGAACCTCGGCAAGACGGAGCTGCTCTTCCTCCCGGGGAAGGACTGCCCGTTCCATGATCTCGCCATCACGGTTGACAACTCCATTGTGTCCTCCTCCCAGAGTGCTAAGAACCTTGGCGTGATCCTTGACAACACCCTGTCGTTCTCAACCAACATCAAGGCGGTGACCCGTTCCTGTAGGTTCATGCTCTACAACATTCGCAGAGTACGACCCTGCCTCACACAGGAAGCGGCGCAGGTCCTAATCCAGGCACTTGTCATCTCCCGTCTGGATTACTGCAACTCGCTGTTGGCTGGGCTCCCTGCCTGTGCCATTAAACCCCTACAACTCATCCAGAACGCCCCAGCCCGTCTGGTGTTCAACCTTCCCAAGTTCTCTCACGTCACCCCGCTCCTCCGCTCTCTCCACTGGCTTCCAGTTGAAGCTCGCATCCGCTACAAGACCATGGTGCTTGCCTACGGAGCTGTGAGGGGAACGGCACCTCCGTACCTTCAGGCTCTGATCAGGCCCTACACCCAAACAAGGGCACTGCGTTCATCCACCTCTGGCCTGCTCGCCTCCCTACCTCTGAGGAAGTACAGTTCCCGCTCAGCCCAGTCAAAACTGTTCGCTGCTCTGGCACCCCAATGGTGGAACAAACTCCCTCACGACGCCAGGTCAGCGGAGTCAATCACCACCTTCCGGAGACACCTGAAACCCCACCTCTTCAAGGAATACCTAGGATAGGATAAAGTAATCCTTCTAACCACCCCCCCCCCCCCCCCCCCCCCCCCCCTTAAAGAGTTAGATGCACTATTGTAAAGTGGTTGTTCCACTGGATATCATAAGGTGAATGCACCAATTTGTAAGTCGCTCTGGATAAGAGCGTCTGCTAAATGACTTAAATGTAAAATGTAAATCGTCAATTCATCTAGTTGACGAATAGGCATCAGCTCACCACGTAGCGTATTCTTAATGTTTGTCCATAGGCTACCAGAGTGAGGACAGACATTTTACGGAATAAACGTGGTGAGTGAAAAACTTAAATAGCCCACTCCCTACCTGGTATCTTATTCTGCCGCTATACAACTTTGAATGCGTTGTTTGTTGACAACCTTGTTATTTACGAAGTTTTTGGAACAGATTCCTGTTGGAACGTCCCACAAATTATTCCACCCTTGTAATAGGTTACAGTAATTGCACCGAGGGGTGTCATTTTGCCACACCAATGAGTTTTGTAGTGAAACAAAAAGGTAATTTTCTGTCCGTGCGTGTTTACATGGGGTACTTTTTACCCAGCTTTTGTCCCAGGAACGTCATGTTGTGATAGGCCTTCTCCGCTGCGGAAAGGTGTGCGAAGGCGGCGAGGAGAGCGGCCCAGATGGCCGCTGCGCTCTTGCTGCTGTCCTTCTCTTTCTCCACATAGTCCTTCGCTCGGTCGAACGAGAACATTCCGAGCTGCGTGAAGAAACTCTCCAGAATCGCCCGCTCACGTGGCAACGGCCGCAGTTCGTCCTCACGCGGAGCCTCCGTCATGCTTTTAGGATAGCTAATACAGCGAGTTAACTTGTGAATATAATAGTTATTGCCGTCCTAAACGGGTCGCATACTAGCTAGATACTACTGCTATCATGCTAGCTAGCCATCCATTTTTAGCAACACCACTCTCGGCCCAAACTGAATTTCTGTCAGAATGTATTGTTCATTTAGTACTGGCATAGAACAAACTAAAATTAAAAAACATTATGCGTTAAATAAAAATGTGTATACAAATGTAACTAGCTTTCCGTAGACGCCATCTTGGTTTCACATCACAATACTACGGCAAATCAGAAGTGACTGGCGGGACCGTGGGAAGAGTTGCAATCTGAACCTCTAGCGCCCTCTTCTGGCTTGGAGTGGTTCAAAACTACAAGTAGATACAAAAACACACTTGAATGGAAATATGAAAATAAATAGTTTCATTCCATAATTTTCGTTGGATAGAGCTGTGTTAATATTTAAGTACTTACCAAGTTGAAGGGAGTGTCATGTCATCCCTATGCCATGGGAACGAAACACCACCTGGATTTACCATTTATTTTCTCGTTAATACCTGCGTTCTGTTTTGTATGATGTAAGAATGTATTTTTTTATATTTTTTTAACACCTGGATTTACCGTACAAAACATGCAAACAAACACTTAATGTAACACAATTTGGCTGTTAAAGTATCCTTGAACACCCTTCAGATTTGCTGGGGTGAGTGTTAGCAGCATTTGACATGAACTATTATTGACTGATTTCAATACTCTAGAAAAAATGTAATCTGCTAAAACCTTACACAGCACGTTTTTGCCACACAGGCAAGAAGAAGAAGGTAAGGGTTATTGTCAAGGTTAGGGTAGGGACGTCCCAAGGGTACTGGATAGCACTGAGCACTTTTTCATCTCTCGCTGTTAATCAGTCACAGATGGATGAAATAATCAGTGACCACAGACCCAGAGAGAGAGGGGAAAATTACACCACAACGACCAATAATGTTTATCAATAGTATAATATGGAGGCCAAAACTGATTGTGTGCCATATTGGTAACATATTATTGAAAATAGAATGCTTGATATTTAGAATCAGAACACTTTCAACTTTTATCCACAACGGGGCGACAATCGCCATTGCATTTCTGTGATGCTCTGAATTGAACACGATCGCCACTGCGTGGAGAAAAGTAGAACTACTAGCACTGACAATCTGTTGCTGGTTTGCTGCTTCCGCCTTCTCATCCGCAAATGAGAGAGGCACCAACAATGTCCAGCTACTCCAGAGTAATTCATCATGCCACCAGTATATTATGCAGCAACAAAGGTTCCCTGGCCCTCCAGCAATTGCACAGGAAAGTATTCCAGCGTGTTGAAATAACTGAGGACGATTTTTGGTACATCGTAAAGAAGTGTTCTCGGTTTGTTGCGGTGCGGAACCGAGAGAGGACGGACGAATGGGGAGCTGACTGTGTGATTGTCGCCAAAACGTCGTTGCGACTATGTAAAAATTACACAAAACAAGATTGCAGAGATTGCCAGGAGCTTCACCTTTGCAAATATTTTGTTTATGGAAACTGTAGATTTGGGAAAGGCAGGTAAGAGAAACCTCGACCGTGGTGAGTCGTTTTTGCTAGGTTGAAGAGGGGAGTGCCTAGCTAGCAGCAGCATAGCATATATGAGATAGCTATCACGCCCCCTTTTATTCTGTATTGATCAATCTGGACAAATAACACCTGCATCCTCTAGTCTAGTCCACTAATGTATGTAAAACTTGTGTTAGCACATTTATTATCATCAGGTATATTATAAATGTAAATACAATATATTGCCATATGATGCAGAATTGCCTATTTGCTTAAATTCCTTGATTTGGAAAGCATATCATGATCATGACGTTTCAGTAGCCTACACAAAAACAAAATGATGCTTGATGTCTTTATGGTACACTCCTGTCTGTTTACCTACTCTACTCCGGTCTGTATGTGTGTGCTGTTCTCTCTCTGTAGGAAGCAGTGTAAGTTCTCCCATGACGTGCGTTCAGAGCATAACTACACGCTCCTGAGGGAGTGCACTCTGCATGAGCTGCACGAGGATGACCTGTTCCTGTTACTGCTGCAGAATGATCCCACCCTGCTGCCGGAGGTAACACATACACACACCAACAGATTGCAGCCCAAATAAATGCTTCACAGAAACACACACACAGAAAATACAGCACAGGCTGCTCCACTACAGACTAGAGCCCCACTACACACCTGGATGGAGCCTTACCAGGGCCTGGCGGTCTCCATTAAGAAATGAGCCCAGTTCCAATCCCTAGCACCTCTCCCTAAGCCCTTGTAGACTTTCATATTCCCTTTCTCCCTTAGATGAATACAGTAGAAACGCAATGCTGTGTCTCATGCTCTCTTTGTGTGTGAATTTGTCTGTCTTGCTCCATAAAGTCTTGCTCCTTTAAGTAAAATGTGGGACGTTTCTGCATTACAGGTTTCTGCCCTCAGGGAGTGTAGCAGTGTTCTGAGTGCTCTTTGTGTACGAGCTCATGGGTAGAAGGCGTAGACCTCTATCTTTCTCTCTCACTCTTTTTATCTCTCTCTCATTCTATCTCCCCAAAGAGGGAAGGACAGGAGTAGCTTACATCCTGGCATTCCAGAGAAGGGAATTCTGGACAAGTTTATAGGCAGGTTCAGTGCCAGTGAGAAGTGAATCCTGCACACTGATTGGACGATACCGCTCCGAACCAGATGCACCCGTAATCTGATTGGACAACTATACGGAGGCCTTGGAGGGACAAACAAGTTTCTCAAAAAGAAAAAGGAAAAAAACGTGTGTTCAGTTTTCCGAGAGTAATGTTGGCTCATCCAGTCTAAACAAATATCACAGTAAATCGATGAAAAGGTTGAAAAGACAAAAGAAAAAACACTACGAATACCACCACGTTCAGCCTAAAGCCCAGTGTGGGTGAAGAGTGATCTGAGATGAAGACAAGCCACCTTGGACCTGTGGGACTTCTTGTGTGTAAAAAAAAAAAAAAAAAAATGAACGAAAAAAAGAGCAAACAAAGAATGTTATTTTTTTAAAGAAAAAAAAAGGAAATATAAAAACTTACGCTGTTGATGTGGGTTTGTCCCCAGGAAGTATTCGTTACCCAGAGAGGTAAAGTAGAACTTCTTGGTGTGTGAGGTTAGATAATTTTTTGGCCGATGACTATGTAAGCCTTCTAAAGGCAACTGCTTGTTCCAGCCCCTCTGGTTGGCTATGTGTGACTGCATTTCCACGATGATTGTCTCTGACATTGTTGCCGTGTGTTCCTGACGTCAGGTGTGCTCTCACTACAACAAGGGCTCCGGGCCCCACGGCGCATGCACCTTCAGGGACGGCTGCACCAAGGTGCACATGTGCATGCACTTTGTGCATGACGACTGCATGTTCGGGCCTAAGTGCAAGAGGCAGCACGTCATCGACCAGCATGGCCGCCGCATGCTGGAGGAGAGGGGCCTTAGCGGTGACATCATCAACGACCTTCCCTTTGTCTACCAGAACCTCCACCGCCTCAACACACCCACTACACCCTACACTGCTAAAGGTATGTAAATCCCTCACCTGGAGTGTGTGTGTGTGTTGTTTTGGCTTGATCTGCAGTATATGTGCATAATCCCTCTGTATATGTGTGTATCAGAGCGTGTAGGTGAGCTGGTCTCCAGTCCTGTGATCAAGAAAGAGGACAGGAAGGAGATTTGTCTGCATTTCATACGCAGGAACTGTAGATTCCAGGGTGAGCTCTCTTCTCCTTGATGTTATATATTTATTTATATTTGCCTGTTCAAATTGTATTTGTCACATGCGCCGAATACAACCGGTATTACCGTGAAATGCTTACTTACAAAGCCTTAACCAACAATGCAGTTTGTGAAATAGAGTTAAGAAAATATTTACTAAATAAACTGAAGTTAAAAATAAAATTAAAAGTAACACAACCAAATTTTATAACAAAAAGGAGGCTATATACAGGGGGTACTGGTACTGAGTCAATATGTGTGGGTACAGGTTAGTCGAGGTAATTTGTACATGTACAGTACCAGTCAAAAGTTTGGACACACCAACTCATTCGAGGGTTTTTCTTTATTTTTTACTATTTTCTACGTTGTAGAATATTAGTGAAGACATAAAAACTATGAAATAACACATGGGATCATGTAGTAACCAAAAAAGTGTTTAAGGAATCAAAATATATTTTTTATATTTGAGATTCTTCAAAGTAGCCACCTTTTGCCTTGATGACAGCATTGCACAGTCTTGGCATTCTCTCAACCAGGTGAGGTAGTCACCTGGAATGCAGGTGTGCCTTGTTCATTTGTGGAATTTATTTTCTTCTTAATGTGTTTGAGCCAATCAGATGTGTTGTGACAAGATAGGGGTGGTATACAGAAGATGGCCCTATTTTGTAAAAGACCAAGTCCATATTATGACAAGAACAGCTCAAAAAAGCAAAGAGAAACAGAAAATGCCATGAAGCGCTATGAGGAAACTGGCTCTCATGAGGACTGCCACAGGAAATGAATACCCAGAGTTAACTCTGCTGCAGAGGATAAGTTCAGTAGATTTAACTGCACCTCAGATTGCAGCCCAAATAAATGCTTCACTGAGTTCAAGTAACAGTCATAACTCAACATCAACTGTTCAGAGGAGACTGCGTGAATCAGGCCTTCATGGTCGAATTGCTACAAAGAAACCACTACTAAAGGACACTAATAAGAAGAGACATGAAATGTGAGCAATGGACATTAGACCAGTGGAAATCTATCCTTTGGTCTGATGAGTCCAAATTTGAGATTTTTAGTTCCAGCCGCCTTGTCTTTGTGAGAGACAGAGTAGGTGAACGGATGATCTCCACATGTGTGGTTCCCACCGTGAAGCATAGAGGAGGTGGTGTGACGGTATGGGGGTGCTTTGCTGGTGACACTGTTGGTGAATTATTTACACACTTGAACAGCATGGCTACCACATCGTTCTGCAGCGATACGCCATCCCATCTGGTTCGTGCTTAGGGGGACTATCATTTGTTTTTCAACAGGACAATGACTCAATAACACCTCCAGACTGTGTAAGGGCTATTTGACCAAGGAGGAGAGTGATGGAGTGCTGCATCAGATGACCTGGCCTCCACAATCACCCGACCTCAACCCAATTGAGATGGTAGAGTGAAGTGAGTGAAGGAAAAGCAGCCAACAAGTGCTCAGCATATGTGAGAACTCCTTCAAGACTGTTGGAAAAGCATTCATCATGAAGCTGGTTGAGAGAATGCCAAGAGTGTGCAAAGCCGTCTTAAAGGGTGGCTACTTTGAAGAATCTAAAATATATTTTGTTTTGTTTAACACTTGGCTACTACATGATTCCATATGTGTTATTTCATCGTTTTGATGTCTTCATTATTATTCTACAATGTAGAAAATAGGAAAAATAAAGAAGAACCCTTGAATGAGTAGGTGTGTCCAAACTTTTGACTTGTACTGTAGGTAGGGATAAAGTAACTGCATAGATAATTAACAGTGAGTAACAGCAGTGTAAAAACAAAGGGAAGAGGGGGATCAATGTAAATAGTCTGGGTGGCCTTTTGATTAATTCTTCAGTCTTATAGCTTCGGTGTAGAAGCTGTTAAGGAGCCTTTTGGACCTAGACTTGGCGCTCCCTTTTTGGTGTATTTTCTATGTTTTTGGTATGTTTGGTTGTGGTTCTTTCATGCTTGTTTGTGTTATGCGTTTGTGTGCCCAGACCAGTGTATCCGTGTGCATTTTAACTTGCCCTATAAGTGGGAGGTGTTTGATGGGAACGGCTGGATACGCCTGCATCACACTGAGGACATCGAGAGAGCCTTCTGTGACCCCCGGAACACACACAGGTCAGAGTTCACCACTGCCCACTAAAGTTGAAAGTGGACTCTTACGCACCTTTCAAACCAAGACATTTTTCCTCCAACTTTAGCATCCTGCTAACTTTTATTTCCACGAACCAACCTAGTCATGATTGCGGTAAAATTCTGCCTACGGCTTTGTATGAAATGTCGCCGTAATGCACTATGCTCTTAAAGGCAAATTCCACCCAAAACACCTTTATTTTTGTATTTTGGAAGTTATATATCTTAACTTGATTGCTGACATGCAAAACAATTTGGGACTATATCAACAATGCACTATTGAAACAAATACCAAAATATCGTTTTTGGGAGTTTTTCTTTAAGCTCTTGATGGTAGCGAGGCAACACCCTTACTACTGTCCTCCTAGCCGTTCCAAACTTTGCGAGGCATGTCACTTCATCCATCTCTTCATCAAGCCCAGCACATTAACTGTTTTCTTAACCACACCTGGAAATATTCATAAATAATTACTTTGGGAATAAATATCACTGAATGATGAACATAATGGAATAAAGTAGGCTAACGCAATTGAAGGCATCAAATTGTTGCTTACCGAAACTCCGAAAGTCATCATTGTTATAATACATTTGAAGCGTAGCCTACCCGTGTGTGGTCAACTATTTCAGCACCGTTTTGTGCTGCTTTGAGACAAGCGTGGGGCCTCTTGATAATTCAATCAATGTCCGATTTGTATTTTAACTGAATCTCCATTTGGGTGTTGGTTAGGCTACAATTAGGCTGTGGAAATGTTAGCTAAGTTGAGGTGAGTGCTGCTCATGATCGTCTTGTCTAGTTGGCTCATGTATTGACACTGATCAGAACATTTTGGCAGTATGTTATGTGAATTATTTTGCTCTTCACTTGCATTCGTTTAGTAGCCTAGTCCTACCTGACCAAAAGATTGGGACTTGTCTTAATCAATGTGATTTTCTTTCACTGAATCTCTGTCTGTAGGCTCTATTTGGTTAATTCTCTGGCTGGGAAAATAAGTAGAGGTGGTATAGCGCATCTGTTTGTTCGCTCATCTATCACTGATAGAAACATTTAGCATGCAATAATGTAGCCTAAATCAAATATAGGCCTAACTCCAAAAGCCTGCAGAAGTTGTGAAATATGAACACGAGACATGCTTTTTAAAATATAGATTGCTACTTTTTTTCGGTTTCATGATGAAGATACTCTCAATGTAAGACCCTACGCCTGCTCCCTAACAAAGCGGAGTGAGGGTAGGAAAGTGATGAAACGTGGGAAGAAAAAAAAGCATGGGCTTACCTTGGGCTCTGTTTCAAAATAAATAATGACAGCGGTTCCACACTTTGCCATGACGCAAGTTGTGTGGGAAAAATATTCTTTGTGTTTTTTACGTTCGTCTCCTACTATAAAATACACTGAACAAAAATGTGACCGACCACCTCGATTTGGTCTTATGTAGCAAATTTTTTACATTTTTTTACATTGGATAAAAGTAGAGACTCAGAGCCACAAAATGGTATATCATACACTGCAGTGGAGGAACAATGGGAAAGTACTTCTGTTTCGAAAATTGATTAACTTGTAACCTCACTTTTGAAAAAATGTCCCTTGAATGTTTTGGTACACCTTCTCTTTGTCTACTGTTCACACCCTCTTAAGCCCTATGGGCCCCACCCATCTCTTTTTAATGATTCACATGTGAGGCCATGTGCTGAACAGGGTGAGTAAGCAGTGTAGTAAACAACCAACGTTTAAGACTAAAAGTGATGAAAGGAGTGGCCTACAATAAGGAAAAACTCCAGGTAAAAATACACTTTATCTAGTCCTTGGCCTTTATCCTAATCTGACTTTGGTGCAGTCATGTTGTTATTCACATTACCGTCTCTGGCAAATACACTATATTAATTAACATCAAAGTATATTTGTCACATGCACAGGATACAGAAGGTGTAAACGGTACAGTGAAATGGTTATCAAAAATAATGTGTCCAGATAAAAAAGAATGTATAAATATTTTATAATTATTAGACAGACACACTTGTCTAAATTGATGGGTCATGTGAAACAAATGCTATAACCACCTGCCAGCCACATCTACCTAATTGGATTGGTCACTATTGTCTAGACATGTTCATGAAATATAATAAATAGAATGTCGTAATCACTCCCAGACACACCTGGCTAACTTGATGGGTCATGTAATCTGGCGAAGTGGAGTCTTTTGTTTTAGACATGTAGCAAAAAATGAACCATAATCCCAACCCATACACTAGCAATACAAACTGATTATCATAGCTAGCCACCATGCATGAAATGCTGTAGTATAAAGCTTACCAACTAGGTTCAATGTTAGCTAGCTAACATTAGGCTATAACTAGCAATGCAAATGGCTTTCTGAGATACTAATAATATTACTACACAGATCATACATGTAACATTAGCTAGCGAACCCGCAAGCTACTGTTCCCTAGCTAGCTAACAGTACGCTTTAACATGCAATGAAAACGACTTTCTGACTAAATTTGAAATGTACAGTATAATATCTAAAAATGAAGCTAGATTCTTACCCGTATACATGGATGAACGCGTCACGGCACACTGGAACCCCTTTTTACTCCGTTACAACTTGTTTGGCCCCCGTTGTGTCAAGTCATTCCAGTTCACAATGACCGTGTGCAGAAAGTAGTCCGTCACAACTTTTCCCTCTGATCTTTGTCGATAGCGCCTGCTAAATTAGTTAACATGTATGCTCTCGTTGACTGGCCCTCGCTTCATATTCGTCGCCAAACCCACTGGCTCCAGGTCATCTATAAGTCTTTGCTAGGTAAAGCCCCACCTTATCTCAGCTCACTGGTCACCATAGCAGTACCCACCCATAGCACACGCTCCAGCAGGTATATTTCACTGGTCACCCCCAAAGCCAATTCCTACTTTGGCCGTCTTTCCTTCCAGTTCTCTGCTGCCAATGACTGGAACGAATTGCAAAAATCACTGAAGCTGGAGACCCATATCTCCCTCAATAACTTTAAGCACCAGCTGTCAGAGCAGCTCACAGATCACTGCACCTGTACATAGCCCATCTGTAAATAGCCCATCCAACTACCTCATCCCCATACTGTTTAAAAAAATATATATGTTTTGCTCCTTTGCACCCCAGTATCTCTACTTGCACATTCATCTTTTGCACATCTATCACTCCAGTGTTTAATTGCTAAATTGTAATTAATTCGCCACTATGGCCTATTTATTGCCTACCTCCCTTATCTTACCTCATTTGCACACACTGTATATAGACTTTTTCTCTATTGTGTTATTGATTGTATGTTTTTTTATTCCATGTGTAACTCTGTGTTGTTGTTTGTTTCGCACTGCTTTGCTTTATCTTGGCCAGGTCGCAGTTGTAAATGAGAACTATTTCTCAACTAGCCTACCTGGTTAAATAACGGTGAAATAAAAATTAAATAAATTCAAGGCACCAATGTTTTCGAGAGCAGTAGCAACACTTTTGCAGTTCTCCATTGATAACGTTATGTCTTTCAAAAAAGCTGCAGTAACAAGGATCATTTACACATACTGAGCAGCTCACGTTATAGACATAAGCATGCGAAATCGAAAACTGTGATTATGTTTTTAATTATTGAACCGAAACCGAACTTACCTCAAAAAGCACTAATCGCTCAGCACTAGTAGTATCCTAAACCTATCGATGTTACATTTAGCTGGGTGAATGGAATATGAATGACAGTCATCCAATGTGGTGTAATAGAAATAAAGCCCTGCTCATGAAGTAAAAAAACGTCCTCCCTCATCTTAAACGGCATCGACCACCACTGACGTCCCCCCATATCGGCCCACATGCACTCTCTCTCGGTAACTTGCCGGCATGTGCACGCGAGATATAAACGGCTTATCCAAGTAAGAATGTGGTAAAAATAGAACTGTATGAACTGGGTTCTAATAAACATTAGCTGATTTTTTTTATAGGCAATATACCGTAAAATCTGACTGTAAAATTAAAACAATCCATGAATGTCTCTCTCTCTCTCTCTCAGTCCGGGCTCTCGGCCAGTAGACTTCCTAACGATGACACAGGAGTCAGACCCCGTGCGCCGCCTGTCCACGGTTTCCTCGGTAACAAAGCCGGCTCACTACATCCTGACCACTGAGTGGCTGTGGTACTACAAGGGCGACCACGAGAACTGGATTGAATTTGGAAGACCCGTGAGTCTGGAGGGAGAAGGGGAGGCATTGAGCTTTGTGGGGGTTGAGATATGGTTGTGAGGATTCAGTGATGTTAAGTTGTAGTGGTGCTGTTGTGGTTGAGGTATGGTTTAAGAGCATTCAGTATTGATAAGGGCCAAGATTCAATGCAAGGCGCTCTATAGAGCAGCACATTACTCTCGAGTTTTAATTTAGCATGAGCCGAAATGCACAGCGTTTACCGTGAATGCTATCTCCGCGAATGTCGGGGAAATTACCATTAAAAGGCGCATTGTCGGCAGTCCAGTGTGCTGTTCTATAAAACGCCTTGGATTGAATCCCGGCTAAAATATGTGTTGGTGTTGCGGTCAGGACGATAAACAGCGTACGACATCCCTCTCGTCCCGGGAGCTGGAAGAAGCGTACCTGGCAGACAGATCTGCTGAGGTCACCATTATGAAAGGTCACCGCAACTACTACCTCAGTTTTCAAGGTAAAGCCCTTATTACATACCCAACATGCACCTGCACTGAAATAGCTGTGTAAGAAATTAACCTGATCAATATGTTTATATCAAAACATACAGTGACCAGGACGAGAAGTCATTCATCTTTGACCTCTCCCTTCTCTTTATTGTACCCTTCCTTTCTCTACCCTACCCTCATCTCCTCTGCCCATCTCCTCATCAACTTGTCCTCCACGTTCAAACTTTCCTGCAGACATGTACCAGCGGAACCCCAAACACAACACCAAGAGGAGGGTGCGTCGCCGACCACGCTTCATCTCCATCGTGGAAGTGGAGAACAAGACTGCATCGTAGGGAGAGAGAGAAAATAATTGGGAGGAATAAATGGGCAGATCTGTTCCTCTCTGAATGAATGGAGTACCTTTACTCTGGATCTGGTGAAATTGGACTGGCTGACAGTCACCCCAATACAACACAGTATGTAAATCACTCAATACCACAGGGATGACTACCAGGTACAGCCATGTAGAGCCAGCAACAGGAAATCAGTGTGTTGATCATTTCAAATAATGTTAGTGATTTTGTCTGCATTTTGTCTGCAATCATTTTTGGGGGGTTCAATGGAAAACCTGGTGCCCTCAACTGAAGTCTGTTTTTACGTTTCCTGTAAGCATGTAGTCAATATCAAGGTACAACTCGTCTTTTATGTACAAACTGTCTGACTGTAGACACATGAGGAAGTATGTTTTTTTTATTTTCTGTATATTTTAACATTTAGAATATCGATCAAGTTATGAGTTAATCGCGGTCTGTAGTATATAACTCTATTTCCTAGCATGCATCTCTATATTTGTGTAAGGATGAAGATGTGATAATAAACTATAGACTGGTCTGCCATGTTTATTTGTGGAATAGTTTTGTCTATTTAATGTTGTTCAAGACCATACTCAAACTATCATTTGCATGTACCCCCATGTTTATCATAATTAATTAATTACACAGAAACCTTATTTTGAAGATCATTTGGCCCTAATATTCTACATGAAAGCCATATAGATCCATGATTCACAAGGGCCTATGCCTTGCATCAAGCAGGACAAGTTAACCGGTATTTTGAGTGCTATTCTCCCAGCCAATGACCAGGTATGTTGGCACACGCAGTTGAGGAATACTAGGGTGTTGCAGAGAACGCTTTGCTGCAAAACCATCTAAGCGATGCGCGCCTCCCAATAATAAACCCAATTATAGCGTGCTCATGATTTGCGTGTGGAATCGAATGTCATTTTCGGGTATTATGGACAAAATTGGAGGCGTTATGATAGATTCCTATTTGAGGCGGACAGTGTGATACTGAGACATGTCCAGAATCTCAGGTTTTCCAATGATGAGCGTATGACGTTTCACCGCGAGATGAACACGGCGCGGCTTACGTTCAAGTGGTCGGCCGCGAACAGATTCAGTCATTACTGGCGACATTGGGAGTTATTTATCTAACGGAAAAACGGGGTTTCAGGTTCTGCATTTTGCAACATAGTAATTGTGTTCGTTCTCTCCGTGCCGGGGAGCGCGTGGCTGCATGGGCCTGGGAGATGCGTGACGCGCCTGTACCGCATCTCCTGGATGGCAGGTAGGCTCCATCACATCGCTGTGAAAAAATAGGCTATGGAAAGAAAGAAATGCGCCGAATGTTGTAGGCTACATGTGTGTTTGAGATATTTTGATTAGGCTTTTTTCTTTTATTTCAGTTACACATAGGTTAGTTTAATATTATCAGCCGATTGTCAGCATTCAGTCTAAAAAAGGCTTCCAAATTTGAGCTATTAACATCTCGCCCTTGATGCCCTTTTTATCGCTGAAATGTATCAATTTGTCTATTGCTGCGAAAGTGTAGGCATACTGTGGGAAACTGTAAGAATGTCCGCTAGACGAGGTAGCCTAATGATAAAGATAGGATAATACGCTGGGAATTGTCATGACCGACAGTATTATAGGTTAATTATGATACAACTAAATCCGTTGGCTATTTCAAATAGGCCTAATAAATAAAGGAACCGCACGGTGGCCGTCGGATGTGTGAGATGCATGATGTTTGTTGGCAGACGTGGCCTAATATAAGCCTCCCAATAATGGGGTCAGCCAGCTATCAAATGTGTCAGGACACTGGTAAGGCGTCTGTTGCTTTAGTAGCCTAGTTAAAAATAGCCATTAACCCATTCAAGGTTTCTATACAATGAAGATATTTTTTATTATTAGGCCTTTATCTCAGTAGATTTGTATTATTAGATATTTGCATATAGGGCCTCCTGGTCGCCAGAAAGCATGCAGTGATGATGCTATTGAGGAGAGATGGCATCGCACGTGTGTGATGTGACAACTCGCGTGCCATGGAGAGACTGATTTTGATGAGCGCGTGTTCGAGGATGTGCCCCGGAATCTCTCAGGGCCTGCGCACTAATTGCGCGCACCTGCTGGTAGCGTCCTTGCTGGTGTCCATGACGATGTCAAGCTCACCTGTTGCAGGTACGTGACATTTAATTGTCTTACCCTCATAGGCATGGATGGCTGATAGCTTTGAGTCAGAATGATAAGAATTACTGTTCACACCTGGTTTCATCAAGGTACACTGAGACAGGGCCAGTATTTGACTTTTCCTCGACTTTTATTTGACTTTCCCAGTATTTGACTTGCCGTTGACTTTTGGAGCTGGCCTTGGTGCTGAATGCACCAACTTCCATATTCACTCCCATCTCGTCACCTAGTGTCTTTCCATCCGTTTAACTCTGTCCATTCATCCTCCATCTCTGTGACTCGGTTATGTTGTCAGGGACAGATGGACAGTGGATGCCTACACACACAGTCATCCCTCAGTCAGTCCCACTCACTGGCCTTGAGGAATCACACACACACACACACACATACGGCACATACAAGCACCCCCTCAAAGTCAAATATATCATGACTTAAAATAAAGAAATCTGTGGGCGGCTGTGTGACAGGGGCAGACGGACTGCTGCCTGGTGATGAAGGATGTTTAGCACTGCTGAGTGGATCATTGTCATCAAAGCCATGTGGATCGACCGAAGGGTGCTTCATGCTATTCTTAGAAACACAAGTCTTTTCTCTCACCTATCTTCATTCCTGCAGTCTCGTTCTCTGTCTTTCTCCTCTCTCGATTACTCTTCCCCTCTCTAATTATATTTCTCTGTATTTTTTTCTGCTCTCTCCATCACTAACTCCCTCTCTGTATCAATGTAATGCGTGTGTGCGCGTGCGTGCATGTGATTTGATCCTGCTGTTGGCTTGGACGCCTCTGAGCTGTGTGCCGTGTCTGCAGCATACCAATGAGCTCGCTGCCACACAGCACGTGACGCTGCCGCAATGCACGGCAGTGCCTAGTCAAGGCTAGGAGGAGGAGGCAGGGTGCTCGCCATAATGTAACTTACTATACTGCCGTGTGGGTGTGGGAGGGAGGGGATGGATGAGGAGCAGGGAGAGCAAGGAGATTGTTCATTTATTCTGTTTGAGTCAAGGTAACCATCCCAGAGTGGTTATCATACATCTGTACTATGGCGCTTTGTGATACAGTATGTTGTGCATAAAATCATGATAAATGAACAGTGGCACTGGGTGTTTTTCAATGCCTATGTGTGCGTGTAAGACTCTTCAGTGTCCTGTTGAGTGACGATTGTGTGTGCAGGGCCGACCCTCCAAATAAGCGACAGTCAGGGTCTCAACTTACTGCTGAGAGTTAGAATAGTAGAATACACAAGGTGCCATTTTGAAATTTGGTTTTGCATCAGCAGTTTTCCTCTCATGTCAGTCACTCAATTAGCCCATGTCGGCTAACATTTTAGCCAGCTATCTAAAAATTGTATGAAGTAATCATGCAGGGCACGTGCCCAGGGGCCCTGACCTCCAGGGGGCCCCCATTGATTTGTTAGTCACTCACCCAGATATTGTATCAACATGGCTTAATAAGTCATATGGCAAAATGTGTGGAATTGCTGGAAATTGGCTTAAAACAGAAAGAAATCACCTTTTAGCAAAATGTGTATAAATTGCAGGAAATTGGATTTTAAAACTGCAAAATTTCTCTCTGCCCCATGACAAAATGTGTAAAATTGCAGAAAGATGTATTTAAAACTGTCTCTATTCATGTCAAAATGTTTAAAATTGCAGGACTTTTTTTATTTGTTTTGAGCCAAGAAGGGGAGACACAAATGTTTTGCCCATGAGATAGAGGTCACACAAGCAAATCTCGCTTAGGGCCCCTAAAAGGCTAGGGTCGGCTCTCTCTCTGTGTGTGTGTGAGAGCTCAGTGCTGGCCTCTATCCTCTGCTCATTGTATTCTCTAGATGGAGCTCAGCTTTAACTAGGTCTCTCAGCCACCAGCAGGGATTCTGCTCAGCCTGCTGTGTTCATACATTAATTTTAACCACGCACACATGTACACGACCCTGCGAAAGACTAGTGTCCTGTCCAGGGAGCGTACTTGTACATCAAGCTGCCTCGCGCTACAGAAACAGGAGAGGCTCCTGCACTATGGGCCATTCTGGCCTGGACAGTCACGCGTGTTGTGACTGTAGTTTATCTCTCCACAGGCGGTGTGGACTCCAACGGAACGACAGCAACACGGTCCTCATCGCGGTCATCACCGTCACCCTCTTCCAGATGGCCAGGCGCCACCCCACCCAAAGACACTAGTCACCATGGTAACACTGACGCTGCCTCAGTGGACGATGAAGCTCAGGGCATACATCTCCTCCTGAGACCCCCAGACCTGCTGTCCCCCAGCCACCCCCCTCCTCTGCCCCCCCACAGCCAGCCCACCCTCACCCCTCCCCCACCCTGGGAGCACGCCCCCTCCCTAGAGGAGGCCTGGGGCTCCGGAGACTACCTGGAAACGCTTTCCTTCATGGTCCCAGAGGGGGAGGAACTGGCCCTGGCCACAAGCTTACCCAGTCACACCTACGACCCTGACGACGGGGCCTCCTATGACACCTCCTTCCCCTCCCGCCCAACCCTCCCCCTGTCCTCCAGCCTCCTCCGACCCTATACGTCCCCCACCTCCCCCCTCCGGGAGGGTCTCCCCTTCACCCACCCTGCCCAGCCTGAGGGATACCCTCACTGGGATGAAGAAGACTATGACCTGGGGGACATTTTTCCTCTGGTGCCCACGGAGCTGCTGCTGCCAGACATGAACAGTCTGGAGTACTACACCAATCTGCTGGCCAGAGAGAGAGACGAGGAGAGGGAAAGGGAGCGAGAACGGGAGAGGGAAAGGGAGCGAGAACGGGAGAGAGACAGGGAAAGGGAGAGTGATGGGGAGAGGGATAGAGATGGAGAAAGAGACAGAGATAGAGAAATTGTCATCCCACCCCCAAAGACTACCCCCAAACTTGGCATCACACCCACCACTACCACAAAAACACACACACACACTCAGCCCCCAACCCCCTCCCCTAGCACAGGGCCCCCTCCTGCCCGGGACCACAAGCACCCTCTTGTCCCCTCAGCAGGTCCCACCCCTCCCCTGACCCTCTCACCCACTCTCTGGGATGGTCAGGGTACCCCCACCCCTGGAGTCAGACCCACCTCCAGAGTACCCCCTCAGCCTCCTGTTCTGCGGCCCAGAGTCCCCCCAGCTACCCCTGGCAGACACCCTCCACTGCCCCCATCTAACACCACCAGCCTGGCTCGCCCCCCCATGCTGCGACCTCCAGGGAGGGACCCCATAAAACCACCACCACCTGTGACCGAGGTCCCCAGCAACCGACCGACGACCACTACCAAGGCAACCACTGTTACCACGACAACCCCTGGCACCCTGGCGACTCCCCCAGCCCCTCCAGGACGCCAGTACCTGTGTAACGTCACCAAGCCTGACATGTACCTGGTCAGAGTGGGTAAGACAACACCAGTAGAACTCATAGTAGACTAGAGATGGAGGTACATACTGTATGAGAGGCAATTGTATTCCAATATTGTAGATGGGGATGCATTGCACTGTGCTCTACTGTTCTGGCCTGTAAATGTGTTGTGGTGGAAACTCATGGTCACCTGTTTAAAAGGGAGCACATCCCTTGGTTAATGTATAGCTTAGGAGTGTGTTTTCAGGGAATGCGTTGGCAATAGTTGAATGCAGGTTGCTTGAGGTTAAACCTGTCTCTTCCTAGTCCTGCCGAAGTCTGGCTCCACTGTGGGCTTTGGCCAGGTCAGGGACATCTTGAAGAGGGAGTTCAACCGCTCAGTGGAGTTGCAGGTAGGCCTACTATCAATACTCACTGGGGAAGCTTTGGGGAAAGAGCATGATTGTAATGCATTGCAGGAATGTGCAAATTTGCCCTTCACAAATGTCTTGAAAGCCAATCATGCCTGGCTTCCTTCTCCTCTGCTCTCTTCTCCCTCCCAACCTCCTCTCCACTCTCTCCCTCTGCTCTGTTCTCTCTCCCAACCCTCCCCTCTCTCTCTCTCTCCTTCCGCCAGTTCCTGAGAACTCCGTCTAGCTTTGCGTTCCGTGTTGTGGCGGGACCTCTGATCTTCACCGCCATGTCTGTCGTCAACGCTCTGCGCCAATCAACACAAAGCTCCTCCTTGTTCCCAACTGTCTCACCCCTCTACGGCATACCTGATCGCAAGTACCAGATACGCTCTGGTAGGAACCTCTCTCTCTCTCTCTCTCGCTCTCTCTCTCTCTCGCTCTCTCTGGCATATATGAATTAATCCTGCTATAGGACTCATTGCGACCAGCAGGTCAAACGAACGGCTAAAACGAACAAGTCTCTCAGAAAAACGAATCTCATATGATTCACATATGGTTCGTTTTTTCTGAGTGACTCGTTCATTTTAATCGTTCGTTTGACCTGCTGGTCGCAATGAGTCCTATAGCAGGATTGATACACGCTCCTCTGGCTCAGAAGCTCCAGAGAGATGATGGTCAGACCACGTGTCTGTCATATATTGGCACATGGAAGTAGCTCATGATGCAGGCAGCGTAGAGAAGAGAAATACATGTTCAGAACTGATCATTGATCTCCTGAATGAACTGAATGTTGTGATGACACAGCTTTGTAGAACCAAAACATACACCGCCTCTGCGGTTTTGAATTGTTTAGGGGGCCGCAGCTTGAACGATATTGTGCTCATCACCCTCATGGCAGTCAAGCAATGTATTCCGCCAGGAGTCGTATGCCCTCGCAATCTACAAATAGACATAGTTTAAATCAAACTTTTACAAGTCTGTCACAAAATGCAGCTCCAATAAGCCCCCCCCCCCCCCTATGGTGAACTAGAGGCTTGTAGAATCATGACTTGAGTTTTCAGTTCATCGTTGGCTGGTAGGCGGTCCTGCATGCTCTGGGCATTACTAACTCAAATGAACTGAATTAGTCGAAAGATTTGTTCTTTTGACTGAACGAGTCAAAGTTCTGAGCCAAACTTCCCATCACTAGTGTGTGTGTGTGTGTGTGTGTGTGTGTGTGTGTGTGTGTGTGTGTGTGTGTGTGTGTGTGTGTGTGTGTGTGTGTGTGTGTGCGCGCGCGTTTTAGTGCTGCATTGGACAATGTGTGTGTACTGTCAGTGTGATAATCTATAATGTGTGTGTTTTCTAGTGCTGCAGTTTGTGCCCGGTCACGTGGATGTGCGTGTGTGTAACTTCAGTGAGCGAGTGGAGAGAGGACTGCTGATGGCCTACACGGAGACACGCAGACGCGCACATGAATTTGGCAACGTTACTGTACAGGTGAGAGTCGTAGCCGTGAAAGTGTGTGTACTAGCCATTCACTTGGGCAGGTTCAGCGGAGCTGAGGAAAGAGATTCAGATCAATCAAAAAGTTTGTCAACCTGTAACGTGTGTGTGTGTGTGTGTGTTTGTTTACCTCCAGCTGCTGAACATCACCATGGGTCAGGCCAAGCCACAGGGTGACCAGAAGGTTCCGGTGGACATCACGTTTGCGTTGCGTGATGGGCGGGGCTACCTGTTGGGGTCAGAGGTCAGCGGTCACCTGAGACGCCTAAGCACGGTGGAGTTCAGCTTCTACCTGGGCTTCCCCGCGCTGCAGATCGCTGAACGTAAGTCTCACACACACCACACACATCTCATCTACCCCTCACTGACACTACACACACACCCCATCTATACACCAGTTACTATCCCACACATGCATGTGCACACACACACTTATACACTCTCACACCAGGGTGCCGTTTATAGCATCCTGACCATATGCATGTACTGTACTCCCACACATACCCATTCTAAATGAGTTACTTGCCCCACGGACGTCAGTGAGTAACCTGATTGTATCTTATCCATCCTGTGTTTGTCTCCCCAGCCTTCCACTACCCCGAGCTGAACGTTTCTCACCATCTACGCTCCTCCTGGGTCCGCACAGGTACGAATATTGAGATAATTACCGTGCTAGAGCTGCATGCATGTGTTTGTGTTGCAGTCATGATGGCCGTTTTTGAGAAGTGCATTAGTGTTGTGTGTGTGTGTGTGTGTGTGTGTGTGTGTGTGTGTGTGTGTGTGTGTGTGTGTGTGTGTGTGTGTATTGCAGTGTTACTGGGTGTCCAGGAGCAGACGGTGACTGAGCGGAGCTTCAAGGCTCGTCTGGAGCGCCGTCTGGCCCTGCTGCTGGAGGAGGGGCTAGGGGAGGGGAGTAAACGACCCCGCTGGAAGAGATCCACGGCCGTGGGTAACAACAGCTTACAGGTACTCAACACACTTATACACTCTCACACCCACTATGGGTGCTGTTTGTAGCATCCTTACCACATGCACATGCTGTACTCACCCACACACTACACACACACTCTGACTCCATGGTGTTATCTCCAGGTGGTGCGTGTGTCGAGGCTGGCAGGTTCAGGGCGTACTCTGGAAGTGGTGTATTTCGTGGAGGGACCAGAGGGGGAGAGAGTCCCTGCTGATGCCACCGCTGCCACCCTCAACCGCCTGGAGCTGCAACGGGCTGCCATCGTACTGGGGCACCGCGTCCAGAGACCCCTTGCCCAACGTGAGTCTATGCATGCGACCGTGCGTGTGTGTGTTCGTGCACCAGCGGGTGGCCGCATGTGCACTTGTGTATGTGGGATTTCGATAAGTAGTATCCAGTGATTCGCAATGTAAGCCCATGCAGGTTGCACTCATTTCCTAATGTACAGTAGCATATTGCTTAAATAAAAGTGTAAGCTGATTGTATATGTACATACTGTACTTGTCTTCTGTAGCTGTGGAGACCCTGACAGTGCCACCGTCTGAGACTCAGAGCAGCAGTGTCTGGCTGATTGTGGGGGTGGTGGTGCCTGTCCTGCTGGCTATCTTCATCATCATCATCCTCTACTGGAAACTGTGCGGCTCGGAGAAGCTGGAGTTCCAGCCTGATGCCATCAACACCATCCAGCAGAGACAGAAGGTCGGGGGCAGGGGTGAAGGGTTAGGGGTAGAGGGTCGACCTAGATGAGGGACTGGATTTGTTATCTGACTGGAATTTCATCAAAATAAGAAGGGCATAAGGCTGTAGTCATGCATACATACAGGTCTTGATGTGCTTGGATCTCTACTTGTTCCACCCTTTTCTCTCTCCTCATCTCTCTTTCTCCCCTCTTTCTCTCTCCCTTTCTATATCCCCCCCCTCTCTCCAGCTCCAGGCTCCCAGTGTGAAAGGGTTTGACTTTGCCAAGCTCCACCTGGGGCAGCACAGTAAGGATGACATCATGGTGATCCAGGAGCCTGGTTCCCTCCCTGTGCCCATCAAAGAGGCCACCCCCTCTGAGGGAGGGGATCTCAACACTCCCAAATCCAAGGGCTCCTCCACCAAGGCCTCCCGCGCTAACCGCCGTAGGGGGAGGTTGGTAACACATCCACACGCAGGGATACATCCACACAAATCCACACTAACCGCTGTTTTTCTCTGATTGGCCAGACTGTCCCCGTCAGATGGTGACTCGTTAGGTAGCGACCAATCGAGTGGCAGGGAGTCTGCAGAGGAGACCACCAGATATGTGGGCACGCCCCACGAGGGGAAACCGCACCGAAACAAAACGCCCAAGAATGGCAAGAGACACGGCCATTTCTCTTTACCTAAAGCCTTATTCATAACATTCTGATAGAAATGTACCATAATAGAACAAACTGGATTCTTAGTCATGTAGATTATAATGAGGAATCAGGTCATCTCTACATGTATACTATTCTATCTACAATGCCCATGCTGAAACATAGAGGAGAATAAGTGGTAGAGGGAGAGATTGTGTGACTTAAAGAGTGCGAGTGTGTATATATTTGTGTGTGTGCGTGCGTGTGTCCTAGAGAGAGCTATGCGCTGAATCAGCAGGAGAACAACTGATTAAAGGAGTTGCATCAAAGAGAAAAACAGAGGGAGAGCGAGAAAAGGAGAGAACGAGGTAGTGAGAGGGAGCAGGGAAAGAGGAGTGCAGGAAAGAATGCAGGACGGAGAGAGAGTGGAGGAGGGGGAGGGAGCAGAAGCGGAGGGGAGAAAAAGCTTGCAATGTGAACATGTCCTGAATCGCTCTCTCTGATCACCAAGTGATAATGCTTCTTGCCCCCTCCCCCTCTCTGTCTCCCTCTCTCTCGCCTCCTCTCTTTTTGTTCTGACCTGGATCATAGGGAGGAGTAAGATGGGAAAGTCCTCGCTTCATTTTGAGTGGTTCAGTAAAGCTGCAGCTTGCCAGGAAGAACCCAGTTTAGTGTTGCAGTATTACTACAGTTTACCTTACTCTCTTTCTCCCTCTCCCTGTCTCCCGCTCCCCAGTCCCTCCCACAGGCAGTGGTCCAGATGAGCTGCTCTCCTCTTCCTCCATCTTTGACCACGTGGACCGTCTGTCCCGAGGCTCGTCTGACGGCAGGGCTCGCCAGGCCAACAAGGTCCAGCTGATTGCCATGCAGCCCCGGCCCAGCCCACCACAACACTCACACAGCCCCACCATCACAGAGAGGGTCAGCGCAGAGGTGAGAATATACACTCTTACACACACAGCTAGCTCACACAGGCGAATACACTCAGACACACACACACCTTAAAACTCCTTAACATCTTGGTGTGTGTGTTTATCTAGGTGGCTCTGAGACATAAGTCGGAGATCGAGCACCACAGGAACAAGCTGCGTCAACGGGCTAAGAGGCGGGGCCAGTGTGAGTTCCCCTCTATGGATGACATCCTGGATGCCTTCGGGCAGGCGCAGGAGGAGGCGGGGCAGGGAGGGTGTCCCCAGCGCCTCTACAGCTCAGCCCATGACCACATGGACAGCATCTTGCACACCGACCCCCCCTCGCCCCCCACCCCAGGGGAATCCAGGAAGAGGTGAGATGGTCAAACATACTAAAACTCTTAGTCTTTCCTCCATGGTCAACTTGTTTCATAAATACCTCCCACTAGCATCAGGTGGTTTTCATTCTTTGTATCAAGATTCTCCTTTTCGTTCTTCTGCATAGACCTCTAGATAGAAGATATTTGCGTCCCTTGTACACGGTTTCGCTGTAGAGCCCAATGAATAGTCACGCTGAATATGTGTGACCGATCTGTATTAGTGTCTGTGACTGAATTAGATGGTTCTGTGAGACTCCGTTGTATGAATGTGTCTGTGACTAATCTATGCCGATGTCTTTCCCTGCCCTGCCAGGGGGAGGCGCTCTCCTCGGGGCCGGCGGAGGCAGCAGGGGAACGGCAGTCTGCCAGACACAGACAGACTGACGGACAGAGACCGCCTGCTCACAGACCACAGCGCCACCTACAGGAAATACCCTGGACTCAACAACGTGGCCTACATGGTGAGACACACATACTATGCGCATACTGTGTGTGTGTGCAGGTGCGCATAGTGTGTGTGTGTAGGTGCGCATAGTATGTGTGTCTCACCATGTAGGCCACACACACACCATATACATGCTCACTCACACTTCTTCCTCCTCTTCTCTCTCTCCTCCAGTCCGACCCGGACCTACCTCCAGACCACGGCAGCCCCTCCCCTAACGACGAGGTGTTTGACCACGCCCCTCCCCCGCCCCCCTACGTGCCTCCCCAGCCGTCCATCGAGGAGGCGCGGCAACAGATGCACTCCCTATTGGACGATGCCTTCGCCCTGGTGTCGCCCTCCTCCCAGGGCAGTGTCGGGGTCACGCAGGTCAGCCCCGCACTGCCAAGCCCCTCTCCCTCCCCACAGACACACCCATCACGCCAGTGGGGTTCCTACCCCGCAGCCCCCACACACAGCCCCTTCTCTGCGGTAAGAGTGTGTGTTTGTGTGTGTACTCCCAGGGTCTCTTCTGTGAAGTATGAATCATACTGTCTCTCTCAACCTCTCAGCTTCTCTCTCTCCCTCTTTACTATTTTGCATCTACATGTTTCTCCTCTCTCTCTCTATATATATATATGTTCTCTCCCCTCTTCCTGTCCAGAGGTATGCAGAGTTGGGGATGTCTCCCTCGTCAATACAAGGCCTGTTGCATAGGTGAGACAGATGTTACTATACTACTCAAGCTGAAGTACATTCAGTGAATGTCAGCATTTCTAAAATCGGGTGTATGTGTGTGTTTCAGGCAGGGCCTGGGTTCAGGGGCCTATGTTGCTGCAGAGGAGCAGTTGCAGGATTCTGTCTACGCCAACAGGGGGCAGTATGAAGAGCCTCCCTCCTCCTCCAGACCTCGGCCTGTTGGGGGAAGCACAGGTAAAGGCAACGTGTGCGTGTTAATTGGGATTAATGTGTGTATGCTAAGTGTACAATGTGTGTAGCTAATTACTTACATATGGTGTGTTGTTTGTGTTCTCAGGTGCTCAGCTGCATCACCTGACGCAGGTGGGCTTGTCGAGCCGGATCAGTGCGTACCCTGGGGTGGGCCGCAGCGTCTCTGGGCCAACAGGCTCCAGCTGGAACCAGCAGCCTTTAGACCAGGACCTCTCCAGACCCGGAGCCAGCAGGGAGACTGTGAGTCAGACTACATGATGACCAACAGGGACAGCATGAGACTGTATTGGGCGGACCACATGTCAGAGATGAAGAGAAACATTTGTTTTCCAGAGGAGTAATCTCGTTTACAGAGAAGTAATTTGATCTCTCTCTCATCCTATCTCTTTCGCTCTTACTCTGTCTCGGATCTATCTCCCTCTCTTTAGGTGCTGTCGTTCCCTGAGTTCTCCTCCTCCGGTGTGTTTCAGATGCCCAGCTCCTCTCTGGGAGACCATTCTGTCCCCCCAATGCTCCTGGCCCCTCCCACTCCAGAGTTCCCCCTAGATGAGTCCTCCCCCTCAGCCCAAAGCTCCGCCTCCCTCATCAAGGCCATCAGGGAGGAGCTACGACGGCTCGCCCAGAAACAGGTTGCTGTGGCCAGCAGTTACTCCTAGACCAGTGTGAGCCCCTACCCCATAACTGGTCAAAACTACTGGCTCTAAACTGGTCCGAACCAGTTTGAACTACTCATCCTAAGCAAGTATGGACCGACCGGAACCACTACCCCAAACTAGTTTGAAACAGTCAGAACCACTTTCCCTAAACTGGTTTAAAGAGGCTCATACTACTATTCATAAGCTGGTCTGAACAAGACTGAGCCAGTCTGCAACACGATTTCCTTACAACAATAACATTACGGTTCTTTACAGGGTTCTTCTCTCTGTAAAAGTTCCTCGTTCTACAGCACAGTGTTTCCACTGGACAGGAGGATCGAGTTTGTTTTCTTCAGAGTTCCATAGAAATGCTTCCGTGAGAGGGGCCGTCTCTGCCCTTTCTGACCTAATGTATGTGGTGCTAATCCTCAGCCTAATGTCTCCTGTCATTAAGTTAACCACGCATTGCCTTCAACACACGTTCATCATCAGCCAGATTGGTGAGGTCTTCTCCATTCATCAGCCATATTGGTGAGGTCTTGCACTGTAGAGAGAGTTGGAGTATAGTATACTTTGGGCACGGGGGACTTGAATATACAGATGAAAAAAGTAGATATAATGAAAATAGTAGATATAAAAATCCTAAATGAGCACAATATGAATTAATAAGGGTGACCAATGGAGTATTAACATTTTATTTATTTTTTATTGCTCTGAAAGTATACTTTAAATCCTTTATTTAGTTCAAAAGAAGACGAAAAAATACCAAAACTGTTTGGATGTTCTATAGCTGTATTCTCCCTGTGTTTGCGCTCACTGTTGCCGTGGAGCTGATCATAACGTTGTTTATCGCAGTGGAGACGTCGCTTAGCATAGTCGCTCCCTGCTCGTGTGTTCATGTGTTGACGGTACAAAAATGAAGAAGAAAAAACATGGATTTGCAGATATAATGTATATATAGCTCTTTTCAGTAGGTGTCAAAATAATTGACATGGGGCTAACCTATCCCATCCACCACCAATGTGACCTTCTGCGGCAGAACAAAGGCATTTATCTGGGATGACGATTGACTCTGTCAAATTGTGATAGTGTTTCTCTTGTGAAATTCAAGATTGAAATAGGAATGATTTTATACAATGGTATGAACATCGACAAACGTGTTGCAAAGGTGATTTGAATTTGGGAATTTTGATGGAGTGGTTTATAGCGAGTGAAAAACACCATGTCCAATTTCCTCCAAATAGATTCCTTTCTTCATCTCCTTTCCTTGGTCAGCTCTTATCCAAATGGATGTAAAGGGGAACCTCTCGAAGGAGGTGGATCTAGGAAACAAAGCTATTTAGGACAAATGGACATACTATACTGTAGTAGTTGGTGGGTTTGGTGGTGGTTATGAAGTGCTCTTTGTCTCCATCTGCTGGTAGTATGGCTGCATGGCTGGCTTCCATATCCGCTTCAGGCTGTTTTCTCTGTGGTCTTATTGTATTGGGTTTGGTCAATGGTCAGTAATGTGTGGGTTTGTGCAGGCGAGAGAAGTTTTGCCCATACAGCTCTGTGCTCTAGCTATCTACAGCATGTTGACTACGTTTGAGGCTTCGGCTAGCTAGCTATTAGTGATGTGACAGTTAATTGTTGTCTTCTCTCAGGCATGCTGCTAAAATAAGAACAATTTTTTTTTAAACAAAAGTTAAACTGAAGAGTTGTAACACAAGTAAAGAGTGAGAAGTGCCATCCAAACATGATCCATCCAAGCACATAATACATCATGATAATCAAGCAGTAGAAAATATACACTATGTTGGTGTTATTCTGTTATTCTCTTGTTTTGCCTTTTCTAATAATATTTTTGAACCAAAATGAAAATTGATAACAATAGATATAGTATATAAAAGAAAATAAATATAAGCGTAAAATATGTCAAACTATTTTATCTGTGATTGCTCAATTATATGGACAACCGTCCAACAGAAGGACTAACACATCATCTTCCCTGTGGACCAATCCTGATTCAGAACTCTTCATCTGCTGGGACTTATAACCTTCCTGATTGGACCTAGTACATGTCAATAAGGCTGTGGGATTATACAGAGAGTGGAGTCACAGAGATGTGTGTGCGTGGACGACAAACCGATTCACCTGGTGCTACTAAGTAACTTACAGTAACAGACCCCTCCCTCCCTCTGTACAGGGGGTTGGAGTGTGTTGATGTCTCCTCAGTCTAACAGCATCTCACACATAGCCTATACAGACATGGGGAGCACAGACACACACTGATGTTGATTGATATTCCTATCTAAAAAGATAGGATTCTCTTGTCACTTCAAGCTCTGGACTTTGAGTAGCTGCGGCGTCTCATGAATGTTTCATAGATCTGTGTTTTATAGATCTGTGTTTCATAGTTCTGTGTTTTCTAGATCTGTGATTCTCTGTGTGTGTCTCCAGAGTGTTGGAGCAGGTGTGTTGTTGGCCCTGATATCATACCCCTATACTCTGTCCCCAGAGGGTATGTGTTTTGTTTACTTTTGAGACTGGGGCGGGCTCATCTATAGGCCACACCATGGGGGCGTATCTTTGACAGCGTAGTAGACGCTCAGGGGTATTAAATGTCAGACAAGGGTAGGGTTCCTGCCCGACTAGATCCACAGACATTGCATTGCGTCAACCAATGGTCGCATGCCACATCATCGACTGCTCAGTCAAAATCACATGTTGTGGTTAACTGGTATGTTAAACACCTATCCAGCTGTTGTGAGGTCTGGCATGTGTCTGCAATGTTGTCGGGCAGGACCACCAATACCTGTTTTACAGCTCTCTCACCTTCACACTCTTCATACCTCTCTCCTTCTGAGCTGCATCCCTGTGATGTATTGAATCTGAATGATATGTAAATCAAACATTAAAGAAATGTGTTTAAACTCAGCCTTTGCCGTCTTCATTTTTTTTCTCTACAAAAGTGTAAAAATGTAGTATTTTAGTTGCTGGTACCTTTTTTTGTTGTAAAGATTGGCTAAGGCTTACAGGTAAGTGCAGCTGTGGAACAGAAGTCCTTCTGTTTAGTTTTGCACCTCCTTCCCAATTCTGATAACTGATACCTAACTCTTCTGACCCTTCCAACACACACACACACACACACACACACAGACGGAGAGAAACAACAGGATAAACCTGACTGAATAATGCCTCAAAACTATTGTCAACCCATAATCTGCAACCCAACCTCTCCCCTGTAGCTTTGATCTCACCAACACACACCGGCAGATATCTATCTCCTCAACAATACCAGGTAGGCTAAGATATATTAATGTCCAGGCAAGTAGTAATTCTCATTGGGTAGTCCTGTTTGAATATAATTTATCGTGGACAGAAATGGAAGTGGCAGACTTTCGCGATCATTTTACTTATGGGAAACCGAGATTGGTTTGAATAGGGTTGTTTATTAACTTTTACAATATTTGAATACTAATTAGCATATGAGGTTACAGACGTTGTTAGGCGGAACCTGAAAACGTGTCGCCTGATTTTTTTTGGGGTGTTGTCATCAACTTCCTGATTTACCTGTCCCAAGGTGGGCAGAACTGGCCGAGTTTCTGCGTTGAAATTGATTCTCAAGATGGCCAATATATGAAAAGTTATTCATCAGGACAAAGATAGCCTTCTTCAATAAAGTTGCGAATTCATCACAAAGAGCAGGTAACAGTGATTCCCCGCAGTGGTGTGATTTACCGCATAGTTTACTTTGTGCATTATTATTTGATGTGCGGTTAACTTCGCATAATAAGTCTATGCGCTGCTCAATGTATGATAACGTGTATGATAACGTTCAGTAGATTTATTTTTTTAATTGAAAACTTTGCGGAATATTTGTAGTTGTGGGTTTATTTTAGCCTTTCTAAACGTTATTACAGAGTGTCGGGATTGTAGTTAACATGGAGTCAGCTGTGGTCCATTATGTTCAACTGAGAATCCAAGAGAGGGTAGCTGTAAACCCGCTTGGGCCCCCTTGTGTTCTTGAGAGCTAGTTGACAGGTAGACTTAATGTTGTTGGTTATGTTAAATTATGGCCAGGTGACGATATTATATGTTGTGGTAGGTTTTTGGCAGGACATCTTATCTGTAATAATATTAAAGGGACAATTTGCGATTTCTACTTCTATTTTTGTACTTTAAAACGAATTGATTCTTAAAGAATATAACTTTGACATGCTTCATGAGCTAAATTCAACTGACCCCCTCAAAACTCAAAATACGTTTCTTTTACTCCGTTGTTTGTAAACAATGTAATTGTAAACAAACTGTATAGCCTCAACATTATTAAAGCTATAATTTTGATCTCTTGGGTCCTTGCATCCATAGCTCTGTCTGTGCATAAGATATTATATTAATAGTATGGTAATGGTGTAGACTGCAGTGTCTATGGGCACTGTAGGGAGACCGAGGAGGTCCTCCATGAAGACTCAGCTGGTTAGTGCCATCCAGCTAGAGGAAGTGGAGATGGAGATCAATAACCATCACCAAGAGGTCAACAGCCCTTACCAAGAGGTCAACAGCCCTTACCAAGAGGTCAACAGCCCTTACCAAGAGGTCAACAACCCACACCAAGAGGTCAAAGGTGAGCGTGGCTCATAAACCACCCAGTGGGTAGAGTGTTTGGTCATGTGCTGGGAAGGGATAATGTGGGGGTGAAGTGTGTGGGATTTGAACTTTGACGTTGTGTTTCAGAGCCGCAGACGTACAGTGTGGAGGAAGCGGTGGAGACCATCGGCTTTGGTCGCTTCCATGTTCTGTTGTTCATCATCATGGGCAGTGCCAGCGTGAGTGTCCGTGTGTGTGTCTAGCTGTCTGTCTATTTGTCTGTCAGTATGTAAGTGAAAAGACTCTTGATAAAGGATGTGCACAAGCATATAAGCGTGCATGTATTTATTGTAGATAGCGGAGGCCATGGAGATCATGTTGCTGGCCGTGGTGTCTCCTGAGATCCGCTGTGAATGGCATCTGGACGACTGGGAGGTGGCTCTGGTCTCCACGGTGAGGAAATACACCAATGAGCATGCAGCTACGTTTAAATATGTGGTAGTACCTATTAAACGTATATGATATAACTTCCTGTCTGTCTGTCTGTCTCTGTCTCAGATGGTGTTTGCAGGGTTCATGGTGTGTGGAGTGCTGAGTGGATACGTGGCCGATAGATATGGACGCTGGAAAGTATGTCCCCTTACAGGTTTATGTGATGAACTAAAGATGAAATCTTCCGGAATTGTTTTTATCGGTTTTAACAGGCTGTGTCAGAATGAATGTGTAGATGTGTCTGACAGTCTATCAATCTATCTAGGTGGTGTTTGGGGGTTCTTTGTGGGCAGCGTATTTCTCCCTGCTCACCTCCTTCTCTCCATCCTACGGATGGTTCATCTTCCTTCGCCTAATGGTGGGCTGTGGCGTGGCCGGGTGCTCCCAGGGGTAAGACTGACACACACACACACACACACACACACACACACACACACACACACACACACACACACACACAGAGAGGCACACACACAGACACACCTAGTTCCCTGTTCTGTGACACATTGTTACTGATGTCACTCTCCTTTCTCCTAGGTTTGTCCTAAAGACCGAGTTTATCCCTGCTAGCTACAGATCCTACCTGCTACCTCTCGCCTCAGTAAGTCACCATAGCCTCACTTAGCCATCATCATCATCATCATCACAGTTGTTTCAGCTTTAGTTTTGTCTTCCCCTTTAGATCTTCTGGATGGTAGGCTCCATGCTCATCATCCTGCTGGGTATGACTGTGGTTCCAACGCTGGGCTGGCGTTGGATGATCCGCCTGTCCGTCATCCCCAGTGTCATCCTCCTCCTTCTCTTTCAGGTAGGAGTCCCGCCTCCTCTGAGTCTCAGCAGCATCTCTCTTTGACACGCCCCTCACTCTCTGACCCTCTCTTTCCCTACTCCTTCTCTATCCCCTCCACCCCCCTTCTCTCCCCATGACTCCCCAACTTCAGAATAGTGTTGAGACTAGCCTCTCTGACACTCTCTTCCTGGTTAACTTTCCTGGCGTTCCCATATGTCTGTAGCTTATCCCGGAGTCGGCTCGCTACAACGTGTCAGCAGGGAATGTGCAGGCTGCCGTGGAAACACTCCAGCGTATCGCCAGGATGAACAGGGCCTCCATGCCACCAGGGAGGCTCGTGGAACCTGTGGTGGTGAGTTGTGTGTGCGTGTGTGTGTGTGTATGTGTGTGTGTGTGTGTTTATTGATGTCTCTGTGGTGTATGTGTTTCAGAAAGACAGGGGCAGTTGGCGCCTCCTGGTCAGTCCAGCATTCAGGAGGACCTCCCTACTACTGTGGTACTCATGGTAATGCCCCATACACTTTTCCTTCTCCTCCTACTCTTCCAACCTAAGAGTACTTCCCTGTTTGTATTTGAGTGTGTGAGGACGGCGTGGTGTGGAAGGGTGTATGACATTCTATTTTTCAACATCTATATGTGTGCTCTAGGTTTGTCCTTTTCTTACTACAGCTCTGCGCTGTGAAGCTCTAACTGTGTGTGTGTGTGTGTGTGTGTGTGTGTGGTTGTTTATTTATTTATGTGTGTCTAGGTTTGTGGCGTCCTTCTCCTACTATGGCTCTGTGTTGAGCAGCTCTGAGCTGCTGGAGAAGAACCTGCTGTGTGTGACGGACGCTGACGCAGAGCACCAGCAGAAACACAGCCACCCAGAGGACGGGCTGTGCTATTGCATCCCCTTCGGCTTTAGCGACTACCAGACCCTCCTCATCAGCTGTCTAGGGGAGGTTGCCCGTGAGTGAGGGGTTGGAGGTGGAGAACTATGGGTGTGCGCGTGCATGTGTAACACATGTCCAGTGAAGACAAGAAGAATGGTCTCGGTACCAGTGTAACAGATCGTTCTTAGTAACTCTCTTGCGTTGTTTAAAAAAAAATGTAATACCCAGCCAGCGGTCCCAGTTGCTCTTACAGCAATAACATACTATTAGAGCATGCTAGCTAACTCGCTCTTACAGCAATAACATACTATTAGAGCATGCTAGCTAACTCTCTCTTAAAGCAATAACATACTATTAGATCATGCTAGCTAACTCGCGCTTACAGCAATAACATACTATTAGAGCATGCTAGCTAACTCGCTCTTACAGCAATAACATACTATTAGAGCATGCTAGCTAACTCGCTCTTACAGCAGTAACATACTATTAGAGCATGCTAGCTAACTCGCTCTTACAGCAATAACATACTATTAGAGCATGCTAGCTAACTCGCTCTTACAGCAGTAACATACTATTAGAGCATGCTAGCTAACTCGCGCTTACAGCAATAACATATAATTAGAGCATGCTAGCTAACTCGCTCTTACAGCAATAACATACTATTAGAGCATGCTAGCTAACTCGCTCTTACAGCAATAACATACAATTAGAGCATGCTAGCTAACTCGCTCTTACAGCAATAACATACTATTAGAGCATGCTAGCTAACTCGCTCTTACAGCAATAACATACTATTAGAGCATGCTAGCTAACTCGCTCTTACAGCAATAACATACTATTAGAGCATGCTAGCTAACTCACGCTTACAGCAATAACATATAATTAGAGCATGCTAGCTAACTCGCTCTTACAGCAATAACATACTATTAGAGCATGCTAGCTAACTCGCTCTTACAGCAATAACATATAATTAGAGCATGCTAGCTAACTCACTCTTACAGCAATAACATACTATTAGAGCATGCTAGCTAACTCGCTCTTAAAGCAATAACATACTATTAGAGCATGCTAGCTAACTCGCTCTTACAGAAATAACATACTATTAGAGCATGCTAGCTAACTCGCTCTTACAGCAATAACATACAATTAGAGCATGCTAGCTAACTCGCTCTTACAGCAATAACATACAATTAGAGCATGCTAGCTAACTTGCTCTTACAGCAATAACATACTATTAGAGCATGCTAGCTAACTCGCTCTCACAGCAATAACATACTATTAGAGCATGCTAGCTAACTCGCTCTCACAGCAATAACATACTATTAGAGCATGCTAGCTAACTCGCTCTTACAGCAATAACATACTATTAGAGCATGCTAGCTAACTCGCTCTTACAGCAATAACATACAATTAGAGCATGCTAGCTAACTCGCTCTTGAAACAGCAATAAAATACAAAAGCACATCCCAGGATGCCCCAAATATCTAACAGGCACTATATATACAGTTGAAGTCGGAAGTTTACAAACAGGTTGGAGTCATTAAAACTCGTTTTTCAACCACTCCACACATTTCTAGTTTTGGCAAGTCGGTTAGGACATATACTTTGTGCAAGACACAAGTAATTTTTCCAACAATTGTTTACAGACAGATTATTTAACTTATAATTCACTGTATCACAATTCTAGTGGCTCATACGTTTACATACACTAAGTTGACTGTGCCTTTAAACAGCTTGGAAAATTCCAGAAAATGATGTCATGGCTTTAGAAGCTTCTGATATGCTAATTGACATAATTTGAGTCAATTGAAGGTGTACCTGTGGATGTATTTCAAGGCCTACCTTCAAACTCAGTGCCTCTTTGCTTGACATCATGGGAAAATCAAAGGAAATCAGCCAAGACTTCAGAAAAAAAAATCATAGACCTCCACAAGTCTGGTTCATCCTTGGGTGCAATTTCCAAACGCCAGAAGGTACCACGTTCATCTGTACAAACAATAGTATGCAAGTATAAACACAGTGGGACCACGCAGCCGTCATACCGCTCAGGAAGGAAACGCGTTCTGTCTCGTAGAGATGAACATACTTTTGTGCGAAAAGTGCAAATCAATCCCATAACAACAGCAAAGGACCTTGATGCTGGAGGAAACAGGTACAAAAGTATCTATATCCACAGTAAAATGAGTCTTATATCGACATAACCTGAAAGGCCGCTCAGCAAGGAAGAAGCCACTGCTCCAAAACTGTCATAAAAAGCCAGACTACGGTTTTCAACTGCACATGGGGACAAAGATTGTACTTTTTGGAGAAATGTCCTCTGGTCTGATGAAACAAAAATATAACTGTTTGGCCATAATGACCATTGTCATGTTTTGAGGAAAAATGGGAAAAATGCTTGCAAGCCGAAGAACACCATTCCAACCGTGAAGCACGGGGGTGGCAGCATCATGTTGTGGGGGTGCTTTGCTGCAGGAGGGACTGGTGCACTTCACAAAATAGAAGGCATCATGAGGATGGAAAATTATGTGGATATATTGAAGCAACATCTCAAGACATAAGTCAGGAAGTTAAAGCTTGGTCGCAAATGGGTCTTCCAAATGGACAATGACCCCAAGCATACTTCCAAAGTTGTGGCAAAATGGCTTAAGGACAACTAAGTTAAGGTATTGGATTGGCCATCACAAATCCCTGACCTCAATCCTATAGAACATTTGTGGGTAGAACTAAAAAAGTGTGTGCGTTCAAGGAGGCCTACAAACCTGACTCAGTTACACCAGCTCTGTCAGGAGGAATGGGCCAAAATTCACCCAACTTATTGTGGGAAGCTTGTGGAAGGCTAGCCGAAACGTTTGACCCAAATGAAACAATTTAAAGGCAATGCTACCAAATACTAATTGAGTGTATGTAAACTTCTGACCCACTGGGAATGTGATGAAAGAAATAAAAGCTGAAATAAATCATTCTCCTATTATTCTGACATTTGACATTCTTAAAATAAAGTGGTGATCCTAACTAACCTAAGACAGGGAATTTTTACTAGGATTAAATGTCAGGAATTTTGAAAAACAGAGTTTAAATGTATTTGGCTAAGGTGTATGTAAACTTCCGACTTCAACTGTATATACAGTGGGGAGAACAAGTATTTGATACACTGACGATTTTGCAGCTTTTCCTACTTACAAAGCATGTAGAGGTCTGTCATTTATATCATAGGTACACTTCAACTGTGAGAGACGGAATCTAAAACAAAAATCCAGAAAATCACATTGTATGATTTTTAAGTAATTGATTTGCATTTTATTGCATGACATAAGTATTTAACACCTACCACCTACCAACCAGAATTCCGGCTCTCACAGACCTGTTAGTTTTTCTTTAAGAAGCCCTCCTGTTTTCCACTCATTACCTGTATTAACTGCACCTGTTTGAACTTGTTACCTGTATAAAAGACACCTGTCCACACACTCAATCAAACAGACTCCAACCTCTCCACAATGGCCAAGACCAGAGAGCTGTGTAAGGACATCAGGGATAAAATTGTAGACTTGCACAGGGCTGGGATGGGCAAGCAGCTTGGTGAGAAGGAAACAACTGTTGGCGCAATTATTCGAAAATGGAAGAAGTTCAAGATGACGGTCAATCACCCTCGGTCTGGGGCTCCATGCAAGATCTCACCTCGTGGGGCATCAATGATCATGAGGAAGGTGAGGGATCAGCCCAGAACTACACAGCAGGACCTGGTCAATGACCTGAAGAGAGCTGGGACCACAGTCTCAAAGAAAACCATTAGTAACACACTACGCCGTCATGGATTAAAATCCTGCAGCGCACGCAAGGTCCCCCTGCTCAAGCCAGCGCATGTCCAGGCCCGTCTGAAGTTTGCCAATGACCATCTGGATGATCCAGAGGAGGAATGGGAGAAGGTCATGTAGTCTGATGAGACAAAAATAGAGCTTTTTGGTCTAAACTCCACTCGCCGTATTTGGAGGAAGAAGAATGATGAGTACAACCCCAAGAACACCATCCCAACCGTGAAGCATGGAGGTGGAAACATCATTCTTTGGGGTTGCTTTTCTGCAAAGGGGACAGGACAACTGCACCGTATTAAGGGGAGGATGGATGGGGCCATGTATCGCGAGATCTTGGCCAACAACCTCCTTCCCTCAGTAAGAGCATTGAAGATGGGTCGTGGCTGGGTCTTCCAGCATGACAACGACCCGAAACACACAGCCAGGGCAACTAAGGAGTGGCTCTGTAAGAAGCATCTCAAGGTCCTGGAGTGGCCTAGCCAGTCTCCAGACCTGAACCCAATAGAAAATCTTTGGAGGGAGCTGAAAGTCCGTATTGCCCAGCGACAGCCCCGAAACCTGAAGGATCTGGAGAAGGTCTGTATGGAGGAGTGGGCCAAAATCCCTGCTGCAGTGTGTGCAAACCTGGTCAAGAACTACAGGAAACGTATGATCTCTGTAATTGCAAACAAAGGTTTCTGTACCAAATATTAAGTTCTGCTTTTCTGATGTATCAAATACTTATGTCATGCAATAAAATGCAAATTAATTACTTAAAAATCATACAATGTGATTTTCTGGATTTTTGTTATAGATTCCGTCTCTCACAGTTGAAGTGTACCTATGATAAAAATTACAGACCTCTACATGCTTTGTAAGTAGGAAAAGCTGCAAAATCGGCAGTGAATCAAATACTTGTTCTCCCTACTGTATATATCACACACACACCAGGACATAGTGAAATCGTACGCATTGTAAATATGAAAATAGAATATAGTATTTCAAAACATGACCTACAGCTTGCATGTCAATATTAGACTGGAAGGAATTTACGTTCGCTGTCTCTGCAAGCGTAACCAATGGCATAACACCTTATTGATATGTAAATTCAACCAACCAGTAGAAATACATATTTCTGCAGTGTCAAGTGGAAACCCTGTTACACATGCATGTGTGAGTGTGTGTACAGTTGTGGTCAGATTCACTCTCTTGTTTTGTTTTGCTGAATAATCGTACTGTTCGTGTGTACGTCTGATTTGTTTTTGTGCTCGCTCTCTGTCTCTTTGTCCCTGTCTCCAGTCATCCCTCTGAATATATTCCTGTTGAACGTGTTTGGGAGGAAGTGGAGCATGGTTCTGCTGGAGCTCATGGCAGCTCTGTTCTTCATGCTGGTCAACATCTGCTCTACTATGTATGCACTGTAAACACTCGGGGTGGGGGCGTAGTTATTTGACTGTTCTATTTTGTCATCAATTTCAAATACAGTATCAATACTTTTGTTCATCAGATTCTCTCTCTGTCACTCTCTCGCTCTCTCTCTTTCCAGGTTTGGTTTTACCATTTTGTTGTTCTTGATCAGGTCTCTGGTCTCCATGAATTTCAATGTGGTTTATATTTATACTGCGGAGGTATGTGGACACAACTTTTACATTTCATCCGTAGATTTACTGTTAGTGTATAACAATGTATTGTACAGACCTCTCTCGGGTGTATACCGTGTGTGTCTGATGACTGCTTCGGTCTCTCAGGTGTACCCGACTGCAGTGCGTTCTCTCGGGATGGGTTTCTGCACTTCTTTTAGCCGCATCGGAGGCATGATCGCCCCCTTCATAGCACAGGTTTGTGACTGTGTGTTGTTCATGTTGGCTGATGAGTGTGTGTGTTTGTATTCATATGTGAATGTGTGTTACAAGTGTTTATCCTTCAATGTGGGTGTCTATTAATGTTTGACTGTGTGTGTTGTAGGTGTTGATGTCACACTCAGTGATTTTAGCTCTGCTGCCATTTACTGTGACCTGTGTGCTTTGCGCTGTTGGATCCTTTCTACTGCCTATCGAGACAAAGGGACGAGCACTACTGGTACGACACTCTCTGTGTTATTGTGTGACATTAAGACAATACTCTGTATGTGATATACAAGTCATGTGTTACTTTTTTTCATTCGATTCGATTTTTTCTCTTCACAGCAAAGTTCCTGACTGTGTGCATGTGATTCTCAACACGTTCATGTCATTGTATATTTACGCATTAAAAGTTGTATGCTTTGACAACTGTCTTTTGTGTTTTAAATGATCTAGATATTGATATTTCAGAAAGTGTGTATGTACACTTGAGTGAAAATAACTTGTCAGGCAGGGGAATTCAGTCTCACTTCCCATCACTAGATGGTGACATTACCCCGTAGGGAGATGTCGCTGTCATCTATATAAATTATAAGACAACGCTCCAATCCAATGGGGTTATGTGAAATCTTAAGCAAACAGTGGGAGACTTGGTTGGGTTTCATTGGAAAGGTTGAGAAGCCCAGTCATGGAGAGGTTAATGTTAAAATTAGACTTTAACACCACCCACACACCACCCGCAGCTTCATGGGGTGTGTGTGTGTGTGGTGGGGAGCGGGCATTATACTGAAGTAGTTACTGGGAATATAGTATGGATCAGTGAAGGTGATCAGGTATTAGCTGCAGCGTAAGCCATGGGGTCAGGGGTTAGCCACAGTGTTCAGCCATAGATTCAGCCCTGTGTGACTTTTTCACCCACCCTCTCATTAGGCTTGGGTCTTCAGCTATGGAAAACATGGATCATTTTGGGTTAGCAAAGAGATGACCATAAATTGAAAATTGTGGGTAGGCCTATAAACGTGTATTTGCTCTGTCATAGGTACCTCTACACAGACAGAATGTATAACCCAACCTTTCTCTCTGACAGCACTGGAAGGTTTTGGTCTTGGCCATATGCACAAATAGGCCTCTGTCTGTGTGTTCTGTTCCCACATACCCACTCTGTTTTTCTGTGGCTATGAGCGGGATCTCTCTCCCTCAGCGCCACGTTCTTACAGAATGATCTCTCTCTTCTGATCCCTCTCCTCTTTAAGCTTGTTAGATCCCAGTCTGTTTCCCAGGCACACCGTGAGATTAGGTGTGTGTGTGTAGCCTATGTGAACATGCTGTGTGGGAGGAGTCTGTACTTGGCTGTTCCCTGACCTTGGATGAGAAAAGTGTCTGGGTGTGAGAAAGACAGACTTGGAGAGTTGGGCATCAACATAATGCACATCAAACTATAAGGAAGGGAGGGGGACAGACCGACGCAATGGGGGCTGCAGTATAGGCTACTGCAGTGCAGGTTTGTGGGGTGTTGTATCTGTGGCTGAAGAGAGATTTGCATTAGGATTCTGAGGGACACCTGGCAACCCGTGGCTGAGCTGAGGAGTGACGATGTCTGTACAGGCCAGACGACAACACAGGATACAGTAAGTCCTACACAGCAGTTTGTGTGTGTTCTTCTGTCAATGTGTGTTTGTGTGTGTGTACTTCAATGTGTTATCTAGAACGTATTGTGTGGACATAATGGACGGACAATACTGAAAGAATGAAAGTGTGTTGACGTCCAAGGTAATTATGTAGCATGTCTTAGACACTTATACTATCCATTTTAGATGAGTCTATTACTTATGTAAGGTTGTTAGTCTTGTGTGGTCATTTGCTGCTGTTTATTTCCCTTTGGGGGATTAGTAGTCTATCAAATGTTCTAATTCAATCTAATAAACTACTATACTGTACATCTCCCCCTGCTATGCTGACATTGCAGTGTGTGTGGGTGCTGGAGTATGTGTGTGGGTTTCTCTTGGTGCATGGTACGGATGGATCCACTATGTATGAGGTGCATTGTGTCCCTCACCCCACACATTCCCTCCCTCTTTCTCTTTGTATTGTCTACTTTGGTTATTGCCCCAGTCTTGGGATGTGGGCACATATTCTATCTCCTCCCCCCAAGTCCTTATGCACCCTATGTTTTTATTGTGTAAAAAGGGAATATGTTGATAATGTATTCAAATTATATGAGATAATGTTGGCTGATTATACTATACAGAATATACTGTATAATGCGCTTTATGTTCACACACCTACGTGCAATGAATATAATGCGATAGCAGGATATAGTACACTTTTCTGAGGGCTTTGATTGTGTGACAACCAGAGTCTCAGCAGCAGATATACTTCATTACCCATAAGCCCAGTGCACAGCATGGAGAGCTGGTTTATCTGGGATCTAACGGTATAAGAACATCTCTGGCCCTACCTCCTAGCAGGGGACCTAACATCTGATATGCAGCCAGCTCAGACCGAGAACACCTTAATATATACACACACACACACACACACACACACGGCTACTTGCAAACGTAGAAATGTACTTAGATGTTTTATAAGCAATTTATTACGCATGTAGCCTGGTCACATCTGTTTTTGCAAATGCCAACTTCATTGCTGTCATTGGCGTGACAAGGAGTTGGAACGATAACACAAACAGACTGGCTATTAGGCATGGATTCTACATGGGAAGTCAGTGTGGAACACTGGAACGTGGTCTCTGTCTTTTCTCTCTCTCCAGGCAGCCAATGAAAGAGCCCGGAACAGGAAGCTGAGATGGAGTTCTCAGGGTGCCCTGCTGCTGCCGGTGTTGCCGACCAGGCCCAGGAGGCGGAGCAGGCGGAGAAGGAGGGCCACGCCCAGGTTCTATTTGATGAGTTTGTCCAGGCGTCCACCTGCAGAACGACACTCCGTGCCTTCAACCTGCTGTGTGAGCACCTTCAGCTCACACACACACACACACAGCCACAAAAATACTCCCCGACGCAGCCGCAGCGGCCTTTCTACCACACCCTCAAAGAACGCCTCAGCTACTGGAAGGCCAACGCACTGTGGGCCAAACTGGACAAACGGGCAGCCCACCACGAGTACGGGAAGGGCCGTGTCTGTGCCAACACCACGGTACTTATTAGTAATTTACTATCTGGTATTTAAAATGTTCAAATACATAGCCCAAAACAAGTACATTTATTTGAGTGTTTGAATGGTTATTTGTCAAAACTAAATAGTCTACCAAATATAATTTTCAAATATTATTTTGTAATGCCTGTGTTAAATGCATGGGAGTTTATTTGAGTCAGTATTTTCAAATACTTTCCAACTGTATTTCCAAATACATTAAAATATTAAACTGCTTGTCTTTTCGATTAAAAGATATCTGAATACTTACATTCAAAGTACGTGAAAGTAATTGAGATAATAGAAATAGTATTTGAACCCAGGTCTGATATGTATAGTATATGGATGGCAAGCGTGTGTGGCTGCACAGCGTGTGTATGTTTAAGTGTGTACGTTTCTAGCTTCTCATCCCAGCTATCCTCTCTCCCAGTGTGTGATCATTGGGGCGGGGCCGTGTGGTCTGCGTACAGCAGTAGAGCTGGGGTTCCTGGGGGCCAGAGTGGTGCTGTTGGAGAAGAGAGATGCCTTCTCCAGGAACAACGTCCTCCACCTCTGGCCTTTCACCATCCATGACCTCAGGGGCCTCGGGGCCAAGAAGTTCTACGGAAAGTTCTGTGCTGGAGCCATTGACCACATCAGTGAGTATGGAATGATCCCTGACCCTTGACCCCTGAGTCTCCATGGTTACAGCTATGGGGCTTCAATGTTCATTAGAGAATCCTCTCTCTAATACCCTATTTCTCTCGCCCTCCCTGACTCCCTCCTCTCTCTCGCTCTCCCTCCTTCTCTCTGTAGGTATACGGCAGCTACAGTTGGTGTTATTAAAGGTAGCTCTGTTGTTGGGGGTGGAAGTCCATGTCAACGTAGAGTTCAAGGGACTGGTGGAGCCACCTGCGGACCAGGAGCAACAGAGTAAGACCTGCCGTGTGTGTGTGTGTGTGTGTGTGTGTGTGTGTGTGTGTGTGTGTGTGTGTGTATTTAATGCCTTTGTGTGTGTATTTAATGCCTTTGTGTGTGTGTGCCTCAGAGGTAGGCTGGAGGGTGGAGGTGAAACCCAAGTCTCACCCTATTAACACACTGCAGTGTGACGTGGTGATCGGAGCTGATGGACGACGGAACACACTGCCAGGTAAATCATCTAGTAGCACCTACTGAACTGAAACAGCAACAGATCTCATGCAGCATCAGTCAGACCTCCCATCACTGAAAGAACAGATTTCTTAGTAAATGCCTTTATAAGAAGTGAATTTTTCTAGCCCTCTGATCCCAGACTTCCTGTTTGCCATCACATCCTGTCTCCCATGTGTGCAATCAGGGTTCAGGCGTAAGGAGTTCCGGGGCAAGCTGGCCATTGCCATCACAGCTAACTTCATGAACCGTAACACCACGGCTGAGGCCAAGGTGGAGGAGATCAGTGGAGTGGCCTTCATCTTCAACCAGAGGTTCTTTCAGGAGCTACGGGATGCCACGGGAGTGGACCTGGAGAATATAGTGTACTACAAGGACGACACGCACTACTTTGTGATGACGGCTAAGAAGCAGAGTCTGCTGGAGAAAGGAGTCATTCTGCGGGTAACAGCGCACACAGACGGGCCTCCCGAGTGGCGCAGCGGTCTAAGGCACTGCATCGGGAGACCCATGAGGTGGCGCACAATTGGCCCAGCGCCGTCCGGGTTAGGGGAGGGTTTGGCCGACCGGGATGTCCTTGTCCCATCGCGCGCTAGCGACTCCTTGTGGCGGGCCCGGGCGAATGCATGCTGACTTCGGTCCCCAGTTGTATGGTGTTTCCTCCGACACATTGGTGCGGCTGGCTTCTGGGTTAAACGCGCAGTGTGTCAAGAAGCAGTGCGGCTTGGCAGGGTTGTGTTTCGGAGGACGCGCGGCTCTCGACCTTAGCCTCTCCCGAGTCCATACGGGAGTTGCAGCGATGGGACAAGACTGTAACTACCAATTGGATATCACAAAATATATATAAAACAACGCACACAGACACATACACACACACATAGTGTATGACACACTGATACAGCTGCATTGACTGTATCATTATTTTGCTCATGTTGGTCTCACTGCTGTGTTACTGCCCTGATTTTGACTGGATAACTGTGTTATTGTTCAAACATTGATTGCATACTATTGTACTGATGTTTACTGTGTCATACCTATCAGGACTATGCAGACACAGAAACACTTCTCTCACGGGGAAACGTGGACCAGAATGCACTGCTGGCCTATGCCCGCGAGGCGGCGGACTTCTCCACCAATCACCAGCTGCCGTCCCTGGACTTTGCCATGAACCACTACGGGCAGCCTGATGTTGCGTTGTTTGACTTCACCTGTATGTACGCGTCAGAGAACGCTGCACTGGTCAGACAGAGACATGGACACCATCTACTGGTCACGCTGGTGGGAGACAGCCTTCTGGAGGTGAGGAGCGAGGGAGAGGAAGAGAGGAGCAGAGTTGAGGGAGAGTAGAAGAATGTTAACGTCAGCAATCCTGATGTACTCTGAAAGTAATTCTGTTGTAAGTAGCATATTGTTGTAATGTGTATGTGTCTGCTTGCGTGTGTGTGTGTTAGCCATTCTGGCCCATGGGGACAGGTATAGCACGGGGGTTCCTGGCAGCACTGGATTCTGCCTGGATGGTACGGAGCTGGGCTCAAGGCCTCGCCCCCCTGGACTTACTTGCTGAAAGGTGAGATGGCAGGTCTGCAGTTAGGAGAGCACGCGCACCAGCAATCAGGGAATAGGCACACTGTCAAATTACACATTGTAAAACCTATAGACAAACACACACTGCCAAACCCACACAAACATACATGACATGCCAAAATCATTGATGAACACACACAGGCACCTCAGCTATGTAACCAAATTATCATTCACCTGATTCCATAACTAAACAATCCTCTCTCTCTCTCCTCTCATTCTCTCTACTCTCTTTCTTTTTTTCAGAGAGAGTCTGTATCGCCTCCTTCCTCAGACCACTCCAGAAAATGTCAACAAAAACTTTGGTCAATACACCGTCGACCCAGCTACCCGTTACCCTAACATCAACCCTCAACTCATCACCCCCGCACAGGTATGCACAGGCACACATGCATACACACACACAGGTATGATGATGATGATGATGATGATGATGATGATCTCTGTAGGTGGGCCATCTAATATACACAGGAGAGAATGGAGGTTCAGGTGTGGTCCAGGAACCGCAACCCCGATCCCCCTTGCCGAAGCTACTACGACAGGGTGAGTCTGAGTACTGACTCTGAGTACTGAACGGTACACTAACATAACTCTAACCATTGGCTTGATCAGCATCTTCACTCATATTTGTTTTCTTCCTATCTGGTTCCCCAGAGTCCTTCTCTCGCTCCAGTAAGCTTTTGTCGTGGTGCCAGCAGCAGACGCAGGGTTACCGTGGCGTTGCTGTGAGCGACCTCACTACTTCCTGGAAGAGTGGCCTAGCTTTGTGCGCCCTCATCCACCGCTACCAACCTGACCTCATGTGAGTCACCTCTGACCTCTAGCCTCCTGCTCCTCACAAATCACCTCGCCTCTCACCTCATACAGCTCATCCCAAAGGTAGCATTCAGGCGCAATGTAGTTGGACTGGAACGTTACCAATGCCTCACTTCTCAGCCCACCTCTCACCTTTCGAACCTTAGTCTCACTTCCTTTTCACGCAAGCTCAGGTGCGTGTGTGTGTGTGTATGTTTGTGTGTGAGAGAGGTGAGGCTGATGAGTCAGAAGACCATGGTCCTGATTAGTGCCCTTTTAATTACCTGATTGGATCAGTGCCTCTCTTTGTCCACTTGCTCTGGTGTGTGCGTTTGTAAAGTGTGTCTATTTGCACACGCGTGTGTGGTGTGACTCTCTTACTTTGACTCTCTCGTCCCATCTCTCTGCAGTGACTTTGACTCTCTCGTCCCATCTCCCTGCGGTGACTTTGACTCTCTCGTCCCATCTCCCTGCGGTGACTTTGACTCTCTCGTCCCATCTCCCTGCGGTGACTTTGACTCTCTCGTCCCATCTCCCTGCGGTGACTTTGACTCTCTCGTCCCATCTCTCTGCGGTGACTTTGACTCTCTCGTCCCATCTCTCTGCGGTGACTTTGACTCTCTCGTCCCATCTCCCTGCGGTGACTTTGACTCTCTCGTCCCATCTCTCTGCGGTGACTTTGACTCTCTCGTCCCATCTCTCTGCGGTGACTTTGACTCTCTCGTCCCATCTCTCTGCGGTGACTTTGACTCTCTCGTCCCATCTCTCTGCGGTGACTTTGACTCTCTTGTCCCATCTCTCTGCAGTGACTTTGCCTCTCTGGGGGAGGATGAGGGGGAGGTGAATATGAGGTTGGGGTTGGAGGTGGCAGAGAAGGAGTTTGGCATCTCTCCTGTGATGACTGTCGAGGAGATGGCGTCTGTCAGTGAAACGGACACTCTCTGTATGGTCATGTACCTCAGCCAGTTTCACCAGCTCTTCAAGGGGGCACTGCCCCCAAGTGGTGAGTTTCTCAACCACAGTAGTCAGCTGTTAATGCTCAATTCTCCTCATCACCCTCTATTCTTATCCTACCCTCTCTTTCCAGAATGTTCAATACTCTCCCTCATCTCCAGCCCTCTCCTTCATAACCAGTTATCTACAATGCCTTACTAAGCAAAAGCAAAGTGGTGAAACTGTTTCTATTCCTATTACCTGTCAGTGGTTGTGAAGGAAAGGAGGTGAGGAATGGCTGTGCGTGACTGTTCTTCTCCTCTTATCTTTTCTGTAGAATCCCAGACTGAGAGCCCAGATGGGAGGGCTGCTGTGATCGGTCCTGCCTCTCTCCTCAGCCGCCTGGGCCACAGCCCATCCCGCAAGCGCAACCCCAAGGTACACACCCCTATTTGTTTATGCAGGGCCTCTGTTTGTCTTTGTGTAGGTGTATAGGTGCATGTGTGTTTTACATGTATTTGTCTGTGTCCCTCCCATCAGGAGCAGAAGGAAAAGGATGCAGTGGGGAAGAGAAGAAAAACCAGTCGGCCATGTCTGGAGGACGTGAAACAAGATCTCAGATTAACGTCTCAGGACAGTTATGAGGTGAGAGGTGTAACCTGTAGCCCTGGGTTAGGCTACAGAAATTGTAACTGCCGGTAGTTCTGTGACTAAATGAAAGAGATGCAATAATGTAAAGTATTTTAGAAGTTAGAACAGCAATACAACACCTTTGGCCTTAAAGTGACACTGGTCAAACTCTCCACCATTCTGCCTTCCACAGGAACAGGCTGTCCTGTGCTCTGTGGGTGGAGCAAGCCAGAGCAGAGTGCGCTCGATGGCCAATCAGCTGCTGGCCAAGTTTGAGGAGAATGCCCCTTGCCCCTCCTCCACGCCAGCTGCAGCTCTACGCAGACAGGTCAGAGGGGATGGAATTCAGAACTCCTAGCTGCTAAGAGTTTTCAGGTGTTTCTACGAGTGGTTTCCCTCGCTCAAAGCGTCAAAGTAAAAAATAAAAAAAAAAACTCTTATTGAAAATCTGTGCTTTTAATCTGAATAAAAGGAACTTCTACAGCACGGTCTGTCATCAATAGCTGTTGCTAGTTTAGATCCTCCAGGTGTGAGCCAACTGACTGACTTCCTCTTGAGGTTTCAGAGGATAAGACAGATTAGCTGCACTGTGATGGGCACTTTGGGTAAGGGCCAATGGGACTCACTGACTGCTCCACGGCTCAGTAAGGGTTAATTTGGTTGAAGGGAGCAGCTGCGGTTGCAGCAATATGGGTTAAGATGAACCGATAGTTAGGGTTAGCAGTGGTAGCTCTTGGCCTAGGCCCTAGACTCTTAAGGCTGTGGTTGTAGTATGGTATAAAGGTAGCCGTGGCCGTCCCGGCTCCACAGCCCTCACTCCCTCTACTAACTGACCACCAGGGGGACTCCATGCCCACGCTTCCACATCCTCCAGCATCCCCTGACCCCCAGGCCCAGCCAGCCCTTGTGGCCTCCGCTGCCACCTGGAAACAGATAAAAATAGTAAGTCCCCTACCTGTTTCATTTGTGGTTCTTAGAGGACTGTAGTTATATAGCTGTATCTCTCTGTGTCACCACATGGGGGTGCATGATGTGTGCTGTGTAGTTCAGTCGCGTGGCATTTTGTCATAGCCCTTTCTTAGCCTTAGAGTTCCCTAGATATCACAGTATTTCACTATTTCGCTACGTCAACCACCCACTCACATGATGCCGTCTAAACCCATCTAACCCCAGAAGAAGCGCACGCAGCAGCAGGAACAGATGAGTTTCAAGTACAAGGAAAAGGTCAAGTGTCACACTCTGCCCAGCAGGGGGGAGCAGGTAGGCCACCCCAGAGGATTCTGGGTGATGTAGTTGTGTGTAGACCAGGTGGCATGTAGACTAGTAATGATGTCCCATGCCACCCATAAATGTTCATAGACTCCCCAAGTTCCCAGTAGCCATCTGTAGACTAATGTGTGTCATTGGTGTGATGACTTTTGAGGTCTCTTCTTGGCTACATCAGTGGTTCCCTGATATATCTTCAGGACAGAAGAGACCAAATGTCAGAATTGTCTTTCGACAGGTGGCGTCAATCCTATGCGACTCGCAGTCCGTCAACCAACAGACAAATGTTGCGCTATCTGGCTTAAGACAATGAATTGTTCTAGCAGTGTAGTGAAAACAATACACTGAGAGAACATATCAAATCCACGTTTAGATCTCGACAGAGACATGGTGAACGTTGGCAGTAAGCGTTGACAACGGTCTAAGCTTTAATCATACCCCTAGTGTGGACTTACCCCATTCATAGACACTAACTACCTTTAGCGCCAATTGACGATAGCATAGCTTGCGCTTAACATTAACGCGCATCGCTTGCGGTACGGTTTTGGAAACATATGAAACCCGTCTTTCATATAAGCAATAAATAATTTTCAAAAATCACCATGTTAAATTACTAACACACCTTTTAGGGTTAGTGTTCTCACACAGCCATTTCCATGTTGCAGTGGTTGTTTGTGGAAAACGGAGTGGACCACCTGTGATAATTAACTATCCGTGTCTCCGTACACCTCTGTGTAAACTGAAGACAGACGCCACAAATGTGTTGTCACTGAAAAATGCAGTCGGCTGCAACTGGATTTTGTATTTTTGAAATTATTTTGATGTGATATGAAAGGGATTTGTTTTTCTAGAACCATACCGTAATTGGGAATTGATTCACATTTAGATGGATTATTTGGCTGTTTTGGCTTCCAGAACCAATTCAACCTTTAAGCAGAACATCCTTGGGCTATAAGGAGTAACGTTAGGCTCCATTAGTCCATTACTGGGCTAGTGTGGATCATAAGTGGGCTACAACTTGAGCTCTAGTCATTGAGTTCAATCTATGGGCCTCAGGGCAGTGTCAGAGGGCTAAATGATACTGTAAATCATATTAACATCTGTTGTTTCAGAGAAAGAGGATTAAACTGGACTGAACTGGAGTCAGAGTACATCTTGTTTGGTCTTTAAGAAAGTATATTTGTATAATTTACCACAGGGCATGTGGCATGTGACAACACTGCAACTGAAATGTTCCTTTTTAAGATTAAAAAAATCAGAGGCCTGTGAAGGGTTTTTGTTCATGTTTGCACAGGCTTCTTTTCTCGGACTCCTCTCCTATTTTTTGCTACAAATTCAGTTTGATTGGTGTGAGATAAGGGCCTAGTGATAACATGTATATTTATTATTTTGGACAATGATTACACTGCAACAGAAAGAGGGTTAAATGAGTATAATGATTGAATCCAATAGGGGTTTGATACTTCTAGCTTTGTAGTCCATTTCCACATCCATAACACCACATCAAAACGCTCTGTTTATGGCTCCGATTGTGTCATCCCTAGTGAGTGTGTCTGTGTGTGTTTACTGTTTGTTCTGTCCTTCGTCCTCATCCTGTCTGTCTTTTCTCCTGTTGTCTTTTAGAAATACGTTCAGATGTACACAGGGGGAGTGAGCTCATTGGCTGAACAGATATCCAATCAGCTTCAAAGTCAGGAGTCACCTTCACCCCAGCACACTCCTGATAGGAAGGAAACGGTAAGAATTGATTTGAATGAGTCGACTCACCCATACTAATACTGTCGATAGGCCGAAACTCATCCAGCATTGGATTATACCCTATCTAGGCTTGTTCTGAAGTAGGTCATTTCCATGTACAAGTACCCATGAGCACCAACATGTGACGTTCATAGAAGCATGTCAAATTGGATGCCAAATTAAAGCTAGGAGTACATTTTTTTTTTTTTCTTTAGGCATATATCAATTTTTCAAACATTTTCCATCCCCAAAAATTTGAATAAATAAAGGCTTTGATTTCTGGACAAACAGATGCGAAAAGGGGCCTTTAGAAAACATCTACCAGAAAAAGTCTTAAATGTATTATAAATGTATCAAAACACAATAATGTTGAAGTAAAGACCGCTGCCAACTAATATCAACACTTAAATTTAGTTTTGGAGAAATGTCTGTAGACATTTAATGTTTAATGTTTAATGTTTAAGAAACATGACCTTGTACTGTGAAATTCTGTACCAAAAACCCACATATCTTGAAGATTTTTTCTAATTTCTCTCCCTCATGAGGAGGGAGGATAATGAAAGTTCACAGAAGTAACAAGTAAAGGTATACCTATCAATTAGTTATAGTGTTTTTACCAGTGGTGTCAAATATTTAAGTAGAAATACTTTAAAGTACTACTTAAGTCATTTTGGAAGGTATCTGTACGTTACTTTACTATTTATATTTTTGAAAACTTTTACTTCACTACATTCCTAAAGAAAAATATGTACTTTTACTTCATACATTTTTCCTGAAACCCAAAAGTACTTGTTACATTTTGAATACTTAGCAGGACAGTACAATGGTCCAATTCACACACTTATCAATAGAACATCTCTTGTCACCCCTACGCCCTCTGATCTGGTGGGCTAAACACAAATGCTTCATTTGTAAATTATGACTGAGTGTTGGAGTTTGCCCCTGGCTAAAAAAATGGTGTGATCTGGTTTGCTTAATATAAGGAATTTGAAATGATTTATACTTTTACTTTTACTTTTGAAACTTAAGTATATTTAAAAACAAATACTTTTAGACTTTTACTCAAGTAGAATTTTACTGGGTGACTTTCACTTAAGTATCTTTAGTTTTACTCAAGTATGATAATTGGTTACTTTTTCCACCACTGGTTTTTACTGATATCAATTCGGTATCAGTAAATCAATCGGTAACGGAATTTCCGAAAAATCGGTAACGGATTTTCTGCAATTGAGTTGGCTACAATGGGAACCCATAGTGGTCACAAACCACAGTTGAGTTCACATTTACATTTGAGTCATTTAGCCAGACACTCTTATCCAGAGCGACTTAAAGGAGCAATTAGGGTTAAGTGCCTTGCTCAAGGGCACATTGGCAGATGTTCGCCTAGCAGTCTCGGGAATTCGAACCAACGACCTTTTGGTTACTGGTCCGGCTCTCTTAATAACTGTGCTACCTACAGCCCCACAAGTTTGCACAGTAAAGTACAATACAGCACAGTAGAGTACAGGAAAGTAAAGTATGGTACAGTAAATAAAAGTAGTGTATAGTTCTGTACGGTAGAGTTCAGTACAGTACACAGTATGTATTTGGTATTTTATTAGGATCCCCATGAGCTTTTCCGAAAGAAGCAGCTACTCTTCCTGGGGTCCACACAAAACATGAAACATTACATAATACAGAACATTAATAGACAAGAACAGCTCAAGGACAGAACTACATCAATTTAAAAATGGCACACGTAGCCTACATATCAATACATATACACAAACTATCTAGGTCAAATAGGGGAGAGGTGTTGTGAGGTGTTGCTTTATCTGTTTTTTAAAAACCAGGTTTGCCGTTCATTTGAGCAATATGAGATGGAAGGGCGTTCCATGCAATAATGGCTCTATATAATAGTGTACGCTTTCTTGAATTTGTTCTGGATTTGGGGACTGTGAAAAGACCCCTGGTGGCATGTCTGGTGGGGTAAGTGTGTGTGTGTCAGAGCTGTGTGTAAGTTGACTATGCAAACAATTTGGAATTTTCTCAACACATTGTTTCTTATAAAAAGAAGAAGTGATGCAGTCAGTCTCCTCAACGTTTAGCTAAGAGAGACTGGCATGCATAGTATTTATATTAGCGCTCTGATTACAATGAAGAGCAAGACTTGCATCTCTGTTCTGGGCCAGCTGCAGCTTAACTATGTCTTTCTTTGCAGCACTCGACCACAGGACTGTACAATAATCAAGATAAGACAAAACTAGACCTGGCAGGACTTGCTTTGTGGAGTGTGGTGTCAAAAAAGCAGAGCATATCTTTATTATGGACAGACCTTTCCCCATCTCGAAGAGCACACTAGAGTTGAGTACACTATAATGTACTGTATTGTACTGTACTATAATGTACTCTGTTGTACTGTACTGAACTCTACTGTGCTCTACTGGGCTGTGCTTTGATATCCAAACAGACATTGATGATTGGTTCAAATTTGGTCGGGTTCAGACCCACCAAATTTGGTCTTGTTTGGGGGCAGCGCTCATTAAAATAATATAATAATACCCAAATATCTCAAGAAGGATATTGCATATTTATTACTCCATGACATTCGGGTGTACTCTGTATTGAGTGCACACGCTTGAGCGTTTTTTATGGGCCTAATAATAAAGCCAATTTAAACAGTAAAAATGTATTGGCTTTTAATGTGGCATTAACAGAAACAGTTATGGTATTTTCATCTGATTGTCAAACAAATCACTTCAAAAAGTAGTCTACCTGTGCATGTTCCTCCACTCCAAAATAATTCCAGCATCCAAACTGCATGTATAGGCCTACTCGCGCCATTTGATGATTAAATGATAATGCCCGAGAAAAACCGGTGTTTGGAGGATATATTGGCACGTGTGTTGTTACCACAAACCGTGCGAATATATCCTCCAAACACCGGCTTCGAGGGCATTATCACTTTTATACAACGGGTTACGTATTCATATAATGATTGACATATTTTCATTAAAAAACGTTATTTTGATGAATTTATTCATACTATGTCATCATTCCACAAGATAGAGTCCCGAAACAAATCTAAGGATGCTACCCAAACCGGCTGGTCGTTCGTTCTATTGGTTCGGTTGCCAGTCTTTTTGTTCTGTATCTACGGACGCGACCCAGTCATTCGTTCTAAATGTTCCATTGCCATACTGGCTGGCAACGTTCTTATCCCTTGCTTGCTAGCTAGCCAACTACGGCTAACTTACAGTCACGTCAAACAGTACAGCCAGACAGAATAACAGTACCTGCATTTGTTTAAGCTGTTTTCTAGTGACATTTATTTGGATTTCGCCTGGCATAGAAAATGTGCTCTCTCGTTAGGACACGGTTCAGAGGAGCTAGCCAACAACACAGCCAACACAATAACTTCAAACTGACGCTGGAAAGACTGAAAACTAGCTGCACTTCGTTTCGTTTGACCTTTTTTCAATTGCCATTTCTTTGTATATATCCATAAAAATTATGCCAGCTGATTCATGATTTCGACTGGCTGAGAAACGCTGCCTGCCTCTCTCTCTCGTCCCGACTGCTGAAGATCTAATTTGAGTATTGAAACAATGTTGCAAATGTCAGAGAGACAGACAGCAAGGTTTATACACATTTTATTTGTGTCCTTCAAGGCAGCTGTCAATGATCACGTTAACCCACCTGAAAAACAAAGCAATGAGCACTCTAAACAGCTGACTGACGAAATCAAACAATTATAAATCAACGGAGAAGTCTAATGCATTGGAATAAAGGCATAGGATGGCAAACAAATGTCTCATTCAGGGAAGCTGAGCCCCCCCGGCTCCCCGTAATCCGCACCATGTTAATACCTTTTGTGTACCTATTTAGGAAACATCACCATGAAGAGAATGACATTCATATCCATAATTATACATTTATGTGTGGTACAGATCAGGGACCCATAATGAAATTCCGTTTCCGCAATTCTGTTACCGGTGGTTCTATAACCAAAAGATCGTTTTTTCAAAGTCAATGTGTCATGTCATAGTTGACACCTGATTCTTTCTGCAGACATCGTTGATTCTTAGTTTATCAGAAATTGAACCGTTTTTGGAAAACGTGGAAGCAAATTTTGGGGGGACATTTTACCATAATTCTGTTATCAAACTTTGCATCTGCAACAGTTCTTCTAGTAAAATGTGTTTTTGTTACATCAGTGTAAATTGTTAAAAGTAGTCATTGTGCATAGTATGGTTTGTTCAACTTTGAAATCAATGTTTGGCATATATTTTAATGGAAAAATCTGAATCTCAGCGCAATTCCGTAACCTCTTTGGTAGTAAGCTAACTCTGAAGTGAGGTGATTTATCTATTACAGCTTATTCTCCTCCCCATCTCTCTCTCTCTCCTCTCTCTCTCTCTCGCGCTCTCTCTCTCTCTCTCAGGCTGCTGTTCGCTCTGTGTTGGCAGGGCCGGGAGGGGCCAGTGACGTATGTTTCTTCTGCAGCAAGAGTGTGTACGTGATGGAGAGACTCAGTGTTGAGGGACTGTTCTTCCACCGGAGCTGCTTCCAGTGTGACCACTGCAGCTCCACCATCCGCCTGGCCTCCTACGCCTACGACCGGCCTAACGGTGAGCCCCTGGGGAGGGAGGAGAGTGAGACCAGGTCTAAGGATGGAGAAAGGGGAGAGACCTGGGAGGGGTGAGTGGGTGATGGCAGGGAGACGGTGTCACTGAGCTCCATAGAGTTAGAGAGTATTGGTAAAAGTGGGTAACTCCGACTCACTGAAAATACCACTACCAGCCCAGCATGGTCTTGGCTCCCCGAAACACAGCTTCAACTTTTTATATGCTCTACCACAACTTGTGTTATCTTGAATGCAGCTCTGACCTGCAGTTTATGAGGGTTAGTGACACTATAAATCATGCTGATTTGACACAGATTTCTCCAATCTGCACTCTGGGTTGATGTTACACCGCGTGATCACTTTGTAAGGCTTCCAGGTTATCAGCAGACCAGAGACCAACTCAGTTAACACATGATGAACACAAACTCAGTGTATTGCTTACTGCACCGTTGGGGCCTGGGGCTCCCTGGACCGACTGCGTGGTTGTTTATCTTTGATTACTGTAGAACACACAAGGTGCAAGAAACAAATGTGGTCACTGACAGTCACTCAATTAGCCATGTCAGCTAACAGTTTTTTAGATTGGGGGGCCCCAATTACGGGGCAAAATAATTGGGTAAAATTGCAGGAAATTTGCTGTAAAATTGCACAATTTTCTTTTGGCCCCATGGCAAAATGTGTAGAACTGCAGGAAATTAAATGTAAAACTTAAATGTTTATTTCCGCCGTGAATAGGAGGGCTACCAAAATGTTTTGCCCACAAGGTGGGGGTGGCCCCCCAACCAAATCTCTGTGATGTCATGTCAGGAGCTGATTTCTAAGTTTAAATCAAACCCTTCAACCAATCAGGGATGAGGTGTCACATGATAGCCGTTTGATTGTGAGGCGGGAGAGGAGTGTGTGTAGGGTAGACTATATATATGAAGTGGTCTGTCAGTGTAGGGACCAGATTGAGTGTGTCTTCCTGTCAGTCTGTAGACCGGCGCTGTTTTCTATGGAGGAGTCACACTGTAAGACACAACTCTATTTCATTCTCGCCGTTCCTTTCCGGGAGGCTGAGAGATGTATCTTTTCCTCAAGGTCAAGGGACACTGTTTTCTTTGTGTGGAAATGTGAATAAGATTTAGCTGAGGATGAGACTTGTAAGATATGTAACACTGTTTTCTCTGTACTTCTACTGTAGTTAGATAACACTTTGTTTTTGTTTAAAGTTCTTCTGTAAGATGCATGGGAGCTGCAGATCTCTCTGTTGTGCGGTTCTAAATCTGCAATTTTTAGTGTAGCGAGGTTCTTAAACTGCTGTGTGTAGGGCGGTTCTATGTATACTGTTCTAACACATTGGTTCTGTGTGTAGGGAAGTTCTACTGTAAGCCGCACTATGACGTCCGTCTGGTTGGGCCGGTCCAGAGGAAGAGAGCAACCCCTCCGACCTCCGATCAGCCCCCAACTCCGTACGAACGGACCCCCTCTCAGCGGACCCTCCTGGTAAGGACTTCTGCCTTTCCCCTCGTACTCTGGCTAAATGGAAGCTCTTGGCTGACCTGGGGTTTTAACTCCTGATATTTGTATAGAGGTTTCATTTAATGACCAGCTATCTCTGTATATTATATTGTTTTGAGGAGAACACATCACGTATGCATGAGGTTCTCTGTAGATCAGTACACTGATCCTTGGAAAAATGTTTGGTAAAATAATATTTTTTTCTTTGCTTCCTTCCTTCCAGGAGTACCCAGCTGCTCTGTCCACTAACCCTCGCTCCTCAGTGACTGTGGTGACAGCAGATCGCAGGTCCTCAGGTAAGCCAAGAGGTTCATGTATCTGTGTCGTGTGTGTTTTCAGACGTAATGCTTGTGACGTGTGTGTGTGTGTGTGTTTGTGCACAGAATGTGTTTCTTAGTGACGCCGCTGAGTGTGTAAAGAATGTTATGAGTGCCCAAAGAATGTGACATTGACTTTGGCTAAGTGTATGTCTGTGTGTGTGTGTGTGTCTGGTGTGTGTGTCTCAGTGGCGTCTCTGATTGGGAGTGGGTCCGGCTTGGTAAAGCTTCTATGTGTGTGTGTGTGTGTGTGTATATGTGTGTGTGCGCTCAGTGGCATCTCTGATTGAGAGGGAGTGTGGCTTGGCTAAGCGCGTGCGCGGCACGCCAGAACGTATAGAGCTGGAGAACTACCGTGTGAGCCTGGGGAGCCTGGAGACTGAGCAGCTAACAGATGAGCCGGAGGAGGTGCCAGAGGAGACGCTGGCCAATTACAACCTCAGTCTGCTGGTGACAGAGGAGAAGAAGGCCAATCACAAGCGCAGCCCGTTGCGGGACAAGAGCAACGAGGGCTCCAGGTCAGCATTACAAAAACAAACATTCATCTTTATTTCTATCTAGCGTGTCCTCTTTCTCTCCCCCTCTTTCTCTCTCGCTATCTATCTCCCTCACTCTCTCTCTCCCTCCCCCTCTTTCTCTCTCGCTATCTATCTCCCTTACTCCCTCTGTCTCTCCGTCTCTTTCCCTCTCGCTATCTATCTCCCTCTCTTTCTCTCCCCCTCTTTCTCTCTCGCTATCCTTCTCTCTCGCTATCCTTCTCTCTCGCTATCCTCTCTCGCCATCTATCTCCCATGGCCTCTCCCTCTGTCTCTCTCCCTCTTTCTCTCCGCCTCTTTCTCTCTTCCCCCTTTTCTCTTGCACACACACTTACACACACGAACACACACACACTAATTGCCTTCCTCTCTCCTCATAGTTCGGAATCAGAGACGGAGGGGGAGGGGGAGAGGCAGCGGGCTCTAACCAATGACCTGGCTAGAGACTCCTGGAGGAAGGCCATGGAACTACACGCACGTCTCAGAGGAGAGAGAGGAGACGACGAAGAAGAGACAGAAGAAGGAGAGGAGGAAGGAGAGGTTGATGAAGATGATGAGGAGGAGGAGGCGTTATCTAGTGATGGTAATTGTGCCTTTTTCTCTGTTTTCCTGTGTGTGTCTCCATGTGCTGTCAGTCACTGCTGGTGGAAGGGGAGTACTCTCTGTGGGAGAGGGAGCGTCATTCAGGTCTGTGGCTCCTCCCTCTAGAAGAGGTGGAGGAGACAGGTAGCACCGCCACAGGAGAGAAAGCTAACAACATGTTTATCCTTATTATTATGGTAATTGTTTTGTTACTAACCATTTAGCATGTTTTGCTGTGTCATTGAGAATAATGACACACGAGTAGGCAGAAATGACAGTAACTTCCTCACCTTTTGCACCCCATGGACTTACACAAGTGATTCTTGCACCACTGTCCAATGGTTTTGGTGGCTGTGGTTGCCCAAACCTTATTAATAATATAATTTGCCTCATCAAGTCTACAGTGTTGCCAAACAACGGCAAAAAAACCTAATACCTACTCTAGCAATGCCAACAGTGGCTCACAAGCAACATTTCCTGTAAAACACAGGAGGTTGCTATCTAGAATCTCTGTAGAGATTCTGACTTTCTCTTTACTTCCCCTCCCTCTCCCTTACTCTCTCTCTCCCTTCCGTCTCCCTTACTCTCTCCTCATCCCTCGCTTTTTCCCCCTCCCTTTCTCTCTCTCTCTCTCTCTCTCAGAGGAAGGATCATCTCCCCTCACCGCTGAGGAGGTAGCCTCGTTGGACGAGTGGCAGCAGAGCACACACTTTCCAGACACACACTCTCCAGACACACTCACGCCTGACACAAACACGCCTCGCATACAACTGCCTGACTCGACAACACCCGACACACACCGTCCACACAGCCCCACCAGTGTACCCAATATCACCTTCTCCACTCCAGCCACTGCCTCAACACCATTCACCCCCTTAACGTCACATGCACCCACACCAATGTCCTCTGTCTCAATTCCAGACTCCTCTGTCTTTACCTACTCCTCCCCTAACTCCTCCACCACCTCGGGCTGCTCCCCCGGTCCGGAAGTGGGAGAGGAGGATGGGGAAGAGAAAGAGAGGAAGGAGAGAAAAGAGCGAGAGGAGAGGGAGAGAGGGGGTAAGGAGAGGGAGAGGGTGCGTGACCCCAGCAGTAGTTCCGGGATCGGTGTGGGCGGGAGCTCCACCACCTCTACCTCGGACCCTCTCACCCCTCCCTGCATCCCTCCCCCCGCCCAGCACAGGGCATGCTGGGATAGCCTGCCCCACCCTGCTGTGGAGGCGGAGTCACTGCAAAGCCCCGCCCCTCGCCCTGCACCTCGATTTGCCCCCGCACCTATCATGGTTTCGGCTGTTGTGCGGGGGGTCGGGGGCAAGAAACTGAATCCGTGGGACGTGGATGGGGGAAGGGGGCCTGCCGCGGGGGGGTCTGTTGGGGCGGGGTCTCTTGGGGAGCAGCTGTGTAAGGGTGAAGTAATAGACCCCTTAGAGGACATCAGCCCCCCCTTGTCCCTCCTGAAGCCCCTTAAGGCAGTGCCCAGAGACGAGAGAGAAATCGGGAGGAAGAGGGAGATGGAGAGGAGGAGGGAGATAGAGAGAGCAGCCATGGGGGTGGGCTGGGAGGACATGAAAATCACCCTAGGAAGGGAGCCTCTCCCAGGGAAGAGCATTGGAGGTCTGGACCCCCGCAGACTCACAGAGAGCCTGCCTCCCCTCCTCCTCACACAACTCCAGGGGGGCTCCCTCTTCTCTTCACGTAAGTGCCGCAGGGACAACCAGCCCCCCAGCCAGAGTGTGTCTGAAGCGGGCATAGGAGAGGGTGGACCCCTGGGCCTGTGGAGAGCTGTCATCTCTGGCTATAAGAGGGACAGGAAGAAGAAGGGCAGGACTTCCCTTCCCAATACGACAACAGCCCCAGCCCCCAAAGAGCAGAGCAAGAGGAAAACCTCTGCAGAGAGAAGAGGTAACACACACACACACACACACACACACACACACACACACACACACACACACACACACACACACACACACACACACACACACACACTGGTGATGTGGTATAGTGAATTTCTAAGGTGAACCTCTGTGTTTGTGCAGGTGTGAAGTTCAGGGAGCGCCAGAGCTGGTCAGAGCCGGAGGAGTCAGACATCACCTGCTCTGTTGTGATGGAGAGATGCTCCATGAACCCCAAGGCCAACGTAAGAACATCACTACTAACACTACCACTGATCTCAGAGCAGCAGGCTGACATTACACTACAGCTCTGACTGTGGGAGTCAGTGATGTCACTACAGACCTCTGATCACCTCTACAGCTCTGTGGATGCCAGCGATCTTTACAGTGATTGTTTGGAGGATATCTGGTCTTTATTGGCTACCATATAATCTCCTGTCTTCAGAGGCTCAGGTAAATCTCTTAATGGATGAATGTTTTCAGCTTCGTCTGGAGCTGTTTGACCTAGCGTCAGACCTCCAGAAGGAAACCATTGAGGAGGAGGAGGAAGAGGAGAATGAGGAAGGGGAGGTATACCACTTTGTGGCAGTACGATGCAGGCTGTTGTGTCCTAGTCTAGTTAGAGATAGTTACAGCAGATTTACTGAGCGAGGTTACACTTCTCCCATTGTGTAGATGGGTCGTTTATAGCTGTAATAAATAGTTTGTAAGTTCCGATTTAGAGTACGTTTTGTGTGAACTAGACATACTATATATTGTGTGCCCTATTCTGATTGTTTTTTGGTCTTCATCTTTCCAAGTCTGCATATGTGCCTCATGCCCTGGCCTTTAAGAGGGCGTATGCCATTAAGGTAGTGTGAACATTCCCATTAAGGTAGTGTGAACATTCCCATTAAGGTAGTGTGAACATTCCCATTAAGGCAGTGTGAACATTCCCGTTAAGGCAGTGTGAACATTCCCGTTAAGGTAGTGTGAACATCCCCATTAAGGTAGTGTGAACATTCCCATTAAGGTAGTGTGAACATTCCCATTAAGGCAGTGTGAACATTCCCGTTAAGGTAGTGTGAACATTCCCGTTAAGGTAGTGTGAACATTCCCGTTGAGGTAGTGTGAACATTCCCGTTGAGGTAGTGTGAACATTCCCGTTAAGGTAGTGTGAACATTCCCGTTAAGGTAGTGTGAACATTCCCGTTAAGGTAGTGTGAACATTCCCGTTAAGTTAGTGTGAACATTCCCGTTAAGGTAGTGTGAACATTCCCGTTAAGGTAGTGTGAACATTCCCGTTAAGGCAGTGTAAACATTCCCATTAAGGCAGTGTGAACATTCCCATTAAGGCAGTGTGAACATTCCCATTGGTTGCATCAAGCTGTTCTGTGCTCTGTGCTGCGTCCTTATCGCCCCTAAACCTCAGTAGTGTCTATACTCAGAATTTGCTGCTGTGGTCGAATCTTAATGGTGTGTGTGTGTGTCTGTGTACGCGCATGCTATGTGTGTGTCAGTGTGTAGGCTGCTGACTCTCTCTCTCTCTCTCCTAAAGAGGCACGTGGGGAAAGAGAGGGAGCTGGACAGCTCCCCCCATATGGATACACAGCGGAAGTCATCGTGCCCTACGGAAGTGGTGGGGGTACTGGTGCACATGAAGGACCTGAAGGACCCATCCAGCCTGAATGTGTCAGAGGCCATGTTCCACAGAGACAGAGACCCAGAGGAGGAGCAGCTAGATGCCAGGTTAACACGCAGAGTGCAGAGGGCAGCGCGCAAACAGGCCAAACAGGAGCAACTCAAGAGACTGCACAGAGCCCAGGTAGGACGTAGGTTTCTCATGTGTGTGTGACTGGGCGTGTGATTTGTTTGAAGGCGCATTGATATTATAGATGGCGCTAACATGTATCTTTTGTCCTGATCTTGTCCACATTCTGATTGTGCCCACATTTTCAGAAATATGTCTAGTCGTGGTATTAAAATATCTCATATCCGTCCACTGTGTCCACATTCTGACCAGATGTCCTGGTCCCTCCCTGTATGCAAATGATTTGACAGCTATTCATTATTGATTGATTTTAAGACACATGTTGATTGTAAGCTATAAAAACAAAGAGAGTCGGTTTACTGGGAGTTTATACATCGAGTGTGCGACTCTCTTTGTTTTTATAGCTTCCAGTTTATTCCCCGTTAGTCAGCACCTCTACACCAATCAGAATGTGGACAAGATCAGGACAAATATTGCGTGTTAGAATCGGGTATAAACAGGGCTTGAGTGTATAAAATGGGCCTTGTCAGATGATCCAAAGGCAGTTGGAGCAGGTGGAGGAGAAGCAGAGGCAGCTGGAGGAGAGGGGTGTGGCTGTGGAGAAGGCCTTGAGAGGGGAAGCAGGTAAACACACTATTTACAAACCTGTTTGACATCATGGTTTGTTTTACATACACTGCTCAAAAAAATAAAGGGAACACTTAAACAACACAATGTAACTCCAAGTCAATCACAATTCTGTGAAATCAAACTGTCCACTTAGGAAGCAACACTGATTGACAATAAATTGCACATGCTGTTGTGCAAATGGAATAGACAAAAGGTGGAAATTATAGGCAATTAGCAAGACACCCCCAATAAAGGAATGGTTCTGCAGGTGGTGACCACAGACCACTTCTCAGTTTCTATGCTTCCTGGCTGATGTTTTGGTCACTTTTGAATTCTGGCGGTGCTTTCACTCTAGTGGTAGCATGAGACGGAGTCTACAACCCACACAAGTGGCTCAGGTAGTGCAGTTCATCCAGGATGGCACATCAATGCGAGCTGTGGCAAAAAGGTTTGCTGTGTCTGTCAGCGTAGTGTCCAGAGCATGGAGGCGCTACCAGGAGACAGGCCAGTACATCAGGAGACGTGGAGGAGGCCGTAGGAGGGCAACAACCCAGCAGCAGGACCGCTACCTCCGCCTTTGTGCAAGGAGGTGCACTGCCAGAGCCCTGCAAAATGACCTCCAGCAGGCCACAAATGTGCATGTGTCTGCTCAAACGGTAAGAAACAGACTCCATGAGGGTGGTATGAGGGCCCGACGTCCACAGGTGGGGGTTGTGCTTACAGCCCAACACCGTGCAGGACGTTTGGCATTTGCCAGAGAACACCAAGATTGGCAAATTCGCCACTGGTGCCCTGTGCTCTTCACAGATGAAAGCAGGTTCACACTGAGCACATGAGCACATGTGACAGACGTGACAGAGTCTGGAGACGCCGTGGAGAACGTTCTGCTGCCTGCAACATCCTCCAGCATGACCGGTTTGGCGGTGGGTCAGTCATGGTGTGGGGTGGCATTTCTTTGTGGGGCCGCACAGCCCTCCATGTGCTCGCCAGAGGTAGCCTGACTGCCATTAGGTACCGAGATGAGATCCTCAGACCCCTTGTGAGACCATATGCTGACACATGCACATTTGTGGCCTGCTGGAGGTCATTTTGCAGGGCTCTGGCAGTGCACCTCCTTGCACAAAGGCGGAGGTAGCGGTCCTGCTGCTGGGTTGTTGCCCTCCTACGGCCTCCTCCACGTCTCCTGATGTACTGGCCTGTCTCCTGGTAGCGCCTCCATGCTCTGGACACTACGCTGACAGACACAGCAAACCTTTTTGCCACAGCTCGCATTGATGTGCCATCCTGGATGAACTGCACTACCTGAGCCACTTGTGTGGGTTGTAGACTCCGTCTCATGCTACCACTAGAGTGAAAGCACCGCCAGCATTCAAAAGTGACCAAAACATCAGCCAGGAAGCATAGGAACTGAGAAGTGGTCTGTGGTCACCACCTGCAGAACCATTCCTTTATTGGGGGTGTCTTGCTAATTGCCTATAATTTCCACCTTTTGTCTATTCCATTTGCACAACAGCATGTGAAATTTATTGTCAATCAGTGTTGCTTCCTAAGTGGACAGTTTGATTTCACAGAAGTGTGATTGACTTGGCGTTACATTGTGTTGTTTAAGTGTTCCCTTTATTTTTTTGAGCAGTGTATATTACTCTTAGTTAGTTTGACTAAGCATATGATCAGTGTACGTGTGGTCATGTGGTCAACTCCCTAGTATGTTCTTATTTTAGACTACTGGGGAGAGTCGAATGACAGTGAAGAGCTGGACTTGCACCTGGGAGGTATGTACCTCACATACGATGCTGCATTCCATCCAGTGGATCTGCTGATGGGAGAACGGCTCATAATAATGGCAGGAACGGAGCAGATGGAATGGCATCAAACACTTGGAAACCATGTATTTGATACCAATCCACTGATCCGGCTCCAGTAATTACCACAAACCCGTCCTCCTCAATTAAGGTGCCACCCACCTCCTGTGATTCCCTCCAACTATGAATTTTCCTCCAATCTTACCCATGGTTCCTTACACTTCTTCTCTCTTTCTCTCTCCCCCGTACCCCTCCCTCCCTCTCTTTCCCCCTATCCCTCCCTCCCTCTCTTTCCCCCCTACCCCTCCCTCCCTCCCTCTCTTTCCCCCCTACCCCTCCCTCCCTCGCTTTCCCCCCTACCACTCCCTCCCTCTCTTTCCCCCCTACCTCTAACTCCCTCTCTTTCCCCCCTACCCCACCCCCCCTCTCTTTCCCCCCTACCCCACCCCCCCTCTCTTTCCCCCCTACCTCTAACTCCCTCTCTTTCCCCCCTACCCCTCCCTCCCTCTCTTTCCCCCCTACCCCTCCCTCCCTCTCTTTCCCCCTCCCCCTCTTTCCCCCTATCCCTCCCTCCCTCTCTTTCCCCCCTACCCCTCCCTCCCTCTCTTTCCCCCCTACCCCTCCCTCCCTCTCTTTCCCCCCTACCCCTCCCTCCATCTCTTTCCCCCCTACCCCACCCTCCCTCTCTTTCCCCCCTACCCCACCCTCCCTCTCTTTCCCCCCTACCCCACCCCCCTCTCTTTCCCCCTACCTCTAACTCCCTCTCTTTCCCCCCTACCCCTCCCTCCCTCTCTTTCCCCCCTACCCCTCCCTCCCTCTCCCCCCTACCACTCCCTCCCTCTCTTTCCCCCCTACCCCTCCCTCCCTCTCTTTCCCCCCTACCCCTCCCTCCCTCTCTTTCCCCCCTACCCCTCCCTCCCTCGCTTTCCCCCCTACCCCTCCCTCCCTCGCTTTCCCCCCTACCACTCCCTCCCTCTCTTTCCCCCCTACCCCACCCTCCCTCTCTTTCCCCCCTACCCCACCCCCTTCTCTTTCCCCCCTACCTCTAACTCCCTCTCTTTCCCCCCTACCTCTAACTCCCTCTCTTTCCCCCCTACCTCTAACTCCCTCTCTTTCCCCCCTACCACTCCCTCCCTCTCTTTCCCCCCTACCACTCCCTCCCTCTCTTTCCCCCCTACCACTCCCTCCCTCTCTTTCCCCCTACCACTCCCTCCCTCTCTTTCCCCCTACCACTCCCTCCCTCTCTTTCCTCCTACCACTCCCTCCCTCTCTTTCCCCCCTACCCCTCCCTCCCTCTCTTTCCCCCCTACCACTCCCTCCCTCTCTTTCCCCCCTACCCCTTCCTCCCTCTCTTTCCCCCCTACCCCTCCCTCTCTTTTCATCTTCCTCTCTCTCCTTTAGTCATGGGCAGGCAGGATGATCCAGCTCTGATGCAGCAGTGGTTCAAGCTGGTCCAGCAGAAGAACTGTCTGATGCGCTATGAGTCAGAACTCATGATATTGTGAGTATCTATATGACCTTTGACCCCCTATGTCACCACTGGACTCAAATGTATGATTAGTATGAGCGCTCATGAGGAAATGGCAGTATGTAGTATGCAATTATCTGAGTCATCAGTGTCTTTGTGCTCGACCCTGTGGACTGATGTGGTCTCCATGGCAACTGTCTCTCCCTCAGTGCTCGGGAGCTGGAGTTGGAGGACAGACAGAGCCGTCTTCAACAGGAGCTCAGAGAGAGGATGGCCGTGGATGGTAAGTACACATACATATGCAAACACACACACGTCATACAGTACCATAAATTCTGTTTTCAGCCTTCTCTCATTCCCTCTCTCCCTCTCTTTCAGACCACCTGAAGGGTGAGGCAGAGCTGGCTGAGGAGAAGCTAATCCTGGGGGAGATGTTGGAGGTGGTGGAGCAGAGAGATGCTCTGGTGTCTCTGCTGGAGGAGCAGCGTCTGCAGGAGAGCCAGGAGGACAGAGACCTGGAGGCCATCATGCTGTCCCGGGGCCTGGGCCTGCACAACTGGGCATGAGCTCTATCCCAGGGCCTGCACAACTGGGCATGAGCTCTATCCTGCAAAACTGGGCCTGAACCTGAACAACTGAGCCTAAGCACAGACACGTCACTTCCCCTCTAAAGCTGCGATCAGGGTCACGGTTGTGAGGTCACTTCCCCTCTGATACAACGTTATGACCAGGATCAAGGCGGGACTGTGTATGGATGATCAGTTTTTAGGATTGAAGATGTATCCCCAATCCCCACTGCTACACACATCCTGCTATACCCCTGACTGACTGACGGGCCTCTGAGACTGATGGCTCTATGCTCACTATACTCACCCAGGCTGTTGTTATGGCGATATGTGGCATGTGTGAATGATTTGTATTGTTATTTATTAACCATTTAGAAAAATGTATATTATGTAAAAAGAAACGGTACAAATTTTTTAAAACCTTTTTAAAATGACATGAATGATGTTTTACTTCACACATTGGATAATAAAGACAGACATTGTGACATCATGTTGTCATGTTTGAACATTTGAGGGGGACTCCTGTAGGGGAGAGGAAGGGAGGAAGACCTGGGGCTGGGGATTCCAGTGAGATAGGGAGGGAAACTTCTTATGCAGTCTGCCTCCTGCACAGGTGTGGATATTGTGTTCAGTGAGAAATAGCTGCTGGGATTACTCTCAGCTTGTTCATTCCTGTCTAAACCTGCCACTTGTATAAAGGGGAGTGGCTAGATATAGTATGTGAAGGAGTTTGTGGCTCTGGGGTTAAATCCCCTGCCTTGTAGACAGAGTTGTAGGTTCAAAACACCTGTTTTGTGTGGATTTCTGTAATTCTCTGTCAAAAATACAGAGGGAAGTGTTAAAGTGTAAGGGAGTCTGTGGCTCTGGCCCCCAAAGCACATGGTTGTAGGCATGAATCCAGGTGCCTGCTCTGGAGCATGGTTGGATACTGAGGACTTCACTGGTCGGTAAGTCAAGGCCACCTGAGGGAGTGGCTGCCACACTATGATGGCTGATTGGATGGGAGGCGGAGGGGGTCAATTCCACGGGTCCGAAAACGTGGACAGCAACTGTTATGGAGAAAATCGCCTGGAAAAAGTGTCCGCTTATTTTTTTAATCGAGATCAATGCGTATCGCGGAAGTTCAACTCTAAAGCCCAATTGTAATTTAATGGCAATGTTTCCGCGTTGCGGAGACTGCATATGTCAGCATTAATTGGAAACTACCTTGAAATGTATATTGCGCAATCTGTAACACATCAGCGATACAGATTGAATAGGGCCCTTCGTTTTTAAATATAGAGAAGTCTCTATTGAAAACAAATAAGTGCCCACTTTGTCTGGGAGATTGTCTCAATAACCGCTGCTCATTGACTGAGTAGCATCCCCTCGTTCTGAATTAAAGCGTTCCAGTGCTGCACGCAGGTCTTGAACCCATGACCTGTCATTGGAGGGTAAGCTCCTAACACCTGAGGCACCAGCTCGTTTACACTATAAACATGTCTCTTCCTATATGTATATTTAACATAGACTATGAAAATGCATTCAAAATAGTCAGATGGGTTGCCTCCCACATTAATGTTCCAGCATACTAGTGCTGTTGCCTTAGGTCTTGGATTTCTGAGGCGACATTCAAAACACAGAGTGGAGATTTGAACCCACAACCCCAGAGCAACAAACTCGGGCAGGGATTCAATCAGATCACGTGTTATAGGCATTGCAGCTTTTAAAGGCAATGTTCCCGTGTTCCCAGAGATCCCATTCCCAGTAAAAGCTGCATGCTGGCTCAATCGCAAGTTGTATTCCTATAACCCGCAATCGGATTGAATCCTGGCATCAATCTGGGTGCCCTATATCCTACACAGCACATATACCAGATCCAGCACATCTACCTACCAGCCCTTCTCTCTGTCTGAAGCAACAGAATGGGATAGAAGTCTGTAGTCCAGTGATGACTGGTAACCATCTCTCAGATTCTTCAATTCTCAGGATTACTGCTAGAGGGCAAATGCTGGGACGTGAAACTGCCTAATACTGTCAACTGATCATGAAAAAACACAAGACATTCACTACTCTACGATCATGGTGTTTAATGGCATCAAATAAAGGATGAGATATTGTAACTAATCCTCACAGGTTCTGTATTTGAATCTGGACAAAATTTAACCATTCTAAAATGAGTTTCCCTCCCAAAATTAAAAAAATGTATCTTATAACTGAATTTTTTCTCTACTTTTCTGCCCTGAGATGAATACCTTGATGTCAGAGTTGGGTCAATTCTCTTCAAACTATTTTAAATAATTACAGTGGTGTGAAATACTCTAAGATCATGTTGTGGGTTGTCTATAATAATTTCCTTCATGTCTTTAAATACCCGAATACATTTCCCAGAACGCATTAGATCAAACACTAGTATGAAAGGGAATAAGCTATCATCTCATGACAAAGAAAAATACTGGTTTGAGTTACAATCAAACTAAACGCCTATAATCAATCAGATCAAGCGTTAACCGGCAATAGTCTCATTTGCATTAGAAATTCAGGACAAGAAAGTGTAGGCTACATAAAAATAATCATGCCCAAATTGAAAAATCATTAAAAAAAAATAATGACGACTTCTATCATCCTAATCGAGGTGTAGATTACATCTGTGTTCAAACTTGTAAAAAAGGCTTCATGGGATTTCTGTTAATGCAACGCCATGCAGCCAATGGCAATGTCCGCTTTAGGTATAAAGCTGGGGAGTCACTTGTAGATTTGACAGATCTAAGAGTTCCACCTCCGTTGTCAAAACAACCGCTATGCAGTTGTCTGCTAAAGCGGATCTGATTGAATAGAGCCATAATATTTAAAATGGTATGTGTATTCTTTGCATTAATAAGTGACACATGCTTTTTATAAAATATTTGTCAAATTAATAGGCTTCCATGTCTTAGTTTAATTGGTTTGAATTAAATTCTACTTCTTTCAATTCAAATTCTGCTTCCTGTGGGCTGTGGCAAATTAGTTTGAATTGAATTAAATTCAGAATTGACCCCAACTCTGCTCGACGTATCATAAACCTCAATGTAAAACAAACAGAAACAAGACAATTCTGAATAGCTGCCGAGCAAAGTAGACAGTTATTAAAGGTGGGGGTGTGACAGGAAGCTTCTCTCTAGCTTTCTCCGGTCGTTTTGGGCAATGGGGTGGGGTGTGTTCCGATAAAAATGCAGGCCTCGGAGTGCTTCCGGTGGGATTCCAATTAGAATCAGGTGCTCTTGCCAGTGTCCACCTTCAGGTCCTTGGCCACCAGATTAGACGTTACTGGGTGCATGGCTGCCCGGTGGGCTATGAACACACGCACCGCCTCCTCCCGATACTTATCAAAGTTGTACACCTCTCTAAAAGAAGGGAGGGAGAAAGAGAGGGATTAGGTAGAACACAAGCACAAAGGGTCCCTAAGTAAGAGAATAGGACTCGTGTTTTTAACAAGACGCTGCCTAGAAATAATTTGATCCAGAAAGCACAACAACACATGGCATCTAATAACAGAGATTGTCTCTCAGATAGTCGCGCCGCTGGTTACTTGAATAGTGGCCGTGTGAACTTCATCCTCCCCTGCTCTGTCGCCATCTTCAGCGCCATGGGAACGGCATCCTCCCACTTGGACTTGACACACAGCCGCAGCCACCTGGAAGAAGGGAGCCAACCGTGAGAGACAGTGACACACACTTTGCCTGTACATACTGCACGATGGGACCCCAGAACAGGAACTCACCTGAAGCGGATCTCTGCGTTGTTGAAGGCGTTAAGTCGGTACACTTCCTGCATCTTCTTCACATGGCTGAGGGGGAGGGGCTCCTAAGGGGAGAAGATACGGTCATTGGTCTGCTTTGGATTCCAATAGAACGATCACATGGCTTATGGAAGGTTGCTATGATGACCAGGTGAGTGACAGTGAGGCGTGTCTACCTCTTGCAGGAGCAGAGACAGGAACTCTATAAGCTGGTGGGTGGAGAGAGTCTTCACATCCACCTCACTGAAATTCCCCAGATCCCCCTCTTTGGTCTAGAGAGAGAGAGAGAAATTAACATACAGAAAAACTTGTAAAAATGCTGTGTTCTACCATCATGAGGTTCTAGAACAAACGCATTATCAATGTGGAGCATGTACCCTCACCTTCACCCATCTCTTACACAGTGCGATGCAGGCGTCTGCCATGGTGGTGTCATATCTGGAGGAGGAGGGTGGCATTGATTTAACACACACACACACACCTCAGATTGAGTGGACAGGTAAACAGTGACACAGCTAAAAACAGACCCACAAACTAACAGAAGTGTGGCTCAAAAGGTGTAACAGGCAGCCAGGTGAGTGATTCTCGAGTGAAATGGTTAGGTAAGGTAAACCCACTGTGGTTTGACGGGGGGCATCCCAGGGGTGTGCATCCAGGCGTTCCAGTCCACCTTATTCAGGATGTCCACCTGAGATCGGACAGGGAGCAGTAAAGGTGAAACAGAGAAACGTTCAAGAGCCACAGCAAGGGGCTTTGATAGCAGCTTGGTTAGGTGAAGAGTGGTGGTTACTGTACCTTGTTCTTAAAGTAGGTGAAGAGGTACTTCTTCCACTCCTCAGTAGTGACGCTGCTGTAAGCAAACATCTGGATGTACGACTTCACAAAACCCATAAACACCTCTGTAAGAGACACAGCCAATTAACACGAAGCAAGTGACTTCAATTAAAAAAATTTACTGAATGAAATGCAACTGTGTGTGTGTGTGTGTGTGTGTGTGTGTGTGTGTGTGTGTGTGTGTGTGTGTCTCTATCTCTCACCAGGTCCTCCCATGAGCTCCTCCAGGTGGTATAGAAGAGCGAAACCCTTCTCGTAGGGGACAGAGGAGAAGGCATCGTCAGGGTCCACCTCATTCAGGTTGGGAACCAGGTTGGTTAGAGGGTTGTTGGCCCCAAACGTGTTCACCTGGGAGACAGAGGTAACAGATCAGATAAGGCCGGGCATACACAGTTGCACACGCACGCACGCACGCACACACAAACGCAAACACACACACAGGTAGAAATGAACATGTAAGTGGCTTGTCTATCAGTGAAGTCAGACATTACTTAAGCCTTGTTCACACTGCAGGCCTCAATGCTCAAATCCGTTTTGGAACACTGACTGTCTAGACAGCAAGTTACAAGTGACAGAATCGGATTTCTGTGTGTTCAGACAGCAGTCATTAGCTGACATGTCTACGCTAATTGTCATAGTAACGAAGGGGTTTGTGCACAGTGGTGTAGGCTGATTGGTGGCGGTGCTCGTGCTTCCTATCACTCAAAAACAAGTCCTTTTTGGCTAGCCACAGCAGTCAACTAGCTAGCTAGGTAGCTGTTTAGCTCTCTATCGATCACTCACTCATTTGTTGGTGAACAATTAACAAGCTGGTTGGCTACCACATGTTCTTGTCAAACTGTCAATAGAGTAGCTAGCAAGCAACAAGATATGCCAAACAAAAACCACTTGAGAGCAAATTAATCCGATTGGACCGTTTAGACGAGTCGCATGGCCAGGAATCAGATGTATGTCTGACTTCAAACCACCTACGAAAGGTGGTTTGAAATGTGACTTGAAATATCCGATTCCATGTTCTTTTTGGCTGTTCAAACTTCAGGAAAAATAACAGATTATATAAAAAATTGGATGAGTCACTTCAAACTGCCAAATGTGAACAAGGCTTTGTGTACCAGTGTGTGTAACAGTGTTACATTGTACTCATGCATGTGCGTGTGTGTGTGTTCTCTCACCGATTCCTGCAGGTCCTTCCAGCCGCCCATGGCCTTGAACTGTCTGAACTGTTCACTCTCCATCGACCTGCCAATCATTCTCTCAAGGTACACCGTGTGACCCTCGTTCAGCCTGAAGAAGGAAGGGTCACAGACACTAATTATGAACTCATTAACTCCGGAAAGCGATCTTCCTTTTCTATCTCTCCATCCCATTTGTCTGATACTTAGTTATGGCTAATTTTACCAATTGACATGATATCATTCCCATTCATTCAAGCGAGAGAAGAACATTGATAGAATGTTTTCTCTGTGCCGTACCAGAAGTGCTCCCAGGTCTTGTTGGTCACCAGGTTGCCAGTCCAGCTGTGAGAGATCTCATGGGCTATGACCTGGAGAGAAACAGGAGGACACAGGTTAACACACCGATACACAGATATAAACACATACTTGAGAAGACACGGACACCTGTGAACTGTGATTACTTACATTGGACAAGGATCTGTCTCCAGCCTAGAAGATAAACATAGGAACAAAGGAAGGTTAAAAAAAAAATACACAGGCAGGTGGATTTGGTATTGTGATGTTGGTACGGTGTCTCACCAGCAGTGTGGGGGTGGCAAAGGTAAGGCAGGGGTTCTCCATGCCTCCATACGGGAAGGAGGGGGGCAGGACCAGGATGTCATACTGGCCCCACACATAGGGCCCCGCAAGGTCCTCAGCTGTCTTCAACATGGTCTCTGTCTGAGAGGGTCACACACACATTTCAATATTAAACTCTGCTGATGTAGAATGAGTGGGACATGGACATATCACCTACGTACCTCACAGATACACTAAATACTGAGAAACTCACCTCTGAGAACTCAAAAGCTGCCTTGTCCACAAACTCCTTCTCTGACCAAACACGAGACCTGGGCCCAATCTCTCTTGTAAAACAACAAGCAAACATTTATTACTAATAGTTCACTGATCATTTATTAATTTAAAATAATTAGGAGGAAAACAGGGCAATAGTTACATGTATGGGTGTGTGTGTGTGTGTGTGTGTGTGTGTGTGTGTGTGTGTGTGTGTACCTGCTTTCCAGAGCTCCCACCACGATGGCAATGAGGTAAGAGGGCATGGGCACCTGGGAGGTGTCAAAGGTCAACAATGGGGAAATCAATCAAACACAGCGGTCAGACTCACACAGCCATGTACCTGCTCCAACACCAGTCTCTGAGAATGTACTTCATTCAGACTGCAGGCATGCTACGACGGGTTCCTTTTGTTATCTGGCTGTTATCTGGCTAAACTTTCCTTGTAATTAACTCCTTATTGCTTGATCAGCAGCTACTTTGGCAGCGCTGTACCTTGAACAGTCAAGCCAAAAAGCAAGACTGACAGTATTACGCTATCGATGACAATGGATGGTTGGATGGAGAGATGGATAGAAAGTGATAGAGAATAGAGACACTGACTGGTTGTCTGAAGCGGTAGATGACCCGGCTGCTGTCCTGGGGATCAGGCTCCTGTCCGTCCCGTACAGCACTCATCACAGCCACCAGCTCCTTGGGGACAGACACCTGGGCATAATAGGTGTGTTTCATAGCGGGGGTATCCTGGCAGGGTACCATGCTCCTGCAATGGGTGGCCTGGAGGGGTTGGAGGTGGTTATTAGCACATTGCTACATCCGCCACCTAATCGGGATTTATCTCCAAGAGGGGACAAATAGAATTAATTGAAGTAAACAAAGTCATATTGAGTGCAATAATATAGAAGGCTGTTAATATCAATATCAGCGACAAAGGAGCCAATGATCAAGGTCCTCTCATAAAGCTTATCTGTGCTGCAGCTGAACACTGCACCTTTGGACACACAGGTGATACAGGAAAAAGAGGGAGAAGAAGGATATATAATGAAGAAAGAAAGCAGGGGCAAAAGCAACCTCAACTGGCACAGGTTACGATCAAATTATGACATCTTTCTTCTGCTAAGAACTTCAAAGAGCAGCACAGGTTTCTGTGTATGACTACAATACAACTGGCCAGATGTTGCAGAAGACGGGGTTGGGAAAGTGTTCTTTTGTGATGTCTTTTGAGGCAGTCGTACAACTACTCTGAGAGTTAAAATGACCGTTGAGCAAGACTGGCATCCAACCAAAAATTAAGACGTTTCATGTTTGTAGAAGTGCATAATTCGTCTCACATCTGGCACTGGTTATGACCATTCTACAGCACGTTTCCTCTGATAAGAACTTCTAGCTACAGAAGTGGTTTCTGTGCGGGACTACAGTTACACTGGGCAGATGTTGTGTAATTGTTCAATTTTGATGCCACAGCAACTACTTTTACCATAAAAGTACTGTTCATGGTGCAGTTTTTGTAAAAAAATAAAAAATAAAATAAAAAAGACTTCAGGTTTGTGCATGTTCATAAACTCACACAGTGTGTGTGTTACCTGGCACTGGCTGAAGAGGTAGGGGTGTTTCTTCCCAGCAGTCTGTTCAGGAGTGAGCCACTGCAGCGCAGAAGCACTAGGTGCAGTCTCATAAGTCACCTCCACGATCACATGCTGACCCCTGACAAACAAACACACACACTAAATAGTACCCCTAAACCAGCATCCATCAGTTCAATGTCTGAGGGTTGAGTTACCTGGGGTGCAATCAGTGATGTGCAGTCTTCTGAACGTTACAGATAGAAATGAAGTGAATAGAGAAGACACTATTCCCCTACTCTATATGACAAACAATCATATATGTTCTACACAATTAATTTCTATCTTAAGGTTCTGTAACATTACATCCTCCTGAACAGGCCCCTAAGGTGTGGTTACCTGGAGAGGTCAAAGGGCAGTGTGATCTCCAGAGGGGTTCCCATGAAGCTGTGCTTGGGTCCCAGAGTGAACTTTGCTGCCTGTCCATTGGCTGTTACCTTAGAGACCTTCAGGTCCTTCGTGTCAAGGGTCTGATCATAGGAAGGATGGAGAGAGAGAGAGAGAGAGGAAAGAAAAAAGAAAAAGGAAGTGGGGCAATAAGTTTGGGTAACCAACAGTGTGTCAGCAACTACAAGAACCACATCATCCATCTTCCCCCAGATTGTGACTGTAAAACAGCTGTCACCATAAGAAATACATCATTCCGTCTCTCCCTGGTCCTAAGTCGCTGACTACATTTCCTACACCTGCTCTGAGAAACACAGTATGGACTCAGTTCTAAAGTTCACGTGCCTGGTATCACATGCCAACTCGACCTGTCAAAGTCATACTGTCACTGAGCAGAACAGTGCCATAAAGCACATATGGCTAGCTACATATCATTCCTGAATTGACCCACTAATGATCAGATTTACAATGAGTGATATTCAGAGCTTGTCTTGAAGCAGTGTGTGATACGTTGTGTCTGATAAGCTCAACCAAATGCTTTGTAGCAGTGTACTGAAACAGGTGAACTGAAACAAGGCTTTTTCCCACGTCAAGTTTAGTAGCAACACAAAGGCATTTTCTAGCAAGAATGAATGAACTTGGCTAGCTAGTTTAATAGCTTGCTGGCTAACCAGATTGAGAAATGAGATGAATACTGTACCAAAGACGTGAAATTATCCACTAAAACCTCCACAGTGAGCGCGACCTTAGCTTTGATGACATGGCTGTCAAAATCCACATGGTAGGTGAGATTCAGGTGCTTGGTAACGCACTTGGAGAAGGAGGAAAATGAGCAGGGGTCTGTAGCTGAAGCCATGTTCGGTCCAGGATCATGAAGAGTGAGAGCAAAAAACTAGCATTAGCTGTGAACTACAACCCGGTTCACCGCACGTCCATGTGACAGCGCCCTGCTGCATGCATTGTGGGAGTTGTAGTTTAGTCTGGACCTGAATGTGTTGAGTTTCCTTCTAAATTAATAATCAAACCACTACATGTACCAGAATGAGCTGATACATTTCCGTTCCCTTTCAACAATCTATTTCTTTGCGTTAATAAACACGTCGGGGAAAACATTTTAATCATATGAAAAGTTATGTAGATTTCAAAGCAGTCTTTGTATTTCGCTTGTTTTTAGCTTTTATCTGAACAACTATCTACTGTTACTACAGGACAAGGGGATTCAGCTGTCATTTCAAGCCCTTCTCACTGGAGGGCGACGCGTCTTGCTTGCATGTCACGAAGTAAATAGCCAACAGGGCAGCACAATAATTCAGGGCAATGAGGAAATTGACCTCTGAGTCGTAATGGACCCGTTAGACAGCTCCGAATCGCGTCTTGTTGAGTCGGCAAATGCGGCAGAGAATACAGAATCGAGTTTGCCATGGGCCCGTTTCTCGTCGTGGCTGGAGTGTGTCTGCGTTGTTACCTTCGACCTCGAGCTCGGCCAAGCCATAGAGGTATTGCGGGGTTGCAATGTACTGTACTGTAGTATCCCTAGCAGGTGTTGTTGACATCTGATCTAGCTAGCTAGCATGCTAATGTTCTTGTGTACAAAGTCTAGTTTGCTTGCAGAAAGAAATCAACATGATCCACGTAACTTGGCCCACATCAACCTCTCATGTGTTTCATAATCTGGCCTGCCGGCGCATGTGTGGAATAGTGACATGACATTTTGGCACTTTCTCCTCTATTCCAGCTTGTGTACCCACACGATGTGAAACTAACTGAGAAGGAGGTAGGAAATTAACTTATGCTCTTTTTGTGATGCCCCACATACATAACAAGCTAGTTGCCTGTCAATAATTGTGTATGTCCCTGATTGTGCTTCCTCTCCTTTAAACTCCAGAAAACTAGCATTTGCTACCTGTCCTTCCCTGACTCTTACTCAGGTTAGTGTATTAGATTACACAAACTATCATCACGAAATACATTACGGTCAGAGGACCAACCCCAAATCGATCCAGGACACTAGGCACTTGTGGAGATCTGACATGATTTGATGGCTTTTAGCAATATGGTGAAACTTCCACCAATCCTATCAGAAGTTGGAACTATTACCATATTGCAGGGTTCCCCAACTGGCGGCCTGCGAGCCGAATTTTGCCCACAGGTGATTTTATTTGGCCCCCCAAAGTTTTCTGAGCAAAAACAGCAATTGTTTAAAAATGTTTTTATTTTTATTGCTGGACACAAAAGACTGTAAAAACACTAGCAAATCAGCTCCAAGTGACTTAAATTTTGGACATCTGTTCCCAAGTATTCCCACACCTAGTAGAGAGATACATGTGATTGTATACAAATGTAAGCAAAGATCAGCCTGCGGCTGAATCAAGTTGATGATCCCTGCCAAATTGCTTGCACTGTCAAATCCACTCAGATCTCCATGTGTAGGGTCTAGAGGTCGATTTGGGATTGGGCCAAACATCTATATCAGTCACATGACCTGTGTGATGTGTTTCCCAGGATGCCTTGGAGACACTCAGTTCAGTTTCAGACTGCGCCAGTCTGTGGGCCGCAGGGGCTCCTGGTTCGGAGAGGAGGACACCTACAGCAGAGACGCACCTGTCACACTACAGGTGAGCCCTCTGTCTGGCCCAATCCCAAATCACACTTTTGGAGATTTGATTAGATTTGACAGGTGTAAGCAATAGGGTAATAGCTCCACCTTACCCTCTGATAGGCTAGGTGAAAGTTTCACCATATTGCTTATATCAACCAAATCCTCTCCCATTGCCACAAGTGTGTAGGGCTTAGTCTTAGGGGTTGATTTGGGATTGGGCGTCTGTCATCGGTCTGACTGAATAAGTGGTCCAGGCCAGGGACAGTTTGGTTGCTTACCTTTTAGGGTTATGGTTGGTTCTTTGGTAGGGACAGCTAATCTTAAATCTGTGACTGGAGTGGAATATAATGTCAGCCACCACTAATTGTCTGTCATTGCAATAGCTTGATTATTCTCATCTTTCCCTTTCTCCCTCAGCGAGAGCTGGCCCATTTCTATGGCTATGTCTACTTCAGACAAGTCAAGGACGCCGCCGTCAAAAGAGGCTACTTTCAGAAGGTGAGAAGCTTATGTTACAGATCTGGTTCGTCATCAGAACCACAATGTAATCACATTTGGTTTTCTCTTTCATTCTCTCTCCTGCCTTTTCTCTTTCACTCTCTATCTCTCGCTAGTCTCTTGTACTGGTGTCCAGACTACCGTATGTCCACCTCTTTCAGTCCCTGCTGCAGATCATAGCTCCAGAGTATTTTGAGAAGTTGGAGCCTTGCCTTGAAGCAGGTGGGGAGATATATAACTTCTTGTCTTTTTTTTCTTCCCAGTCTATCTTATTTATAATTAATCTCCCATTTATAGTTAGCTAGGGCTCTAATGTACAGCCTGGACTCTACTTCCCTAACCTTTTCTTTCTCACTCTCCCACCTTGCAGTGTGCAACGAGATTGACCAATGGCAATCTCCGGTGCCAGGGCTGACACTCAACCTGCCTGTGATGGGCGTGGTCATGCAGGTCAGGATCCCATCCAAAAACGACAAACCAGGGGGAAGCCCGGAGAAACAGGCACAAAAGGAGGTTGGTGTAGCTTTTTATGTAATGGGCCACATGCCCATAAAAATACGACTTCTCCATGATGTTAGTAAAGTTGATGTTAGTTGATAGGTATCGCTAGAGGACCGTTCATTTAAAAAAGTATGTTTCTGTTATAACCAGAATCTTCTACCAGCCCCTATGATGCTACCGACCATACATGAGCTTGACCTGTTCAAGTAAGTGAAAATCGAAACTTCATATACTGTAAATAGTAATGTATCTGTTTGTTTATGTAAATTACATGGCTTGAACTTAGCTGTATTTTCAGTTTAATTTGAGGATGCATTATATTAGTAAAAGCAGCGTCCATCGTATATGAATTGACCTTTGCCCTCTGACCTGCCCAGGTGTTTCCAGTCCTTCCTGATCCACCTGCAGATGCTCTGGGAACTCATGCTGCTCGGGGAGCCCGTGGTCATCATGGCACCCTCTCCCACTGTCTCCTCGGAAACCGTGCTGGCCCTAGTGAGGTAAACAGAAAATGCATGAAATATGCCATATGATGTATGGCATTTAGCGTCACGTGTATGTAACGTAACTCGGTGAATTTGTAAATTGAAATTCTTATTTCTCCCATCCTACAGCTCGATCGCGCCACTGCGGTATTGCTGTGATTACAGGCCCTACTTCACCATACACGACACTGAGTTTAAAGAGTATACCACTAGGACACAGGCACCGTGAGTAGGGCTTACTCTAAACACTGGGTTTATATTCTATCATACCCGGGGGGCAACTCAACTCACCCTGCTCCCTTTCTCTCTCCAGTCCCAATGTAATTCTGGGGGTCACTAATCCCTTCTTCATAAAGACCTTCCAGTCCTGGCCCCACATTATACGCCTTGGAGAACTCAAGATGTCAGGTGATCTGCCCAAGCAGGTGAAGGTGAAGAAACTAGCCAAGCTGAAAACACTGGACACTAAACCAGGTAAAACATCTGGAGGTATGGAGCCAACATGGTTTGAGAGAGTGAGTTATTAGTGTGTAAAAACATGTTCTCCCTACCTGTAGGTATCTACACAGCACATAAAATGTTCCTTCAAAAAGACAAGTCCCTCATCAAAAGACTCCTAAAAGGGATCCAGAGGAAGAGGCCGTCTGAGGTGCAGAGCGCCATCTTGAGGAGACATCTGTTAGAACTCACCCAGAGCTTCATCATCCCACTGGTGAGGGGACTGCCTTCCCTATCACACTAACATCCCACCCCTAAATAGACTGTCTGTCTGTCCTGCTGTGTGTCCCACCTGTCTCTCTGGCTGTCTTCCCCCAGGAACGCTATCTGGCCAGCCTGATGCCTCTGCAGAGGTCTGTGACTCCTTGGAAGGTGGGTGATATTGATAACAAACCTGTTTCTATAGTATGTTGATACTGTTTGAATATGGTAATAACGTGTGTGTGTGTGTGTTTCAGACCCCTCCTCAGATCCGTCCCTTCAGTCAGGAGGAGTTCATGGGGACTCTGGAGCACGCTGGACCTCAGCTCACCTCTGTGCTTAAAGGGGATTGGGTGGGCCTGTACAGGTGAGTGTTCACCTGCCAGCTCATATGTCATTTCTAACTGTTGTATCTTGTTGTGGCATATGTTTTTCTAAACAAATCATCCATAATGCATTGCACTTCAATGTATGGCCTTGTAGGAAATTCTTCAGGTCTCCCAACTTCGATGGCTGGTATCGCCTGCGACACAGGGAGATGACCCAGAAACTAGAATGTCTCCACCTAGAGGTCGTCTGTGATGCTGTGAGTTGACCCCACAGCCTTGTTCACTCACACCTAAAGACATTAGTTTAACTCTACTTACAGAGATTCATGTGACCAAAAAACTCAACCACACGACTCCACTGACTTTACTTCAGTTAGGAGTCCTTTCCCTACCCATAAGAGTTGATTAGTTTAATGTTTTGTTAATGATCTGCTCGCCCAGGACCTGCTGGGTTGGACCAAAGACAAGTCAGAGGTGGAGATCGTGGACCTGGTTCTGAAACTGAGAGAGAAACTGGTCAGTAAAACCCATCGATATATCCATTACACTCACCTCAACGGGTGCCATTTGTAACATTCTATATTTAGTGTTGGGAAATGAATTCTGTGCCGCAAACCATTGCGTACTATAGTCTCTGTCTGTGTCCCCCACTCCAGATGAAGGCTGGCAAGCAGCAGCTCCCGGTGAAAGAAGGGGTGCTGGAGAAACTAGAAGGATACCTCCAGACTGTCATCAGCTCTCTACCAGAGGACCTGCAGACTGTGCTACACAGATACTGACGCTAACACTGACGCACTGCTGAATATATACAGAAACTGACACTGAGTAGTGTTTTGTTTGACGTCTTTTTAATAACAACCTGAAACTAAAAGTATTGCCATCACCAAAACCACTACCCCCTCTGAGTAAGATAATGAAGATTTATAACTAGAAGTGTAGGTAATATAATAAACATAGCTGTTTCATCATGACAGTAACATTAGGTCAAGGGGAATCGAGAGTAGTTGAAATGTAGGCTTTATGAGATTATGCCTTCACTAAGTATCGTGGTTGTTACTAGAGGGATTGAAGCATATACCTTGGGAAGAGGGACATGTGGGTATAGCCTTTTGCTCTAATCCAGACATTTAGATGTAACATGCATAGTTGTTAGCATAAAATATAACTAGCATATGCACCTTTTACATTTATTTTATTTGTCATTAAACCCATAAAAGGGGTGAATTACATTTAAGTGACTACATTTTGAGGCTTTCATCAATCTCAGTATTTTCTATTGATCAAGCACAAACAAATCACACTACATTGAAACACCTCTAAATATCCAGGTTACACAAGCTTAGATTGCAGATTTCAGTTTAGATTTGTGTGTATGTACAAAAGTATGTGGACACCCTTTCAAATTAGTGGATTTGGCTGTTTCAGCCACACTTATTGCTGATAGGTATATAAAACCGAGCACACCGCCGTGCAATCTCCATAGACAAACATTGGCAGTAAAATGGCCCGTACTGAAGAGCTCAGTGACTTTCAACGTGGCACCGTCATAGGATGCCACCTTTCCAACAAGTCAGTTTGTCAAATTTCTGCCATGCTAGAGCTGCCTCGGTCAACTGTGCTGTTATTGTGAAGTGGAAACGTCTAGGAGCAACAACGGCTCAGCCGCAAAGTAGTAGGCCACACAAACTCATAGAACGCCCCCCCCCCCGAGTGCTGAATCGTGTAGAAATCATCTGTCCTTGGTTGCAACACTCACTACCGAGTTCCAAACTGCCTCTGGAAGCAACGTCAGCACAAGAACTGTTCATCGGGAACTTCATGAAATGGGTTTCCATGGCCGAACAGCCACACACAAGCATAAGATCACCGCCATTGGACTCAGGAGAAGTGGAAACATGTTCTCTGGAGTGATGAATCACGCTACACCATCTGGCAGTCAGGCGGATGAATATGGGTTTAGCAGATGCCAGGAGAACACTACCTGCTCCAATGGATAGTGCCAACTGTAAAGTTTGGTGGAGGAGGAATAATGGTCTGGGGCTGTTTTTCATGGTTTGGGTTGGCACATTAGTTCCGGTGAAAGGAAATCTTAACGCTACAGCATACAATGACATTCTTGACGATTCTGTGCTTCCAACTTTGTGGCAACAGTTTGGGGAAGGCCCTTTCCTGTTTCGATATGACAATGTCCCCATGCACAAGCGAGGTCCATACAGAAATGGTTTGTCAGAATCGGTGTGGAATAACTTAACTGGCCTGCACAGAGCCCTGACCTCAACCCCATCGAACACCTTTGGGATGAATTTGAACGCCGACTGCGAGCCAGGCCTAATCGCCCAACATCAGTGCCCGACCTCACTAATGCTCTTGTGGCTGAATGGAAGCATGTCCCTTTTCCAACATCTAGTGGAAAGCCTTCACAGAAGAGTGGAGGCTGTTATAGCAGCAAAGGGGGCACCAACTCCATATTAATGGCCGTGATTTTGGAATGAGATGTTCGACGAGCAGGTGTCCACATACTTTTGGCCATGCAGTGTAATTGGTGCACAGTAGACATATGGCTGAACTGAGCTTATTTATTTAACGTTATAGTGGTCAATGAGTGCATAAAACACATGTAGTACATTATGTTGTGGGTATGTGCATTTTTTTTTTTTTTTTTACGAGGTTGACAGTGCCAGTCCTAGCCAAAGCCACACCAGCTCCAAGCTAATTCTGCTAAGATATTCATCCATCAGCTAACATCTTTCCTAAACTACAACCACTCATTACATTGCAGGTTAACAGTGAATGTAAAACAAATGCAGCTGATCAGGGCTTCTACCTCACTCCCTTTTGTCTGTCTACAAGGCCTGAGTTTTACATAGGCAGTCCAATTATGATCATTGTTGAACTAATTGGTCTTTTGATCAATCAGATCAGCTCTGAAAAAGATCTGTTATGATTGGTCAAAAGACCAATTAGTGGAAAAATCAGAATTGAGCTGCCTTCGTAAACACAGCTCTATTATTTCTCAAATAGGTACAGTATATGTGGTACTTAAATACTTTTTCTTCAGTTTGTTTTGTGAAGTACTGTAAAGGCATTTGGTCACTAGGGAAGCAGTAAACTGCAGTTTGCAGATGAGTATTGATAATACTGATATACTATTTGGATCCTGGTGTTTACTTATTTGTAATAACCTATCGTTTTTTTGTATATAAAGAAAGTTTATGGTTTCTGATGCAAATATACTGTTAGTGTTAAAAATAAAAGTTGGAAACTGTGCTAAAAGATAACTCAAAGGCTGTGATACATCCATGCACCCACACGTTTAGAGAATCGCTGATAAAAATTGTTTAATTTTCATGTTGAGGGAATCAAAAATATGCATTTCATCAATAAACATTGTATTATCCACACACAACTGTATACTAGAAAATACTGTAATTACCAACCAAAGTATTCCGTTTTTTATCATACAATGATGTACAAAACATCTAGCATTAAAGGGATACTTCGAGAGTTTGGCAATGAAGCCCTTTATCTACTTCCCCAGAGTCAGATGAACTCCAGGATACCATTTTATGACTTTATTTAGGAAGTTAGCTTAGTGAGCCAATGCTAACTAGTGTTAGCGCGATGACTGGAAGTCTAAGGTATCTACTAGCGTAATAGCGGTTACCATAGATTTACAGGCATTGCACTAACGCTAGTTAGCAACTTCCTTCAAACTGCAGACAGAAACATAAAATGAGTTCAGGGAAGTAGATAAAGGCTGAATAATCCCTTTAAAGCTGATAGTAGCTCAGTATTAAAAAAGAAAGATTTACCCATTTATTTGTGCATCTCTGAGCAACGTTCTATCGATTCCCATGATCATTTCATGTTTATCAGAGCTATTCGCCCTTCAAGCAGACAGAGAGAAATACAGTCGGTATGAAGAGTTTTGCATAATCTTTTCCACTAATTGGTTTTATTTCAATATGATGCAAAACTCATCATACCCGGCTGTATTTCTGCCTGCTTGAACATGGAATCTTTCCTTTAACGTCATTATGGCTGTGTTTACACAGACATCCCAACTATTAGTAAAATATCTGATCTGACTGGTCAAAAAAACTATTTGTAGAAAGATATCAAAATTGGGCTGCCGGTGTAAACGCAGTCTATCTCACCAAGATCAATCGATGATTTTTTTTCAACATATGCAGAAGTATAGTTTAAATATTCAAATAGAAGCAGGAGATCACTAGTGAACAAAGGCAAATGAGGAACCTCAGACAACAAAATTTGACCTGTGGCGCACGTCCCTTGACCGAGATGGACAACCCAGGAGATAATCAGTGTTGTAAAGAGAAAAACAACTCTCACACAGGTGATAAAGACTGAGGTTGTCTAAAAGTTAGATTCTGTCCTTATCCCTGTGTAAGAACAGTCAATACTTGGTTACCTTTTGACAGAAACAGATGTGAGCCTCATGCTGATTCTATCTTATAGATAGAATCAAAACAACCAAACATGCTGCTTCACATAGTGACAGTGACAAATACAAACCCACACTTCTAGAGCCACTCATTAGATTGCGCAATCCGATGTGTGCTTTAACACATAAAGCAATCATTTTGAATAAAGTCTTGAGGAAAATAAAATGTAATCAACAGTGTCAAAGCTCAAATGTTGGTTGCCATTTCATTTGTCACCACACCAGAATCCTGGGAAAAAACACCAAAATAAATAGACTTTATTCAGGAAAACTAAACACACACTTGTTGACTGTCGGAATGTTTCAAATGAGTTCTCATTATTTGCAGAGTGAGGAGCTGCACTCATCATCACCTCATCCCTGCCGTCCACCACGCCTGGTTCTGGTGCTGTTTGACCACCGCCTGCTTCTCCTGGGGGCTGAAGTGCAGGATGGTCAGTATGGCTGTGAGGGTCTGCTGACGCCCCCTGGTGTCCTGAAGGGTGAGGAACTTGTAGATTACGTTCTTGAGGTACTCCAGGTTGGCCCCCTCCCTGCCCTGGTCCCTGTGCCGTTTGTCTAGCTGGCCGCGGAGCTCAGCCACCTCCTCGTCGTAACGCTCCCCGTTGGCGATCAGCCTCCCCTGCAGCTGGTGCACATCCTCCTCCAGCCGATGCTTCTGCCGCCGCAGTGAGCCGATCTCCACCTCCTTTCTCGCCAGCTGCTCGGCGTACAGGAGGAGCGTGGGCTCGTTGGGCCCCGCCAGCCGCAACGCCTGGGTGATGATGTCACTCTCCTCCTGCGCCGGGTCGTCCATGTTGTTGCCGTTTTTGCTCCTGCCGGCATCCGCGGTCGCTCTGAAGTCCGCCCCTGTGTCTCCTTCGTCGCTGTGGTGGCTTCTGTAACCAGCAAGACTGTAGCCGATAGACTTTAGCTTCTCCAGCTCCTGGTCCTTCTCTTGCAGCAGGGCCATAGTGCGGTCCCTCTGCCGGTGCAGTTCCCCCTCCAGCCTGAGGAGGCTCTCTCTGTATTGGGCCTCAGCCCGGTCAAGCTCCTGTTTATGACCCTGCTGCAGCATCCCTATCCCCTGCTGACACTCCTCCAGCTCCCGGCGGTGCTTGGCCTCTGCCTCATCGTCATGGATACGCAGGTTGATGTACTTCTCCTTGAGCTCAGCCAGCTGGTCACGGGCCTCCTCCAGCTCTTTGGCCAGGCTACAGTCTTTAGCGTTCTTGTTCTTCAGCACCACCTGCGCCCGCACCTTGTAGCGCTCAAACTCCTCCTTCAGCTGCCGCAGTTCCTGCTGGTAGTAAAGCGCCGAGGCCTTCTCCCCGTCTGACGACTCCCCCCCACTGCCCGACCCCTGACCCAGCCGCCCTTCCATCTCAGCCAGCTTCTCTATCTCCATGGTCTGCTCTGGATGGTTCTTCTGTGTGGCTAGCAGAAGAAGCCTCTTCACCTTCTCCAGGCGCTCCTTCAGCACGTTCACATCCAGGCTGGCCTCGTCCATGCTGAGGTCCAGGGGGGAGCCCCGGGTGGAAGCGGCGATGGCTAGGGTCTTGTTCTCCGTGTCCAGCTGCAGGATGCGCTCCCTCAGCCGGTGGGCGTTCTGCTGGTCCCTCTGCCGGGCCTTC